>NC_086318.1:268271990-268586990 GCF_036172605.1 Pelobates fuscus | reverse complement strand
CATAGCTCATCCATTTTAGTTTACCCTCTATCGGCCGCAATTACCGTGCATGCCGATATTCTATTTGCATAATACCCACCCACCCTCTCCCTATTGGCGGACGGCGTTTGTATCTATTTCCTTAGCCGGTCACCAATGCGCATGCGCGCACGTTCGTTAGCGCTCGCGCACGCATAGATGTGCACTTGCGCTCACGCATAGATGTGCGCGCGCGCGCATAGATGTGCGCACACAGATGTGCGCACGCACGCACAGATTGCTACTACAATTCCCACAATCCATTGCGGTCAACCGGTCACGTGACCGCAAAGAACAATTAAATTTAGTGTTAAAAAACTTTCGTTTTTAAAGTTTTACATTTTATTTAAAGTGCTACCAGTACTTACAAGTATAATCTCTTAAAATATATGTATTTTAATCATATTCATAACTGTTTTATTTTAATCGAATTTCTCACAATCTGATTGGCTAACCTCTGTTTTAGGCGCCATTTACCAACATCTGTATCCCTATTTAAAGTCACCATGCCAGGTTATATGTTTTATTCTATATTGATAAAGCCATTATTAGGCAAAACGCGTTTATGGATATTTTATAAATAAAAGTTTTCTTTGGTCACTATTTTGCTTGTGCCAAGAATCCTGATATACATTTCATCACGTGGCATTTTACACTACTGGACTCCAAGAAATCCTTGGTGGGGATTATTCCACCTACGCTGTTACCAAGGAGCAGTCAGCCTGCTCCGCCTTTGTGAGTACCATTTCATTTATATATTTTATTCTCACCCTGTTTTTATATAGAGAACACTATTGGTCTCTTTTTTTTATATTCTTTTTGAGTGGCACCTACTTCTGAAGAAAAAAGAAAAAAGAACAATTGCAGTGTATCCCATAAGCGGGTATTTGTACCGCTGTACGCCTTTTACGCTAGAGCTGGTTATAGCTCTACTAAATAACGACTACGAGGAATACACCACTATAGAAATGTATCTCAAAGAAGACTTTGAGAAGACAAAATAGTTATGTGTTAGTACAAACTCAAGAAGTGTTAAAATGAGTTGGATTTGTTCGGAGTTGTACTTGGGGGATCTGTGCAAAAAGAAGGTCGCATATAGTCCCTTGTCATGGGGGATATTATTATACAATGAGACCACGTCCAAACTGGCAAGGAGTGAGTACGGGGGAACCACTAGGTTCTCCAATGCCAGCAAAGTGTGTTTCGTGTCCTGTACGTATGACTCAAGACTTATGACAAACGGATGTAAAAGTTGTTCTAAGAATTTACTGTTTTTCTCCGTTAAGGAATTGTTTCCCGACACAATAGGTCTCCCCGGTGGATTGTTTAAGGATTTGTGGACCTTAGGGAGGCAATAAAAAGTTGGGATTGTAGGATGGTTAGTTGGTAACATAAATTGAAACTCTTCCTTGGTAATTAGTTGATCACCCAAGGCTTGGGTTAGTAAGGTCTTGAGTTGAGTCAAAAAGTTTGCTGTGGGATCCTGAGAAAGTACTTGATACTGACTATTATCTTTTAAGTGTCTCATGCACATGTCAATGTACTTGTCCTTTTTCATAAGTACTATGTTTCCTCCTTTGTCAGAAGGTTTTATAACTAGATCCTTGTTCCTACTCAGATCCCTCAGTGCTTCACGCTCCGCTTTAGTTAAGTTGTCAATGTTTTGGGTGGGGGGAGGAAGAGAGTCCAAAGCTTTGGTAGTCATCTGTACAAAGAGGTCTACACTAGATACCTCTTTGAAGTTGGGAGTATACCACGAAGGAGGTTTACATTTAGTGAGGGGTGATATGTCATTCTGTTCGTCAAGGAGGGATACCATGGTTTGTACATGTTGGTAATCCTCTGGGGTCAGGCCTAGTTCTCTTGCACGTTTATTCTCCTGTCTTTTGTGGCTTCCATGTATATTGTATCAAGAATTTATAATTACATTGTTTTAGCCTCACCCACCCTGGGCTGTTCCTTTTTTGGTCCACTAACAGACTCACAGTTCTTCTCTTTTCTATGCATAGTTTGTAAAACCACTGATCCGTCATTACCATCTAAAATAACTGAATTTACCTCCAAAATAACAAATAAGGTTTATAAAATTAATGATTTTATGAATTGTATGACAAGAAATGTAATTTATCTGCTAGAATGCCCTTGTGGTCTCCAATACGTTGGAATGACCACAAGGTGCCTTAAGATAAGAATTAGTGAACACTGTAGAAACATCAAAAATGGATATCTTAATCACTCAGTGTCTAAACACTTTCTTATTCATAATAAGGATCCAAAAATGTTAAAATGTATGGGTATTAAGAAATGCTCTGTCCCTTGGAGAGGAGGAGATATAAAAAATATCCTGGGACGCACAGAAATGAAGTGGGTATATGAGTTAAAGACCCTGATACCCCAAGGTTTAAATTCAGACTTTGATCTGCATAATTTCATTTAATTGTATTTGATGGTATGTGCCCTTATTTTATTATTTTGTGTATTTATTTATTGTATCTGAAGTTATGTGCCTTTATTTTATTTTGTTTGCTCTTAGGTATCCATTCCTTTGTCCTATCTCTGGTTTTATATTTTTTAATGCTATGTCTTTTTAATATTATGTCCATTTAATATTATGTCCATTTATTGCTATTTATCATAGCTCATCCATTTTAGTTTACCCTCTATCGGCCGCAATTACCGTGCATGCCGATATTCTATTTGCATAATACCCACCCACCCTCTCCCTATTGGCGGACGGCGTTTGTATCTATTTCCTTAGCCGGTCACCAATGCGCATGCGCGCACGTTCGTTAGCGCTCGCGCACGCATAGATGTGCACTTGCGCTCACGCATAGATGTGCGCGCGCGCGCATAGATGTGCGCACACAGATGTGCGCACGCACGCACAGATTGCTACTACAATTCCCACAATCCATTGCGGTCAACCGGTCACGTGACCGCAAAGAACAATTAAATTTAGTGTTAAAAAACTTTCGTTTTTAAAGTTTTACATTTTATTTAAAGTGCTACCAGTACTTACAAGTATAATCTCTTAAAATATATGTATTTTAATCATATTCATAACTGTTTTATTTTAATCGAATTTCTCACAATCTGATTGGCTAACCTCTGTTTTAGGCGCCATTTACCAACATCTGTATCCCTATTTAAAGTCACCATGCCAGGTTATATGTTTTATTCTATATTGATAAAGCCATTATTAGGCAAAACGCGTTTATGGATATTTTATAAATAAAAGTTTTCTTTGGTCACTATTTTGCTTGTGCCAAGAATCCTGATATACATTTCATCACGTGGCATTTTACACTACTGGACTCCAAGAAATCCTTGGTGGGGATTATTCCACCTACGCTGTTACCAAGGAGCAGTCAGCCTGCTCCGCCTTTGTGAGTACCATTTCATTTATATATTTTATTCTCACCCTGTTTTTATATAGAGAACACTATTGGTCTCTTTTTTTTATATTCTTTTTGAGTGGCACCTACTTCTGAAGAAAAAAGAAAAAAGAACAATTGCAGTGTATCCCATAAGCGGGTATTTGTACCGCTGTACGCCTTTTACGCTAGAGCTGGTTATAGCTCTACTAAATAACGACTACGAGGAATACACCACTATAGAAATGTATCTCAAAGAAGATACATCCAGCTAAGACTTATTTTTATGTGGACTTCTCTCATTTGGATTATATATTTTTATTTTATTTTTTATTTTTATTATTTATTTTATTGATTTGTGTGGCGCAGCTTTTATCTCTATACAATTCAAACACAGCCTTGGCCAATCAGCATATAGATGAATTGAATCAATGATTCTCTATGAGGAAAGTTCAGTGTCTCCATGCACTGAGCTACTGAGGGAGGAGATACTGAGTGTTTGGATGCATTTTAGGCAGCCATGACCCAGGAAGGATCTCTAACAGCCATCTGAGGAGTGGCCAGTGAAGTTATTACTAGGCTGTAATGTAAACACTGCATTTTCTCTGAAAAGACAGTGTTTACAGCAAAAAGCCTGAAGGTAATGATTCTACTCACTAGAACAAATGCAATAAGCTGTAGTTGTTCTGGTGACTATAGTGTCCCTTTAATGAATATTTGTAGATGAGTAGTAATAAGAGATAATCTTTATACTTTAAAGAACACATTATTTAAGATACTACATTTTTGTTTTTTTGGAGAAAGGGGAAGAGAAAAAGAAATAATGAATATTACAGTGAGATATAATATATATATATATTTTTTTTTTTTTTAGTCCCCTTCTCCGGTTATAGACACTTTTGAATAATATTCTTTGATTAATCTTATGGTCTCCTTTTCCTGCCAAAGCCCTGTTGAATAATATACTCTAATTCTAATTATTCTAACTTTGGATTTCTAATCTTAACTTCTAACTCGAATTTCTATAAATGCTGATAAACACGAATGATAGGGATAAATATAATCTTTCTTTTTTTATAAGAAACATGGGAATGCTGTAGTAAGATATATAATAAACTAAGAGGATTTTTATTCTGCCTCAGTCATTCAGGCTCCAGTATTATAAATATAGAAATGTTGTGACGCCCCCATCTCAGAACCTCATTGCTAATGGGGATATTTATGTTTGGCATGTGCCCCCTACATCCCATATGTGATTTGTGTCATATTTTTGTGGTCCTATTTAAGGACCTAATGTGTCTGTGTATATGTTTAACATTTATATTGTCACTGAGAGCCAAAGTAATGAGTGGAGCCATGGAAAATAGAAAGGGGTTTGTTGGATGGAGGGGTTGGTTAAGATAATGACACTGAATGTGCAGGGATCAAATTCCCCTCAAAAACTAGCTATGTTTAATGAATATCTATATAGGGAGCATGTGGACATCTGTTGTATTCAAGAAACTCAGATGAAGGGCAATGATACACACCGACTCAATAATACAAAATACAATGTAAGGAGAAAAAATGTGGGTAGCCATACTTTCCTCAAATAATAGAAGTTTAGAGATTATGTATAAACAGTGATGAGATGGGTAATTCTCTTTTGTCATTTGCAAGATTGACAACAGAATATATTCTATATTAAATATCTATGCCCCAAATACAAAGCAAGTATATATATATATATTTTTTTTAATTCTTTATTTTTGTAGTGCATATAAACGTAACAGAACGTACATGCGGTACCCCAAAGGCAATCCACATGCTTTTTCAAACATTAAGTACAGTGAGGTATATATTAGTTCTTGCACATTTTTAGTGTTAATTTTAGTAAGCTTAGGATATAACAGGACTTTGCACTATTTTGGCATATTAGATACAGTCTAAACAGGCTATACAATAACGTCTGACCACATGAATTCTATCATATTCTGCCTTAAGTCAGTGACTTCAAAGTGTACGCTTAAATCTATAATTAGGCTTAGTCTGCACGTTTGCTGATCTGGTGACATCATAGATTATGCATATGTAGAAATTCAAGTGAGTACTACAGGCTAGTACGAGGAACTGCCTGCAACTTTAAACTACAGGTTATAATAAGTCGCACGTCTGTTGGTTCTAAGCTGTAGCATTAAGAGTAAGAAAATTAAGAAAACACAACATGCTGTACAATAACGTCTGACCACATGAGTTCTATTATATTCTGCTTATGTAATCGACTTTAAAGTCTATACTTAAAACAATATTCAGGCTTATTCTGCATATTCGCTGATCAGTTGACATCGTAGATTATGCATGTGTAAAAATTCAGGTGAGTATGACAGGCTAGTACTAGAAACTGACTGCAACTTTAAACTACTGGTTATAATAACTCACATGTTTGTTGTTTCGAAGCTGAAACATTAGGATTAATAAAACACGTTAAATGCAGGCTGAGTGATAATATCTATAGCAATGGTGCTCTCGCTGTGTACAGGCTTTAGATATGGAGCATACAGTGCTCCTGATATAGGAACAGAAGGATATTGGAAAGAGGAGGAAGAAGAGAACAGACGGATACAAAAAGGAGACACCTGGTCAACCCATGGTAACAAGGCAATCTGGATGTTCATATTATAGTGCCTGGCTTTCTCCAGTGCTCGGGCGGAATTGTGGCTATAGTCCGCTGTGTAGCCCTGAGTCAACCGACGCCAGCTCTGCACTTGGTATGCGTGTTGGCCTCTCGGGCCTCGCGGCTGGATCGGTGGTGCCAGTTGTGTGAGTCCAATAAGCTGCCAGGCGCAGCCTTAGCTGCTCCCCCTTCCTGCACTTTCCATGTGCGGCGTTGAGCCAGTGAGGATCGTGACCTCCATGGGTTGGCATTTTTGTATGGCAGGCAGCTTAAGGAGATCGCCTCTGGGGGTCTTTGCCCCTGTTGCGGGCGTCTGGAGCTCCGTGGTCGAGGTGAGTAGTAGTGTCCATGCAGCTGGCCTGGTCGGCGGAGTTTTGTTCGCCACTGTGGTTTCTTGCGCTTTCTCCGTTTGTTAGTTGTGCGGGGGGGGGGGGGGTTTATGCTTGCCGCTTCTTGTAGTAGAATATCCCCCTGGAACTGCCTGGCTTTCTGCAGGTTTGTAGGATAGCTCGTTGGGTTGATCTCCCTCTGGAGAATGATTTGGTGTTGCTGCAAATAATGCCTCCAATTTGGCCCAGAAGTTCGCAAAGGTGGCATCCAGTCGCTCTAGCACATATTCTGCAGCACCTTCCCGTGTCTCCATGTGCTGCAGTAGGCCCTGATGGTGATGCAGGGGCCCGGCCGCCATCTTAGGTGGATCAGCCACGATCATGCGTCGGGAGGTGGGAGCTGTGCAGGGTTGACAGGGGCACCAGCCAGTGGATACCGGGATAACCCCCGCCGGTCCAGAGGGGGGGGGAAGGAGCATAGCTTCGGTTACCCGGGCCATTCAGGCAACGAAGGAGCCTGGAGAGCGGCCGTCTCTCCAGAGCTCAGGCTTTCGTAGGCCGCTGACTGCTATCAGGACGTACCGGGGTCGGATCAGCTCACGGCGAGTATCCTCTGGTGTACCGTGACTCCCTCGGTAAGATAGGTGCCGAAAACGGTCTGCTAGGTGAGTGACCTGAGTGTAAATCTCGATTTATAGGGACCAGATGCAGGAGCTCTTGCCGAGCACGTCTGGTTCCCTTGGCAGTCAGGCTCCGCCCCCCGCAAGTATATTTTTTGAATAAAATCTTACAAAAAATGTATGCACTTGTGCAAGGAGCCTTTATATGTTGTGGTGATTTCAATTGCGTTGCAGATTATAATATGGATAAACATAACCCAAGCAACACTTGGAAGAGTAATAGTCAGGTCAGCGTTGCAAAAGCATTTCAGGACACACTGGGTCGATATGAACTATATGATATATGGAGAACTATCAGACCAATGGATAAGGAATATACTTTTTTCTCAAATAGACACCAATCTTTCTCAAGAATTGACATGATATTAACAAAAGCTGTATCAATATCAAGATTGTAGAAAAATTGAAATTAAAAATGTGGTATGGTCAGATCATGACTCAGGGTTTCTTGAAATTAAAGGTATATACAATAGAGGAGAACAAACATGGCGTATGAATGGAATTTTTTTTAAATCTAGGGAAATCCTATTAACCACTAAGCAATTCTTTAAGGAAAACTTAACAGGAAAAGTAAGTCTCGCCAACGTATGGGCTAGGTATAAATGCGTATTAAGAGGATATTTAATTAAGAGTTTTTTTTTTCTATATTTTTTCTTTAAGATCAGATCTCTATATAACTCTAAGAAATCTAAAAAAAAGAGTAATGGCATCACAGAGGCACATGATATAACAAAAATTAATATAGTTAAGAAAGAAATTGAAGAACTAATTATTAAAGCAAATAATATATTGAAAACAAAAATTATATTAAGGTAACAGAGCAGATAAAATGATGACCAAGCAACTTAAACGTAAACTGAAGAACAGAAAATTTAAAGTAATTGAGAAGGATATAATAGCCCAGAAGATATTGGGAAAGTGTTCCAAAAATTTTATTCATAATTACCGTATATACTTGAGTATAAGATGAGTTTTTCGGCACATTTTTTGTGCTGAAAACCCCCTACTCGTCTTATATTCGAGTCAAGGTCTGTATTATGGCAACTTACATTGCCATAATACAGACCAGGTCCTGTTGGGGGCTGGGAGCAAGCTGTAACTTACCTTTTCAGCAGCTCCTGTCATCTCCCTTCTCCTCCGTTCCAGTCAGCTCCACTGTAACCACTGTTACGATGGGTGCGCTCCGCGCGGCACTCAGACCGCGAGACTTACAGTGGAGCTGACCGGAACGGAGGAGAAGGGAGCGGACAGGAGCTGCTGTAAAGGTAAGTTACAGCATGCTGCCAGACCCCCTCCTGCACAGCCCATCCACTGGACCACCAGGGAATAATATAGCCCCCCTCCCTGGCCAGGCAACAAGCAGAGAGCGGGGACAAAAATAAATAAATAAAAATGTAAATAATATAACATTTCTAATATTAAAAAAATATTAAAATAATAATTAAAAAAAAAATAATAAAATGCCCACCCCTCCACCAAGGTTACGCACTCTTCATCACATACACAAATATACTCTGCATCACATACACACACACACTGCATTCTTATATACACACACTGCATATTGAATCAGCTACACTCAGGACTCCCAGCACACAACCCTGCAGGACTTGCCATAAGCAGTGCCTGGGCCCCGTACAATATTGAATCAGCTACACTCAGGACTCCCAGCACACAACCCTGCAGGACTTGCCATAAGCAGAGCCTGGGCCCTATACAATATTGAATCAGCTACACTCAGGACTCCCAGCACACAACCCTGCAGGACTTGCCATAAGCAGAGGTAGCATTTCTGGATGATCATCTTGAATACCTGAACTTCTTATTTCTCCTACTTTTGTTTTAAATTGTATTTCTTTCTTTATCTACCCCCCACAGTATTACTGCTTAATTGATAACTATTGCACCCTCCATCCTTAACTCTTGTTTAGTTAAATGTTTGTTTTGCTAGTGTTAGTTATTGCACTCTATGCCTCATTAATTTATGATGTTCCCTATTTATGACTTTTTCCTATCTTATCTCTGCCATTCCCTCATATATCCTTAAATTCTAATTCCCTTTCATCTGCCTTTTCCTTGATTTTGTTTTTAAAACCCCAATGATTCTCCACCCACAATCTGCTTTATCTAACCCCAGATTCTCTCTTTTATAGCCTGGGCCCCATACAATATTGAATCAGCTACACTCAGGACTCCCAGCACACAACCCTGCAGGACTTGCCATAAGCAGAGGTAGCATTTCTGGATGATCGCTTCCCACCCACCCTACCCCACACCCACACACCACACCCCACACCCCACGGTAATCATTACATTTATAGATAGCTCAAATTACCTAGGTTTCCTGTTAAACCAATTATGTCCACCAAGCCCTCCACACCCAAAATAGCTATACTCTCCCAATACCTCTTTAACCCTTAACCCTCCTAACCACAGCTCTTAAAAACACAGCACCTACTCTTCTACTAATGTTCTCACTTCTATTTTTCACTTTCTCTCTCACTTCCCTCTTCATTAAAATCTCTCTATCATTTTACTTACCTGTTCCTGCTAACACCATCTTCATTGCTCCCTCTCTGCTCCCCTCATCTCTGTATTCATCACATGCACATTACTCATATTTATCCAGTCTTTCTCCACACACACCTCCTAAATACCTTAAATACAAGCTCACATCCCCAACATTTAAATCTTACTCGCACCTTCTCTTCCTTTCCATCCTACTACTCCTAGCAGCAGGTGATGTCTCTCCAAACCCTGGTCCCTCCACTACTCAGCCACCTGGTACAAACACCAGAAACCACAACAACCAAATATCCATTCCATGTAACGCTCACTATAATTCCACTTTTAAAGCTGCCCTCTGGAATGCACGCTCTGTGTGTAGCACCTTTAACCCCTTAAGGACACATGACATGTGTGGCATGTCATGATTCCCTTTTATTCCAGAAGTTTGGTCCTTAAGGGGTTAAATCTACTTCCATCCATGACCTATTTATCTCACACTCCCTAAACCTACTTGCACTAACGGAAACATGGCTCTCTCCCTCAGATACTGCTACCTCTGCCTCACTGTCCTTTGGTGGTCTTCACTTTACCCACAATCCAAGACAAGCAGAGACTAAAGGTGGCGGTGTAGGTTTTCTTCTCTCACCACACTGCTCCTTTAAAACCCTGCCCACCCCCCCTTCCTTCTCTTTCCCATCATTTGAAATTCATTCAATTCGCCTTTTCAAACCCTTCTCTGCTAACATTGCCGTTATCTATCGTCCCCCTGGTTCCCCTCTCCTCTTCCTTGACCACTTTGCTGCCTGGCTACCCTACTTCCTCTCTTCCAACATTCCATCCCTAATTCTTGGAGACTTCAATATTCCCATTAACCCACCTTTAACCCCAGCAGCCGCTAAACTACTTTCAATTACTTCCTCCCTTGGACTATTGCAGTGGGCTAATTCTCCCACTCATGTAGCTGACAATACCCTTGACCTTATTTTCTCTTATTAATGTACATTATCTAATATCTGCAACACCCCATTTCCTCTCTCTGATCACCACCTCTTATCGTTTGCTCTCAATTACCCCCTCACCCAACAACCTCAGCCTAACCCCCCTCAGCTAAGGAGGAACCTTAACTCTATTGACCTCCAGCAGCTGTCAGCTGACATTGATTCACAACTGCTATCCATCCCTTCCCTCTCCTCCTGTCCGTTACTGGCCATCTCCACATATAACACTACCCTCACATCTGCCTTGAATGCTGCAGCCCCACTCCAAACATGCACCTCGAGGAGGACACGACCCCAACCTTGGCATAACAAATCAACACGCTATCTGCAGAGTTGCTCCCGTTGTGCTTAACACTCTTGGAGGAAGTCCCGCACCCAGGCAGACTTTCTCCATTATAGACTCATGTTGCTTTCATATAGCACAGCCCTTGCCCTCGCCAAACAGTCCTACTTTTCCTCTCTCATTAGTTCATGCTCCCGTAATCCCAGACGTCTCTTTGACACCTTTAATTCCCTTCTCCGCCCTGCTGTGTCCACCCCCCAAACTAACCTTACAGCTGATAGCTTTGCATGTTACTTTACTGACCAGATTGAACAGCTAAGGAAACAATTCTCCCCTCCTTGCCGTTCTCTTTCTCAACCACACGTAAATCATGCTTTCCCTACCCTCCCGACTTTCTCCCCAGCTACTGAACAAGAGGTGGCTGCGCTTCTCCGTTCCTCTCGCCCCACCACTTGCCCGCTCGATTCTGTCCCATCTCACCTCATCAGATCTCTCTCCCCTTGTCTTGTGCCTACCCTAACACACATCTTTAACTGCTCTCTCTCTTCTGGCACTGTTCCTGCTGACCTTAAACATGCCACTGTATTACCTATCCTGAAAAAAAACATCTCTTGACACATCCTCCCCCTCTAACTATCGTCCGAAATCCCTGCTCCCTTTCTCATCAAAGCTTTTGGAAAGACTTGCCTTTACCCGTGTGTCTCACTTCCTTAATTCCAACTCTCTCCTTGACCCTCTTCTATCCATTAATGCAAGGGGTTTAAACTCAGGACAGAAAAGAGGTTACCTGTACAAATTACTGACGGATAGCAAAACGGATATTGGTTTCGTCCAGGAAACCCATTGGGTTAGCACTGAGACTAAGCTATGGAATTATAAAAAATTTCAAGTGGTCCATAGAGCTAACCTGATGGGAAAAAATAAGAAAAGAGGAGTAGCAATTTTTTTTTTCAAGTAACTTGAAATATGAGCTTGTTCATGAGGAGGCTGACCCTGGTGGCAGGTTCCTAATAGTAATAGCTCGAATTAATGATATACTGTATACTCTTGTAAATGTATATGCTCCAAATCAACTTCCATATAGATTTCTGGATAGCTTAATACAAAAGGTTGACCGCGTATCGTCTGGTAGTTTGATTATCGGTGGGGATTTTAATTGTATTGTAGATCACAAGGTAGATAGGAACAGAAGTAAGCCTGCAAATAAAGATGATAGTCATAGAATAGGTTCATCAATGATGCAGACTTTTCTAGCAAAAAATAGTCTGTATGATTGTTGGAGAACGCTAAACCCAGAAGTGCGAGATTACACTTTCTATTCAAATGTCCATCAATCATACACTAGAATTGACTATTTCTTGGTTAGGGCAGGCACTCTGGAACGAATAAATAAAGTGACGATTGGACCTATAACATGGTCCGACCATGCACCAGTATGCTTAGTTATAAAAAATAATCCCGAATATAAAAGCAGAGACAGATGGAGATTAAACGAAACTCTATTAAATTCAGAAATCAATGTAGAAGAACTGAGCATTCAGGCTAAAGAGTTTTTTGAAAATAACGATACCGGGGATGTTTCTAACGCTATGTTGTGGTGTACATTTAAATCGTACATGAGAGGATGTCTCATTAAACTGGGGGCTAATATAAAAAAAAAGAAAGGAAGAGAGCTGAATGAGCTTAATATAGATCTGGCAAAACTGGAACATCTTCATAAGACTACTCTAGATCATAATATCTTGGAGGATATTAAGGAGATTAGAAAAAAAATCCTAGTAAAAAATCAAGAGAAAATTAATAAAGCAATGCTAACATTAAAGCAAGGATGGTATTATGGAAATAATAAAACAGGGAAGAATCTCACAAATAAATTAAAAAACAAAAATAAACTTCAATCTATAAAATCCATAATAGCTGGAAACAAAAAATGTATTTCGCCAACTCAAATAGCTAATGCATTTGAAGAATATTATAAAAGTCTATACAACTTAAAATATAATGACCCGTCCGAAGGGGAAATACAGCGTTTTTTGGATAAACTAAATTTGCCAAAAATAACTACTGAGCAATTAAACCAGCTAAATATGCCATTCTCCATACAGGAGATTAGTAACACCATAAATGCATTAATAGCTGGTAAAGCCCCAGGCCCAGACGGCTTTTCATCAATCTTTTATAAAAAACTCAATGGCATAATTTCCCCATACCTATTGAAGACATTTAATGAATTCGCCATTCTCAAAGTTATTCCAGCAGAAATGCTTCAGGCTTCTATAATTCCAATCCCTAAACCAGATAAGGACCCAATATATACGTTAAACTACAGACCAATTTCTCTTATTAATTTAGACATTAAAGTCTATTCAAGAATTTTGGCAGATAGACTTAAAAGAATTATACCAGATATCGTACATATAGATCAGAGCGGGTTTGTAGAAGGTAGAGGTACGTCTGATAATATCAGGAAGTTATTGAATGTTATATACCATGCAAGTCAAAGTTCGTCCCCTTTTGCCTTGGTTACCCTCGACGCCGAGAAGGCCTTCGACCGAGTAAATTGGAAATATCTGGAAGAGGTTTTGAAGGCCTTCGGCATAGAAGGTTTATATAAGGAATGTACAATGGCACTATATAAAGATCCCCAAGCTAGAGTTACAGGATTTTTGTTTCAATCAAATTGGTTCCC
Source organism: Pelobates fuscus (assembly GCF_036172605.1). Taxonomy (NCBI): domain Eukaryota; kingdom Metazoa; phylum Chordata; class Amphibia; order Anura; family Pelobatidae; genus Pelobates; species Pelobates fuscus. Next base: position 268,573,458 of record NC_086318.1, on the reverse strand, counting down.
AATTAGAAACGGGACACGACAGGGCTGCCCATTGGCACCCCTTTTATACATTCTTTCTATAGAGCCTTTGGCAGCTGCGATTAGACAGAGTGAGGGTATCAGCGGGTTAATGGTGAATACAAAGGAGAATAGAATTACACTTTATGCAGATGATGTTCTGCTGTCCCTTACGGACCCCATCAGATCCATTCCAGCCACATTCTGTCTCATTAAAGAATATGGAAAAATTTCTGGCTACAAACTAAATATAAAGAAAACCCAAATTCTGACAAGAGGCCTAAGTAGGCCTGGGGAAAATACGCTTAAAAAAGAATTTAATTGTGACTGGGAAGCTAGTAATATAAAGTATTTAGGGGTAAGACTATCTTTGGAATTCAGAGAAATTGGAGAACTTAATTATACAGAAATTGCAACCCAATTTAGGAATACTCTAAAAAATTGGAGGGGGCTAGAATTGTCCTGGTTGGGGAGAATTGAGGCAGTAAATTCTTATCTACTCCCTAAATTGACATTTTTATTTGGCAACCTCCCGCTGAGGGTGTCCCCCCAGACGATACGTGGTCTCCAGAAACAAATAACAGATTATATCTGGCAGGATAGGCGACCTAGAGTGTCACTGGAAATCTTACAGAGACACTGGAGTGAAGGGGGAGTATCCTTTCCGGATATACAAAAACTCTATATAAATAATATGGTTGCACACTTATTTAAGTGTGATAACTTTACAACATCAAGACCAATTTGGTTAGAAATTGAAAAATCGGATTTTGGTAATATCGAACCTCTATTTCTTTTGTGGTGCGACAACGAATTTGTAAAAAATATAAAATCTAACAACCCAATGAACAACACAATGATATATATAGTAAAATATCTAAAGAAAAAATATGGTACCAATCATATATCAAGAAATGCCCCATTAACCTGTTTAAAATATTACATAAAAGATATAAATATTCAAGTATGGGAAAACTGTGGAATTGTAAGATTTACGGAACTATTAGAAGACAATAAAATATGGTCATTCCCAATACTACAGTCTAAATATAATCTCCCTCCCAAAGAAATATTTAATTACTTAAGAATAAAATCTTTTATTATGGGAAAGACTTTTTCGGAAACTTCTCCAATAGATCAGTTTACACTATCTCATTATAGGAAAAAAATTGCCTCCAGATTTAATCAATTCATAAGGAGACAAACCCAAATAGACAAAGTGACAGCAATGATTAAATGGGAGCAAGAACTCCATTTTTCTCTGCCGGTCGAAGACTGGCTTTCGGGCCTAAAATTAGTTAAAAGACATATACATGGGGTAAATGTACGGGAAGTATACTTTAAACTAGTATATCGATGGTACCTGGTACCAACACGCCTTCACAGATTTCAACCCACACTTCTACCAGATTGTTGGAGATGTGGCAGGGAACTAGGCACATTCCCTCATATATGGTGGAACTGTGAGGAGTTGAAACCTATGAAAATAATTTTGTCTGATTTGGTAAATTTCATTTTGAAAGCACAAACTGTTATCACGGCTCAAATGTTTTTGTTTCACTTAGATATGCCAAGGGTCAAGATAAAATTTAAAATCCTAATGATACATATATTTATGGCAATCAAATTAGTAATGGCCAGAAATTGGAGAATTATGGGACCGTTAGATTGGCATGATATTTGCATACAAGTGGACTATCAAGGAAGGATGGAAGCTGGCATAGTTACAAATAAAGTTTCCAAAGAGAATTACGACGAGATCTGGGCCCCTTGGAATGGATACTTTAACACTCAAAATTAACCCCCCCCTCCCCCTAAATGTCAATCTCTCTAAGGCAAGGTAGTAACCACATGAGGAAGTGTATGTAGAGTCTTTTTTTTTCAATAAGTATTTTATTGGATATTTTTTTTCTGGGAAAGGGGGTACAGAAGGAAAAAAAGGGGAGGGGAGGTCGGGGAGGGGGAAACAAATATACATATATATGCATTTCTCACAGAAGACGGTACCACAAGTGTGGCAAAGGTACTTACAATAATAGTTCGTTACATAGCATAATGGACATAGGGTCTAGATAACGGTACAAGATAACGGTATGTCATGTTACAGTATAGCATATTATATATCACAACATAGGATATCACAATTCAGACGCCCCTATCATCCTACCTCGTTGGAATCTGAGGGCATTTGGAAGTGTTTGGGGGTAGGTACAAGGTGTGCGGTGGCTCCACTGTAAGGATGGAGTGGGGAGTGGGAGGTGTTAGGACGTGTGTACGGTTCCTTCTAGCTCTGCCCACCTCTGCCAGTTGCTTCTCGTGATGTTAGAGTGTTTCAATGTGGTCATAGATAGCAATTCGTATTTGAGGAACTGATTGATCATGCGTTTCACCATTACCAAAGGCGGACACCCTGTTTTTTTCCAATTGCATGCAATGATATACCTAGTTGCCAAAATTGACAGTATCACTAATTGCTTGTCTGCGTGGGGTATAGTACCTGGGAGAACGAGAAAGATACCTATGGAAGGTGTGAACGGTGTGAGTGTAATTCCCAGTTGTTCCCAAATTCTTTGCGTTTCTACCCACAGTGGCCTAATCTCGGGGCAGCTCCACCATATGTGAGACATTGTTCCCTCTTCTGTCTCGCATCTCCAACAATTAGGAGAGGTGTTTGGGTATATCTTGTGGAGTCTGGACGGAGTGTAGTACCACCTGAAAATAAGTTTCTTGTGTGCTTCAATATGCGAGTAGCAGGAGGTGATGCCTTTCAGGGCATGAAGTGAGGTTAACCATGTTTGACCTGTGGGTGAATAATTGCATTCATTTTCCCACTGTGTGCGGTATGTAAAGGTTGGGGAGGCCTGTCGATTCTGTAGTGTAGTGTAGCAGATTGAGAGAGCTTTGGATTTAGTCGGTGAATTGTGACAGCGCTCATATAGACGTAACAGATCTTGGTGTGGTCTGTGTGTGGCTTGTGTAGGGGTAGTAACCACATTCAAGACCAGACTCTACAACTGAAGGTATGGGAAGATAAATGACAGGGGTAGCCGGAATTTGTTTTGTAGCTCAGGGAATGGCATAATAGTTCCTGCCTGGCAAATGTCCGTAATGCGGTTCACTCCCATGTCTGTCCATCTGTGCAAGGAAAGCCACGGGGAGACCGAGTTAAGGGCTGTGAGTGGGGCCCATGGGGAGAATGTCGGTTCTGTTGTATGGGGGTTATGCAGGTGATCCCAGGCGTGAATTGCATAAGTAGTGAGTGGCAGGAGCGTCCTGCGTGTACCTCTAAGGGGTTTGGGTGTCCACATCAAATCAATAGCCGAGTGTTTGGGGTCATAATTATTCTCTATGTCTGCCCACTGTAGAGCATGAGGTGGTGCATGCAATTTTATTGCACCTTCTAGGAGAGCAGCCTTGTGGTATTTTGCGATGTTGGGGAGTCCCAAGCCTCCCTCCTTTGTAGGGAGTTGTAGGAGAGATATGGGTAATCTCGGCTTCTTTTTAGCCCATACATAGGTGGAGATTATGCTTTGTAGCTGCTTGCATATAGTGGGCGATAGGGGTATCGGTAACATCCGAAACACATAAAGCAACTTTGGGAGAAGAATCATCTTTACAGCATTAATCCTGCCTAACCAGGACAGTAACACATTTTTCCATTTGTGGAGGGTTTGTTTGCATATCAACGGAAGGGTAGAAAAATTATGTGTGCTAATACCTCTATACGTTGCTGCAATTTTCACCCCCAGGTATGTTAGGTGAGTTTGTCTCCAATCAAAGGAGTGCGTAGATTTAAGCTTTAGGATATCTGTCACTGGGAGGCGGATTGGTAGTGCTTGGGTCTTAGTTTGGTTTAGTTTGTAGTAGGAGATCGTGCTATATTCGTTGAGTGTGTCAATGAGGTGTGGTAAGGAGCGGTCTGGTGTAGTGAGGGAAAGGAGAATGTCATCTGCGAACATAGATAATTTATATTCTACTTTGTTGATGGTGACACCCTTTATGTCATTGTGTGTTCTAATTTTGTGCGCCAAGGGTTCTAGCGATAAGATGAATAGCAGAGGGGAGAGCGGGCAGCCTTGGCGGGTGCCATTCGTGATCGGGAAAGGGCTCGAGAGGAATCCTGCGTTGGATACCCTCGCGGTCGGTTTAGAGTATAATGCCATTATGCCAGTTATGTAGGATGTAGGAAAACCAAATTTGAGTAGTACTTGTTCCATGTATGCCCAGTTGAGCCTGTCGAAGGCCTTCTCCGCGTCCAGCGCTAGTAGAAGGCCTTCCATTCGGTTTGTTTCCATATGTGCTAAGATGTTCAGGACTTTCCTCGTATTATCCGAACCTTGTCTGCCTTTAACAAAACCAGACTGGTCATTGTGTATGATGCGGGATAATATGTGTGTGAGGCGGTCCGCTATGATCTTAGCATATATTTTGGTATCACAATTTAGTAATGAGATCGGCCTGAAATTTTGGCAGGCTGTGGGTGGTTTACCTGGCTTAGGGAGCGTGGAGATGTGCGCCTGGAGCATGTCGGGGGGCAGTGCGCCTGTGGTAAAGCAATGGTTAAGAAGTTGTGTGAGGTATGGGGTCAATGTGTCCGAGAAAGTCTGGTAATAGAGATTGGTAAAACCGTCCGGTCCTGGTGATTTATGCAGGGGAAGTTTTTTAATCGTACCATTTACTTCTTCTACTGTAAAGGGTTTAGTGATTGTGTCAATGTCTGATTGGGTGAGCGTTGGCAGTTGTACGGTGTCTAAGAAAAGTCGAATTTGTTCCGGTGATGGTGGAGGTGAGGAGGAGTCATCTTTGAGGTTGTAGAGAGAGCTATAGAATTGTGCAAATGTTTCTACTATTTCTTGTGGGTTCATGGCTTTTGTCTTGTCTTGCTTAAAAACGTATGCCACTCTAGAGTTGGCCATACGTTGTTTAAGTTGGGATGCCAGGGTCGCTCCCGCTTTATTCCCGTGGGCAAAGAATTTATGTTTAAATTTTTGTAGTATATAGTTGGTTCTATCTAGTTCAAGATCAGCGAGTTTGGATTGTAGGGTTCTCAATTTTGCATAGTGGTCTGGTGAGGGGGTAATTTTGTTGCAATGAGTGAGGACTGCTATTTGTTGGATTAGGTCATCAAACTCTCGCTTTCGCTGCTTGCTAGCGTAACTAGCGTGTTTGATGAATAAGCCCCTAATGACAGCTTTATGTGCTTGCCAGAGTGTGGTTATTGAAATATCGTCTGATACGTTGTGCTGGAAATACAACTCCAGTTCCTGCTTGATTTGTTGCGTTATGAGGGGTTTTCTGAGTAGCGACTCATTCAATCGCCAGGAGCTTCGCCCCGTAGTGGGGAAGCGGGTCGATATTGACATAGTTATAGGTGCGTGGTCAGACCATTGTATGAGGCCTATTTGTGTGGATTGCACTTTAGATATTAGGGAGGAGTGTAAGAGGAATCTATCGATTCTTGAGTAAGAGTTGTGTGCTTGTGAATGGAAGGTAAAGTCTTTGTCAGAGGGGTGTAGGGTCCTCCAGACATCTATATATTGAGCTTTGTGCAAGTGTGACCCTATGGCAATGGTAGAGTGAGTGCGTCTATTAGCAGTTTTGCGAGAGATTCCCGCAGTGGACGACATGTCTAATACATCGTCTAGGATAAAATTCGTATCACCTCCTATTATTACAGTTCCGAATTTATGGGTATCCGCTAACAACAATATTTTCTCTAGATAGGGTAGCTGGTTATCATGCGGACCATATACGTTGATGAGGGTATATTGCTCATTATTAATATTGCATTGTAAAAGAATAAACCTTCCTTCCTTGTCTCCAATTTTTTTTTGTAGGGAGAAGGCCACATCCTTACTAATCAGGATGGAGACTCCTCTCTTTTTTTTGGCATAACCTGTGTGAAATCCTATGGGATAGTATTTGGATGAGAATTTAGGTTTTTTAGCATTCAGAAAGTGAGTTTCCTGAAAGAAGGCTATCATAGCTTTCGCCTTCTTGGCTTCTTCGAGAGCTAGTCTCCGTTTGTGGGGGGAATTTAGGCCTTTAGCGTTCAGTGAAAATATATTTAAAGCCATGGAGTTACAACCAGTGTGCTGAGTGTGGCACAGACGTGTATAGGTTTTTCATGGGACAGTCCATGAGTTAACGCCCTATGTATCAACAGGTGTCGTTGAATCTTAAAGCAAGTTACCATTTTCGCGGGTGGCTTAAGACTGGATTGTGCATAAAGTACATTTGTGGGGGGACAAAGGGTCACATTAGGGGTGGGGTAGACAATATGGTATTGAACAAAAACTATATACAAAGGAGGAGTCAGACAGGGGGTGTCCGATCCAGAAAACAAGTTTAGCGGCCCCATGGAGCCTAGGTGGAGGGGAGGGCAAACTGTGGTTTGAACTGCCCGGAAAATTATGGCGGCAGTACTGAGGGTCTGTATAGAACCATCAATATGTAGCGGGGGTGTACGGCACAAAATGCATCAGAGACATGTATGTAGTCTGGCTCTCTATAATGCTAGGTATCCGAAAAACCTTATAATGCACAAACATACACTTTAGTATTAGAGAATAGAGCATAGGAGCACAACAACATAATGGAATCATATGCTTACATATCTTCAGGGCACGGTGCCATAATCAGGTCTATACAGTTCTTTATGTAATGTCAGTCTATGCTACTTGTGTTTTGTCCCAGTGGACCATTCGTTGGGTATTTTCAGAGGAGATGATCGAAGACCTTGAGATGGAGCCTTGGCGTCTTGTAGGGTCACCGGTATGTTCCAACTCTGGAGTAGTTTCGCTCCTTCTGCTGCTGTGGATATGTGGTAGTCCGTGCCATTCCGCTTGATGATGAGGCGGGTAGGGTATCCCCATTTATACAGGATCTCTGCATCTCTGAGTGCCATCGTGATTGGGTTCAGTTCTTTGCGCTTAGTTAGCGTGGCGGCGGACAAGTCCACGAACAGTTTAACATGTTGGAATTCAGGTGGTATGTTATCCGGGTTTCTTGCAGCTCGCATAACCAGTTCCTTGGAGGTGAAGTAATGCATCCGCAAGATCACATCTCTTGCTGCTGTGGGTTGCAGAAATTTCGGTCGTGGTAAGCGGTGAATGCGGTCTAGTCGGAGGTCTCCTTCAGTGAGGCCTGGGCATAAGGCCTTAAAGAGACCGATAGCATAATCCCTCAATTCTGAAGGTTTGATTTCCTCCGGTATGCCTCGCAGGCGAATATTGTTGCGCCGGTCACGATCCTCGTGGTCAGCAATCTTGGATTCCAGATACGCCATTCGAGAAGCTATCGTATCGTGCGATGCCGCCAGATCATTGTGAGCACTGATGACTTCCTCCATTTTGTCTTCAATTGCACTCGTGCGTTCACTGATCTCTTTGATATCAGCTCTGACGTCGCGAGCTAATTTAGCGAACTCCATTTGTAGATTTTGTTGTAAATCTTGTAGCATCTTGTGCAGGGTGAGTTCTGAGGCAGGGGCATTAGTCCCCATAGAGATGGAGGTGCTGTCGCTGGTTTCAGACGCTGCTGTTGGTGATTCTGGGCCTCCGGCGCCATCTTGGATTTTGGTGCGCGGCGGTGTGAAGGAGGATACCCGGGTCACTGCCGGTCGAACTTTCGTTCTCTTGGGCGCTTTCTGGGACATGGTGGTGCAGGTTGTCGTAAGCTCTTTGACAAACCTAAATCAGGGCAGATATTGCTCTTGTAATCGCTGTTTAGTAGGAGCCCTCACGGGAGCTAACAGATCACGCGTCCATCTCCGCGCGCTGCCAGGCCACGCCCCCGTATGTAGAGTCTTTTGAATGTATTTCTTTGTTTTTTTTTCTTTTTGGATTATGTAACTAGAAAGGATGGGAAAATGAGTGAAAAGGGAAAGTAAAGAGGGAAGTGTATGTATATACTGTATGTATAATATTTAACTTTTGATAGTATATCAAACCTGCTTCTTTTTATTTGTCTCTTTGTAAGCGTGTTAAATGGATATGTATGTAATTTTTTATTATAACGAAAAATAAAATATTAATAAATATAAAAAAAAAAAAAAAAGCTTTTGGAAAGACTTGTCTTTACCCGTGTTTCTCACTTCCTTAATTCCAACTCTCTCCTTGACCCTCTAAAGTCTGGCTTCCGCCCTCTCCACTCTACTGAGACCGCTCTTATCAAAGTGACGAATGACCTAATCTCCGCTAAATCCAAAGGTCACTACTCCATATTAATTCTCCTTGACCTCTCTGCTGCCTTTGGCACCGTTGATCATGCTCTCCTCCTTCAAACTCTTCAATCGCTCGGTCTCTGTGACTCTGTCCTCTCTTGGTTTTCTTCCTATCTCTGCCAACGCTCATTCAGTGTCTCCTTTTCCAAGGATACCTCCTCCCCTCGTCCTGTCTCGGTTGGAGTTTCCCAAGGCTCTGTCCTTGGTCCGCTTCTATTTTCTCTTTATACTGCCTCTCTTAGAAAACTTATTGCCTCTTTTGGATTCCACTACCACCTGTACGCTGATGACACTCAGATATACCTCTCCTCCCCAGACCTCTCCCCTGCCGTCCTGCAACGTGTCACTGCTTGCCTTTCTTCCATCTCTGACTGGATGTTGTCACGCTTTCTCAAACTTAACCTCTCTAAAACTGAACTCCTCGTCTTTCCTCCTCCTAATACTTATCCTCCTCTCTCGCTCTCCCTTCAAGTCAGTGATATCCACATAAGTCCATCCCTGCAAGCGCGCTGTCTTGGCGTCATACTTGACTCTGGTCTCACCTTTGAGTCTCACATCCAGTTTGTTGCCAAGTCCTGTAGGTTCCAACTCAAAAACATAGCTCGCATCTGCCCCTTTCTTGCGCAAGATGCTACCAAGGAGCTTGTCCATGCTCTAGTAATTTCCCGCATGGATTACTGTAACCCTCTCCTGATTGGTCTCCCCAAAAGCCGTATTGCCCCACTACAGTCTGTAATGAATGCTGCAGCTAGACTGATTTTCCTCTCTAGTCGGTCCTCTCACACCTCGCCCCTCTGCCAGTCCTTACATTGGCTTCCTGTATCCTACAGGAGTCAATTCAAAGTGCTAACCCATACATTTAAAGCACTGAACAATTCCAGCCCCTCTTATATCTCTTCACTGATCCATAGGTATGCCCCTCCTCGAACCCTCCGCTCTGCCCGTGACCACCTCCTGACCGCTGCTCGCACCCGTACGGCCAACTCGCGCTTGCAGGACCTCTCGCGGGCGGCTCCTCTCCTATGGAATAGCTTGCCTACTGCCATCAGACTCTCCCCTAGTCTTCGATCATTTAAGAAGGGCCTTAAAATCCACCTCTTCAGGAAAGCTTATGGCCTCCCAGAGTAATCTCTACCTTACATACCTGTCTCTTGCTCTCTCCTATGGGACAGTGCTTTGCTCTCTCCTCCAGCTCTGCTTCACTCCTACTTGCTATTTCCTGTCCTAATGTTTCTAATACCTTTCCTATAGTCTGTAAGCTCATTTGAGCAGGGTCCTCTTCAACCTATTATTCCTGTAAGTTTTCTTGTAATTGTCCTATTTATTGTTACATCCCCCCTCTCAAAATATTGTAAAGCGCTATGGAATCTGTTGGCGCTATATAAATGGCCATTATAAATAAATAAATATTCAATTAATCCCTTAAGGACACAACTTCTGGAATAAAAGGGAATCATGACAGAATATTTCCGTCATGTGTCCTTTAGGGGTTAATGTAATTTTTTGGGGGATCTAATTTTATTTAGAAATTTACCAGTAGCTGCTGTATTTCCGACCCTAGTCTTATACTCGAGTCAATACGTTTTCCCAGTTTTTGGGTGTAAAGTTTGGGGTCTCGACTTACATTCAGGTCGACTTATACTCTAGTATATACGGTATACAATATTGAAAATCAATTAAAAGATAGGGAACAAAGAAAAAAATCTTTAGGGGGATCTAAATTAAAAAGATTGTCTAGGGAACAAGCCAATTGTTTAGAAGCCCCTATTGATCATTTTGAAGTCATCAAGGCAATTAAAGCACTGAAACCGCATAAGGCACCAGGCCCTGATAGTTTCTTAGCATAGTTTTATAAAAAAAACACTTGTGGATATTTTGACCCCATATATGACGGATGCTTTTAATGAAGTCAGAGATTTTTTTTCAAAGTGTTACCGTGCTGAGGACCTTCACTGCTTAAATAGCATTAAAATTAAACTGTCAAATTATGTCGTAGACCATGTGACATAAAAATCAATTCACTTAAAAACATAAATCTAGGTCATAATCAAATGAAAAGCAAAGTAATAATAAAAACACTTATCTTATCAGTGTTAAAACATTGTTAAAATGAATGTAATTCAGTGAAATAAAAAGAAAGGGGAGTGGAAACAATGAATATGTATAACTGTGATGGGAATCCAGCATGGTCAAAATTTAGTAGGCCAAGATTTCCATGTGGCATATGTGTATGTTGTGTCAGTTAGTTAGCTACACGTAGCTAGGATACTGTCATCAATGTACTGAGCATGTGCAGGAATGCAGGAACTGAAATTGCACTTATTTCCTTTGTCTTGGATGAGCCATGTGGTCTGACCAGATGTACAAGTCTATATTCTGCTCATTGATTGGTTAAGGGTATGTGTGGGTGTAGCTATTAATGGGAGGAGTTATAGTGCTATATAAGGAATGTACACCATGTGTTGGGCTCTCAGATATTTTTGGAACAGGAGTTCATCTGAGGCCCGATCGGTATGTAAATAAAGACTTCTTACTTCCTGAAGACCTGCATCCATTTCTCTGTGTTTGGCTTATGTTAGTTTACTCGGTAACATAACAAGGGAGTCCCAAGATGGCCGCCACTGTGTATCCTATGGGGGTTCCAACATGGCCGCCATCAGCAGGCTGTGGAGTAAAAAGAAAGTTTAAAAATATAAAAGTGTAAAATAGAGCTTGTTATAAGGAAGTGTGGGAGCAAGGGGGACTCTGTTTTCTCCCAAAACAAGTGTTTTTAGGGGAACGGGAGTACTTATAACAAGTCCTTTAAAGTGTACTGAACTGAGTGCTCCAATATCCACGTGATTGGGACGTGCCGCGTCATCATGTCAACTCAGGTGTGGCTCAACTGAGGGGATGGGAGGAGCAGGGGAGGGGAAGCGAACATGTAAAGCTCTCCTAAAAGGAGAGAAGGGGAAGGGAACTCTGGGATTTGAAGTCTCAGAGGGAAAGGTTTAAAATAGGATGTCTTTAAAAAGCACAAAGCTAAAAGCAAGAAAAAGAATATAAAGAAAAGAAATAAAATCACACAAGAGTATACAGTAAAACAGCACTAAAACATGTTATTAGACAACTTATAGAAAGTTAAAAAAGATCGAAATCAACATTTAACCCCTGGGGTGGCATTGTATTTAGTTTGAAAACCCAGCTTATTTATTTTCTCCCTAGGATTTTAGAGAGGTTGCCATCCGTCCATGGGGGAGATGTATTTTTCTATTGAATAAAATTATAAACACTTAGGGTCTTTGTTATGGGTTAAAACTGTTTAGACACAGAATGATTTTAAAAAGCCTTTTGATATATTCCTACAGTGTTCTGCTATACAAGTTTTTAGATTTCTATAAGTTATACCAACGTATTGAAGTTTACAGGGACAGGGTGTATTACATTTTTAGAATGACATGTAATGAAACTGTTAATATTATACCTTTTGGGTAGAATGAGTGGACTTAAAAGTGGAGACTTTTGTATCTCCTTTATTTGTGCTCCTGCAGTGTTTTACATCTGTGAAAGCCTTTTGGTTGGTTAAAAGAGAATTGTTTGGGGTTCCTTTTTCCTGTATAATTTTGTGTTAGACATCTATTAAAGGGACTTTCCAGTGCCAGGAAAACAAATCTTGTATAACCCCTTAAGGACCAAACTTCTGGAGTAAAAGGGAATCATGACATGTCACACATGTCGTGTCCTTAAGGGGATAATTCTGTGTGAGACATCTATTAAAGGGACTCTCCAGTGCCAGGAAAAAAAATCCTGCAATGCCACCCTCAATCCCATGTTGCTGAAGGGGTTAGGCTCCGATGTCCCTAGGCGCAGGGTCAGGCTCCGCCCACGCTCCCCCCCCTCCGACGTCAGCCAGCGGGGGAGACCTAATGCACATGCACGGCAATGGCCGCGCGCGTGCATTAGACCCCCCCCCCCCATAGGAAAGCATTATTCAATGCTTTTCTATGGGAATTCCGGCGACACTGGAGGTCCTCATGCATAGCGTGAGGACATAGAGCGTCATTTAAAACCCTTTTCGTGTTTTAAGAAGCCGGAAGTACCTCTAGTGGCTGTCTGATAGAGGAGAACTTAAACTCTACAAGGTAATTATTGCAGTTTGTAAAAAGTGCAATAATTACACTTGCAGGGTTAAGGATGATGGGAGTTGGCACCCATACAACTCCAATGGGCAGAAGTGTTCTGGGTGCCTGGAGTGTCCCTTTAAGATTAGGAGTCCCTCTAAAAACAAAAGTCTGCAGGGACAAGCTTTAGACACCAGAACAACTACATTAACTTGTAGTTAACAAAAGACAACAAATACAGAGTGCGCTAAATAAAATAAAGGGAGATGAAAAAGTCTTTAGGTACAATGTGGACCTTGAGTGAGTGTTTTTATGTTCTTTCTTTGGGATCTCAGTAGTCGAATATGGAATACAAAAGCAGAGAGGGGAGACCAATAGTGCAAAACCGTAATGCGGAAAGGATCACGAACAACACAGACGTGGAGAAGTGCCAACTTACAATTTAAAGAGCTAAGCCCAGCTCTAGGTAAAAGAGCATACAGTGGTATTTAGTACTCCCCACATGTACATAGTTACATAGTTAGATAGCTGAAAAGAGACTTGCGTCCATCAAGTTCAGCCTTCCTCACACCTGTTTTTTGCTGTTGATCCAAAAGGCAAAAAAAAAAAAAAACAGTTTGAAGCACAATTTTGCAACAAGCTAGGACACAAAATTCCTTCTTGACCCCAGAATGGCAGTCAGATTTATCCTTGAATCAAGCAGTTATTACCCTACATTGAAAGATTATATCCTTGAATATTCTGTCTTTGCAAGTATGCATCTAGTAGCTGTTTGAACATCTGTATGGACTCTGATAAAACCACTTCTTCAGGCAGAGAATTCCACATCCTGATTGTTCTTACAGTAAAAAAACCTTTCCTTTGCCTTAGACGAAATCTTCTTTCTTCCAGTCTAAACGCATGGCCTCGTGTCCTATGTAAAGTCCGGTTTGTGAATAGATTTCCACACAATGGTTTGTATTGGCCCCGAATATATTTGTATAATGTTATCATATCCCCTCTCAGGCGACGTTTTTCTAAACTAAATCGGTTTAAATTTGTTAACCTTTATGTAGGATATTGCTGGACAATTGGAGGTGTCTTCACAAGATTCTTTATACCATCCCAGACAGACGTCAGCATATAAAATATATAAAAGATGGAAAAACCCAATGGTGCAATAACTTTGGTAATACTGCAACAACAGACAACACTGAGGTCCTAAGAGTGCCAACTTACAATTTAAAGAGCTACGACGGGCTCTGAGTAAAACAGCATACAGTGGTATTTTAACTTCCCACGTGTAGGATATTCCTCTAATGATGCTTGCAGTGCCGGTCTTATGAAAATAAAATCACAAGAGTGGGCCCATAGTGTTTTTCCATATATAAAATGACAGTGGAATAAAAATGATACGTACTTACAGTGTTCAGAGCAGCCAGACTGCTCTATGAACCAAGCGTGGGTGGAATAATCCCCACCAGGGATTTCTTTTGAAGTACTGGATCTTGTTTAAAAAAATATCAGCCAGGATAAAACAGCAACATATAAAGTAAATGTACTAACCAAAGGTAAGTGGTAGTCACAAAATACTTTAATTAAAAACAAAGTAAAAATACACAACGCGTTTCGCCAAACAGTAGGCTTTTTCAAGTGTAGAGTAAATAATCCTGGCTATTCACATTATATAGGCAGCTAATTTGCAATGAATTTCAAAGATTGGCGCCAAAATGGCATCATTACCACGTGACCGCGGTCACATGACTTTCAGTTATACATATAATAGGTGGAAATATTAAAATAGTGAAAAAAAATCGTTTTTATATTTTAATAGTATAGGGTAGTATTAAACCCACATATGACCTGAGGGGTATAAAAAGAAATAGACTTTTATGCGAGGGAGGGAAGAAATTAGGTTTTGAAAATGAAAGGTTAAAGGTTGCGAGGGAGTGGCCGTTTTTAAACCAATAAGGTGGGCGGGTGGGCGGGGTCGGCATAATGCTGTGTGTATTCGCTGGGAATGCAGGGAAATGTAGTTCTGGTCACATGACATTGGTTTACACATAATAGGTGGACAAGTTAAAACAGTAAAAAAAAATAGTTTTTATATTTTAATAGTATAGGGTAGTACTAAACCAACATATGACCTGAGGGGTATAAAAAGAAATAGACTTTTATGCGAGGGAGGGAAGAAATTAGGTTGTGAAATGAAAGGTTAAAGGTCGCGAGGGCGTGGCCGTGGGACAATCTTAGTAGAGTTGAGTGTAAATAGAAGGCGGCCATATTGTTGAAGGGCAAAAGGGGTGAAATATAAGGGTGGGCACTATATTTAAAGGGCAAAGGGGTGAAATGTAATTATGGTTGGAGGAGAACATACAGAATATTAAAACATTAAAAAACTGACAATATAATACAATTTTATGTGCAAATATAGGAAAAGGAAAATAAAGTTGCAGATTGTATATGGATAAATATTGCTAATAAAGGTTACAAGGTATTTTGCTACTATTAAAAGAATAATCCTAATAACCATATTAATTAAAAGTGAATATAAATTATTATGAAACAATACAAAGAATTACAAAAAATTTAAAAGGTCAAATTCTGCATTTAAGCCATCTGGGGTTAGTGTCTTAAGATTAAAAACGCATTCCATTTCGGCTTTTCCCAGAATATTTCTTAGATCACCGCCTCGCCATGGAATATTGAATTTTGAATAGGGGTGAATTTAAGAACGTTGGGGTTTTTTTGGTGGTGTGTCAGAAAATGCTTGGACACTGTGTGATTTTCAAATCCATTTTTGATGTTCCGACAGTGTTCTGATATCCTAATTTTTAGGAATCTTGACGTCATACCCACATACTGGAGGCCACAAGGGCACTCCAGTAGGTATATAACATTTTTCGTGCAGCAAGTCATAAAGTGTTTGATGTTGTAGCTTTTGTTAGTAATGTTAGATTTGAATGTTATGGTTTTATTTGGGACTGACATTTGGGTAGTCTTACAGACGATACATTTTCTGCATTTGTAGAAACCTTTAACATTAGATAAGGTGGATAATTTTTTTGACTTAGTCTTTGTAAAATTTTTTGTTAAAAGGGTTTTAAAATTAGGGGCTCCTCTAAAAATGATGTTGGCTTTTTCAGGGATGATTTTATTGAGAACAGGGTCTTCAGATAAAATGTGCCAATGTTTGTGAATTGTTTTCCTTATGTCTTTGTTTTTGTTATTGTAGTCAAGTCCGGACCATTAGAGTTCTTTGAACAACTTGTTTTTAAAGACTTTGGCAAAATCATGAAAAAAAGTCAGACAAACCTAATCTAAATCACCAAGAACTAAAAGCCCTTAAAGAACTACAATTAGACGAAAATATCGTTATAAAACCAGCAGACAAGGGAGGTGGCCTTGTAATCCTCTCAAAAGAAATGTATATAGAAGAGGCTCACAAACAACTTAGCGACATAAACGTTTATGAAAAATTAACCACAGACCCCAGCCCTCAGATTCAAGCCACCCTACACAATTACTTACTGAAAGGCAGTAATTCTAAAATTTTAAATAAAAAAGAATTTAATTATCTATATAAATTACACCCAAAAATCCCAGTCATTTACTTCCTTCCAAAAATCCAATAAATGAGACCAATCCCCCAGGCCGCCCAATTGTTTCAGGAATAAATTCAATTTTATCCAACTTATCGGAATATATCGACATTTTACTTCAACCATCTGTGAAAGATATGAAATCCTACCTTAAAGACACTATGTCTCTTCTCTTCTTTTTTTAATGATTTTACATGGCAAAACGACTACATCCTAGTGACTTGCGACGTTACATCACTCTACACTATCATTCCCCATGATAAAGGTTGCGAAGCAGTCTCGAAAATACTTAAAGCAGAAAAGAGAATACCACAATCCCAAATTGATTTTATCATAGAAGGCATCAATATCATTTTAAAAAACATTTTTTTCTGGTTTTTAGATTCCTTTTATGTTCAGAAAAGAGGCACGGCTATGGGGACCAGGTTTGCCCCTAGCTATGCTAATTTATTTATGGCAGACTGGGAATCAGAAGCAGTCTGGGGCAACCATGATTGGAGAGCAAACCTGGTCTCCTATTTCCGCTATATAGATGATCTATTTTTTATCTGGAAAGGTACTGATAATTCCTTAAAACTATTTTTAAACCATCTTAACCAAAATGACAGAGGCATTGGTTGTTTTTTTTAATTTGACAATTTTTATTGTTTTGAGCAAGTAAGGGTACAGAAGAGAAAAGAGGGAGGGAGGGAGGGAGGGGGGTAAACAGATTCCATCAATGCACAGTATCACCATTTATACAGTTGGTAAGTACGTACACGTCATACATGTTAGAAATGTAGCAAACATTAAGTTTCCTTTTCGAAACGAGACAGAGTGTCGTAATCATACATTCGAGATCTACTCCTGTATGTCGACCAACACAATCGTCCATCACACTCGCCTTCCATGTCCTCAGGACAGTGTGCTGTTGTCCACCAATTTGGTGGGCACAGACACATCTTCATTTATACAATATATACATACACCAGTACTTGTTGAGTTTGTGCCTGAAAATGTATGCTACTTACGCGATCTCCATGAGTTCCACATGAGAGGCATTGTTTTAACCACAGAATTCAGTAAAGAAGAAATCAGCTTTTTAGACCTACAAATTTTATCAAAGAGGGAAAACTAAACACGAAAACGTTTTTTTAAAAAGTGTGCACTAACACAGTCATTGACCAAAACAGTTGTCACTATACTCCCTGGCTGGATAGTGCTCCAAAAAGCCAATTTGTAACCCTTTAAGTCCGGAGGACGTACTATTACGCCACGCAGAAACCGGCTCTAAACGCCGGCGGGCGTAATAGTACGTCCTCGCTTTTATTGCCGCCCACGTGGCCGGCGGTATTCTCCCGCTGCAGATCGCGGTCGGGGGGGATGCCTGGCCCCCCGGGCAACCCCCCCTGTGGCCGGTGACCGCGATCTGCAGTCTCTGATCGCAGTGACAGGCTGTCACTGCGACCAGTATTCAGCATGTGTCAGACGATTTCAAATCGGCTGACACATGCGGCCGGCGGCTTTCCCGTTGTGCAGATCGCGGTCGGGGGACTTACCTGGCCCCCCAGGCAGTCCCCCTGGGGTCAGTGACCGCGATCTGCTAAGTCTGATCGCAGTGACAGGCTGTCACTGCGATCTCAAAGCACTCTGATCGCAGTGACAGCCTGTCACTGCGATCAGTGTTACATGTGTCAGCCTATTGGCTGACACATGTAACTGGCACAGTGATCCCCCTGCAGATTGGAAGGGGGGAGTGCTTGTACCACCCAGGCACTCCCCCCTGTGGTCAATTACCCAATCTGCAGGAGGTGATCACAGTGACAGGCAGTCACTGTGATCACTGATCCTGTATGTCAGCCAGTGATGGGAAATCACTGGCTGACACTGTCTCTGCCCCCTGTCCTGTAAAAAAAATAAAATATTAGTTCAAAAAATAAATTAAAAAACTTACAGTTACAAATAAAATATACTTAGATCATATATATTATATATATATATATATATATATATGATCTAAGTATATATATATACACATACACACACACACACACACACATTTACACATACACGACGTGTATTTAAATATTAATAAATATATATATATATATTAATATCAAATTACACGTAGACTGATACTGATTAAATATATACATAATTATTGTTATATATATATTTATATATAATATAAAAAAAATATATGTAAATACGTAAAAAAATAAAATTAAAAAAAATATTTTAAAATAAATAATTAAAAAATATATAGATGTGTGTTATTTCGTTCTAACTGTATTGTGATAATAATATATATATATTTATATCAAAATACACGTAGAACAAAATAATATATCATGATATATATATCTATATACATAAATATATACGTATATATCACTATATATACCTATATATAAATAAAAATATTTAAAAAAAATTATATATATATATACGTATATATACACATATGTATATATATACATATATTAATTCTACACATATATTTATGTAATAATTTTACATAATTAGGTATCCTAATTAATTACAATTAGCGGGACCTGCCTGACAACCCATGCCGAAAGTATAGGGAATTTAATTTGCTAGCACTATATTTAACCCTATAACTTTCCAAAACACCATAAAACCTGTACATGGGGGGTACTGTTTTACTCGGTAGACTTTGCTGAACACAAATATTAGTGTTTCAAAACAGTAAAATGTATTACAACGATGATATTGCCAGTAAAAGTGAAGTTTTCTGCATTTTTCACGCACAAACAGCACTTACACGGACGATATTATTGCTGCAATACTTTTTACTGTTTTGAAATACAAATATTTGTGTTGAGCGAAGTCTCCCGAGTACAACAGTACCCCACATGTACAGGTTTTATGGTGTTTTCAAAAGTTACAGCGTCAAATATAAGGCTTGTGTTTCATTTTTTTCACATTAAAATTCGCCAGATTGCTTACGTTGCCTTTGTGACCCTATGGTAGCCCAAGAATGAAAATTACCCCTATGATGGCATACCATTTGCAATAGTAGACAACCCAAGGTATTGCAAATGGGGTTTGTCCAGACTTTTTTAGTAGCCACTTAGTCACAAACACTGGCCAAAATTGGCGTTTTTTGCATTTTTCACACACAAACAAATACGAACGCTAACTTTGGCCAGTGTTTGTGACCAAATGGCTACTAAAAAAGACTGGACATACCCCATTTGCAATACCTTGGGTTGTCTACTATTGGAAATGGTATGCCATTATGGGTGTAAATGTAATTCCTGGGCTACTATACAGTCTCAAAGGCAACGTAACCAATCTGGCGAATTTCAATTTCAAATGTAACACGCTATATTTGACCCTGTAACTTCCCAAAACACCATAAAACCTGTACATAGGGGGTACTGTTTTACACGTGAGACATCGCTGAATACAAATATGTGTATTGCATTGCAGTAAAAGCAAACAGTATTTTGACATCCACAGTTAAAATGTCACATAGAACTAAAAAAAATAAAAAAAATATTTTTTTCTCCCATTTTTTTTATATATTTTTTATATTAAATTATGTTTAATACCTAAATATTTGATGTTAAATGAAAGCCCTGTTTCCCCTGAATAAAATGATATATAATAAGGGGGGATGCATTTCATATGAAAGAGGTGAATTACGGTTGGACAGACATATAGCGCAAATGCCAGGTTTTGTTTACGTTTTGTTCTGTTCACAACTTGTACATTTGGCTGCGGTGTTAAGGGGTTAAGACTTAAAAGAAACTGCACACTTAATGAAGATTTTAACGAACAAAGCAACATTTTAAAAAATAAATTTCTAGACAAACATTACCCAGAGGACAAACTTGAAACCATAATCACAAAAATCAAGTCAGATGATAGAAGTAGCCTGCTGAAATATAAAAACAAAACCTCCAACACTACACCTTCCCTTCCCATCATCTTTGACTACAATAACAAAAACAAAGACATAATGAAAACAATTCACAAACATTGGCACATTTTATCTGAAGACCCTGTTCTCAATAAAATCATCCCTGAAAAACCCAACATAATTTTTTAACAAAAATTTTTACAAAGACTAAGTCAAAAAAATTATCCACCTTATCTAATGTTAAAGGTTTCTACAAATGCAGACAATGTATCGTCTGTAAGACTACCCAAATGTCAGTCCCAAATAAAACCATAACATTCAAATCTAACATAACTAACAAAAGCTACAACATCAAACACTTTATGACTTGCTGCACGAAAAATGTTATATACCTACTGGAGTGCCCTTGTGGCCTCCAGTATGTGGGTATGACGTCAAGATTCCTAAAAATTAGGATATCAGAACACTGTCGGAACATCAAAAATGGATTTGAAAATCACACAGTGTCCAAGCATTTTCTGACACACCACCAGAAAAACCCCAACGTTCTTAAATTCACCCCTATTCAAATATTCAATATTCCATGGCGAGGCGGTGATCTAAGAAATATTCTGGGAAAAGCCGAAATGGAATGCGTTTTTAATCTTAAGACACTAACCCCAGATGGCTTAAATGCAGAATTTGACCTTTTAAATTTTTTGTAATTCTTTGTATTGTTTCATAATAATTTATATTCACTTTTAATTAATATGGTTATTAGGATTATTCTTTTAATAGTAGCAAAATACCTTGTAACCTTTATTAGCAATATTTATCCATATACAATCTGCAACTTTATTTTCCTTTTCCTATATTTGCACATAAAATTGTATTATATTGTCAGTTTTTTAATGTTTTAATATTCTGTATGTTCTCCTCCAACCATAATTACATTTCACCCCTTTGCCCTTTAAATATAGTGCCCACCCTTATATTTCACCCCTTTTGCCCTTCAACAATATGGCCGCCTTCTATTTACACTCAACTCTACTAAGATTGTCCCACGGCCACGCCCTCGCGACCTTTAACCTTTCATTTCACAACCTAATTTCTTCCCTCCCTCGCATAAAAGTCTATTTCTTTTTATACCCCTCAGGTCATATGTTGGTTTAGTACTACCCTATACTATTAAAATATAAAAACTATTTTTTTTTACTGTTTTAACTTGTCCACCTATTATGTGTAAACCAATGTCATGTGACCAGAACTACATTTCCCTGCATTCCCAGCGAATACACACAGCATTATGCCGACCCCGCCCACCCGCCCACCTTATTGGTTTAAAAACGGCCACTCCCTCGCAACCTTTAACCTTTCATTTTCAAAACCTAATTTCTTCCCTCCCTCGCATAAAAGTCTATTTCTTTTTATACCCCTCAGGTCATATGTGGGTTTAATACTACCCTATACTATTAAAATATAAAAACAATTTTTTTTCACTATTTTAATATTTCCACCTATTATATGTATAACTGAAAGTCATGTGACCGCGGTCACGTGGTAATGATGCCATTTTGGCGCCAATCTTTGAAATTCATTGCAAATTAGCTGCCTATATAATGTGAATAGCCAGGATTATTTACTCTACACTTGAAAAAGCCTACTGTTTGGCGAAACGCGTTGTGTATTTTTACTTTGTTTTTAATTAAAGTATTTTGTGACTACCACTTACCTTTGGTTAGTACATTTACTTTATATGTTGCTGTTTTATCCTGGCTGATTTTTTTTTAAACAAGATCCAGTACTTCAAAAGAAATCCCTGGTGGGGATTATTACACCCACGCTTGGTTCATAGAGCAGTGTGGCTGCTCTGAACACTGTAAGTACGTATCATTTTTATTCCACTGTAATTTTATATATGGAAAACACTATGGGCCCTCTCTTGTGATTTTATTTTCATAAGACCTTCACTGCAAGCATCATTAGAGGAATATCCTACACGTGGGGAGTTAAAATACCACTGTATGCTGTTTTACTCAGAGCTGGTCATAGCTCTTTAAATTGTAAGTTGGCACTCTTAGGACCTCAGTGTTGTCTGTTGTTGCAGTATTACCAAAGTTATTGCACCATTGGGTTTTCCCATCTTTTATATATTTTATATGCTGACGTCTGTCTGGGATGGTGTAAAGAATCTTGTGAAGACACCTCCAATTGTCCAGCAATATCCTACATGTGGGGAGTACTAAATACCACTGTATGCTGTTTTACCTAGAGCTGGGCTTAGCTCTTTAAATTGTAAGTTGGCACTTCTCCACGTCTGTGTTGTTCGTGATCCTTTCCGCATTACGGTTTTGCACTATTGGTCTCCCCTCTCTGCTTTTGTATTCTATATTCGACTACTGAGATCCCAAAGAAAGAACATAAGAACACTCACTCAAGGTCCACATTGTACCTAAAGACTTTTTCATCTCCCTTTATTTTATTTAGCGCACCCTGTATTTGTTGTCTTTTGTTCTCTCCATTCTTTGAAGGGTTTTGAGGGTTACCCTTCCTTTCAGGTGTGCAGCTCTATCCCCCCTTGTGATCAGTACTGTAGCGCTGTTCCCCTCCCTTTCTATTTACTACATTAAAGCGGCACTGTCATGCCGAACTTACCTTTCCTCAATCTCTTCCTCTTCTCCCCCTCTCTCGGGATCTGTTATTCATTTCTTCCATTCTTCTTTAGTTTTCTTTAAAATCATAAGACAAAGTAGGGACTCTGTCTTATGGAGGATTCCTCCGCTTGACCAGCTCTGACCAGCGGAGGAGCAAACTGTGCTTCATTTCCGCTGGTCAGAGCAATTTTCCCATGATCCCTAGCTTTCCTCCCTGTTCCCACAATGCTTCCTGTCAGTATTGCCGAACGTCCTGTCACTTAGACAGAACGCCGGCAAAACTGCCGAATTGCATCCTAACAGAATGAGCACTGTTTCTCCATTGGTGTTAGGATGCAATTCGGTACTTTGTTCGGATCGGAATTTCATTCAAATGAATGAAACTCCGATCCTATTCATTGCTGGGGCTGCATCTTGCAGCCGCTTAGTAGATAACTCCCTAATTCCCACGGTATCAGGGAGCTATCTACTAAAAGGCTGAAAGACCTAAATTGGTCTTTCAGACAAATTTACTAACACCAAGTAAAAATGACTTGGTATTAGTAAATAATATGCCCCTACTCTCTATACCGCGAGTAGGGGCATGTCTAGTAAGCAGTGAGCAGCCCGTGGCTGCTCACTGTAGAAAAAAAAATAAAATATTGCCCCCCACCCCTAAATGACGGGTGGGGGCCGTAAAGTAAAATAAGGGAGGGAGACCGATTGTCCCCCCCCCCCCCCCCCGGCCCCCACCCCTGAGCGGTGGGTGGGGGCCATAAAGATAATGAGGGGGGGGGACCTACTGTCCTCCCCCCCGGCCCCCACCCCTGGGCGGCGGGTGGGGGCCATAATGGTAATAAAGGGGGGGGGGACCTACTGTCCTCCCCCTGGCCCCCACCCCTGGGCGGCGGGTGGGGGCCATATTGGTAATAAGAGGGGGGGGACCTACTGTCCTCCCCCCCCCCCGGCCCCCACCCCTGGGCGGCGGGTGGGGGCCATAATAGTAGTAGGAGGGGGGGACCTACTGTCCTCCCCCCCGGCCCCCACCCCTGGCCGGCGGGTGGGGGCCATAATAGTAATAAAGGGGGGGGGACCTACTGTCCTCCCCCCCGGCCCTCACCCCTGGGCGGCGGGTGGGGGCCATAATAGTAGTAGGGGGGGACCTACTGTCCTCCACCCCGGCCCCCACCCCTGGCCGGCAGGTGGGGGCCATAATGGTAATAAGAGGGGGGGGGACCTACTGTCCTCCCCCCCCGGCCCCCACCCCTGGGCGGCGGGTGGGGGCCATCATAGTAATAAGAGGGGGGGGAACCTACTGTCCTCCCCCCCCCGGCCCCCACCCCTGGGCGGCGGGTGGGGGCCATCATAGTAATAAGGGGGGGGGAGACCTACTGCCCCTCCCCGGCCCCCACCCCTGGGCGGCGGGTGGGGGCACTAAGTAAATTCCCCCCCCTCCCATCATGGTGACTAGGGGTGCCCAAGCCCCTAGTCACCCACCCCCCACCCAAATAAAAAATGCCCCTACCTACCCCCCTCACCCTAAAAAATAGTGAGGGGGGAATAAAATTGCTAACCTGTAAAGTAAAATTAAAATTACCATTCGACGTCTTCTTTTTTCTAAAATCTTCATTTTTCAGCCCCAAAAAAGGCCAAATAAAAAACCATCATAGCCGTCGAACTAAAAATAAAATAAAAAACCCGAGCGCAAAAAAAAAACCCGACGAAAAAGAAAAAACCCGAGCGCACAAAAAAATAATCCATCTTCACCCATGGAGGGCTCCGCGCAGACTGAGCTCCGCAGGGCGGGGCAAGGCTTATAAAGCCTTGCCCCGCCCTGCAATTAGCCTAAGAACACTCTGATTGGTGGGTTTAAGCCAATCAGAGTGCTCTTTGTCATTTTACAAGCGTGGGAAAGTTCTTTGGAATTTTCCCACGCTTGTAAAATGACACAGAGCACTGTGATTGGATGGCTTGAAATCCATCCAATCACAGTGCTCTGTGTCATTTTACAAGCGTGGGAAAGTTCTTTGGAATTTTCCCACGCTTGTAAAATGACACAGAGCACTGTGATTGGATGGCTTGAAATCCATCCAATCACAGTGCTCTGTGTCATTTTACAAGCGTGGGAAATTTCTTTGGAATTTTCCCACGCTTGTAAAATGACACAGAGCACTGTGATTGGATGGATTTCAAGCCATCCAATCACAGTGCTCTGTGTCATTTTACAAGCGTGGGAAAGTTCCAAAGAACTTCCCCACGCTTGTAAAATGACACAGAGCACTGTGATTGGATGGCTTTCAAGCCATCCAATCACAGTGCTCTGTGTCATTTTACAAGCGTGGGAAAATTCCAAAGAACTTTCCCACGCTTGTAAAATGACAAAGAGCACTCTGATTGGCTTAAACCCACCAATCAGAGTGTTCTTAGGCTAATTGCAGGGCGGGGCAATGCTTTATAAGCCTTGCCCCGCCCTGCGGAGCTCAGTCTGCGCGGAGCCCTCCATGGGTGAAGATGGATTATTTTTTGTGCACTCGGGTTTTTTCTTTTTCGTCTGTTTTTTTTTTTTGCGCTCGGGTTTTTTATTTTATTTTTAGTTCGACGGCTATGATGGTTTTTTATTTGGCCTTTTTTGGGGCTGAAAAATGAAGATTTTAGAAAAAAGAAGACGTCGAATGGTAATTTTAATTTTACTTTACAGGTTAGCAATTTTATTCCCCCCTCACTATTTTTTAGGGTGAGGGGGGTAGGTAGGGGCATTTTTTATTTGGGTGGGGGGTGGGTGACTAGGGGCTTGGGCACCCCTAGTCACCTTGATGGGGGGGGGGGGGGAATTTACTTAGTGCCCCCACCCGCCGCCCAGGGGTGGGGGCGGGGGGAGGACAGTAGGTCCCCCCCCATTATCGTTATGGCCCCCACCCGCCGCCCAGGGGTGGGGGCCGGGGGGGGGAGGACAGTAGATCCCCCCCCTTATTACTATTATGGCCCCCACCCGCCGCCCAGGGGTGGGGGCCGGGGAGGAGGACAGTAGGTCCCCCCCCCCTTTTTTCCATTAGGGCCCCCACCCGCCGCCCAGGGGTGGGGGCCGGGGGCTGGAGGACAGTAGGTCCCACCCCCCTTATTACTATTATGGCCCCCACCCGCCGCTCAGGGGTGGGGGCCGGGGGGGGGAGGACAGTAGGTCCCCCCCCCCCTATTACTATTATGGCCCCCACCCGCCGCCCAGGGGTGGGGGCCGGGGGGTGGAGGACAGTAGGTCCCCCCCCCCTTATTACTATTATGGCCCCCACCCGCCGCCCAGGGGTGGGGGCCTGAGGGGAGGACAGTAGGTCCCCCCCTCATTCCCATTATGGCCCCCACTCGCCGTCCAGGTGTGGGGGCCGGCGGGGGAGGACAGTAGGTCCCCCGTCCCCCCCCCCTTATTACCCTTTTTTTTGTTTTTTTTTTACAGTGAGCAGCCACAGGCTGCTCACTGTTTAGTGGACATGCCCCTGCGATATAGCGAGTAGGGGCATTGGGGAGATTTTAATCTCCCTTGTGCTATTATGGGGGTCATATTGACCCCCATAGAGTGAGGAGGGGACCTGGGGGGCTTATGAAGTGGTGGGGAGCACTGCTCCCTGCCGCTTCTGTCTTTACATATTACAAGGAGGGAGCTGCACGCCGGTAGCTCCCTCCTTGTAATAAAAGCGAACAAACAAACGAACACTGATACACAGTGTTAGTTTGTTCGTCTGATTTTTTCTATTCATTCATTCGTCTGTCTGATGAATGAATGAATAGGTGAAATTCCCGTTCGCATGTCCAGGTGTTTCACTGGGCATGTGCGGGAATCTCAGGGCTATCTAGTGTGGGCAGATGACGTGTCCCACAGGGACTTCACCTACCCACACAAAGATGGCGGCGCCCTGAATATAGATCGGGGCAGAAAATAAAGAATAAAAAATAGGTAATGTGGGGGGCATAGGGGCATTTGGGGATGACTAGGGGGTCGATTGGATGTAGTTGAGGCGGGAGGGGGGTTAAAAAAAAAAAAACGGAATTCGGCATGACAGTGCCGCTTTAACTTGTAGTTGTTCTGTTTATTATACACCCTGTTCCAAATTATTATGCAAATTATATTTTTCTCATTTACCTAAATAATGTAAATAACAGTCAGCATAATTCTCATGTTTTCAACTATTAAGAGTACAATTTAAATTTTATTGAACTAACCTAATGATAACAGTATTTTTTAAAAATAAAATAAACTTACAATGTACTGTTCCAAATTATTACGCACAGTAACTTTCAAAACACTTTATAGGTTGTAAAGAACTAAAAATTGTAATTTGTTGTATTTGCAGCATATTTACTAAAATCAAAAGCTATTTCAATCAAACTTATAATATTTTAACTTTTGTAACATTTTAACAGGTCATGTTACATTTTAACATAGGACCCTTTATTTGATAGCAGTCTTGCATCCATTGAACTTGTGAGTTTTTGGACAGTTTCTGCTTGAATTTGTTTGCAAGATGTCAGAATAGCCTCTCAGAGCTGCTGTTTGGATGTAAACTGCCTCCCACCCTCATAGATCTTTTGCTTGAGGCTGCTCCAAAGGTTCTCAATAGGATTGAGGTCAGGGGAGGATGGAGGCTACACCATGACTGTCTCTCCTTTTATCCCCATAGCAGCCATTGATGCAGAGGTATTCTTTGCAGCATGAGATGGTGCATTGTCATTCATAGTTCTTCCTTCTGTACCAGGGAAGAAAGTGGTCAGTCAGAAACTCCACATACTTTGCTGAGGTCATCTTTACACCTTCGGGGACCCTAAAGGGGCCGACCAGCTCTCTTTCCATGATTCCGGCACAAAACATGACTCCACCACCGCCTTGCTGACGTCGCAGCCTTGTTGGAACAGGGTGGCCATCCACCAACCATCCACTACTCATACATCTCGACCATCCAGGGTTGCACGGCACTCATCAGTGAACAGGACTGTTTGAAAATTAGTCTTCATGTATTTTTCTGCCCAATGCAGACGTTTCTGCTTGTGAGCATTGGTTAGTGGTGGCCGAATAGAAGGTTTATGCACAGTTGCAAGACTCTGGAGGACTCTACACCTTGATGTCTGTGGGACTCCAGAGGCACCATAAGCTTCAAATATCTGTTTGCTGCTATGTAATTGTATTTTAGCAGCTGCTGTCTTGTTTCGATGCATGGATCTTGCAGAAACCTTCCTCAATGTGCCTTTATCTGCACAAACCCGTCTGTGCTCTGAATCAGCCACAAATCTCTTAATAGTGCGATGATCACGCTTAAGTTTTCGTGAAATATCTAATGTTTTCATACCTCGTCCAAGGCATTAAACTATTTCACTCTTTTCGGCAGCAGAGAGATCTTTTCTTCCCCATATTGCATGAAAATGGCTCTCTGCTTAATAATGTGGAACACCCTTCTTTAGTAGTTTTTCCTTAAATTGGGCTCACCTGGCAATCTAATTATCACAAGTGTCCGAGATTGTTTTCAGTGATCAAAAGAGCCCTGAGACACAATGCCATCCATGAGTTAAACTGAAAAACAAAATATTTAATCTTTGTGACACTTAAATAGAATTTTCATAATAATGTGGAACAGGGTGTAGTGTCTCTTTAACCCCTTAAAGCGGCACTGTCATGCCGAACTTACCTTTCCTCAATCTCTTCCTCTTCTCCCCCTCTCTCAGGATCTGTTATTCTTTTCTTCCATTCTTCTTTAGTTTTCTTTAAAATCATAAGACAAAGTAGGGACTCTGTCTTATGGAGGATTCCTCCGCTTGACCAGCTCTGACCAGCGGAGGAGCAAAGTGTGCTTCATTTCCGCTGGTCAGAGCAATTTTCCCATGATCCCTAGCTTTCCTCCCAGTTCCCACAATGCTTCCTGTCAGTATTGCCGAAAGTCCTGTCACTTAGACAGAACGCCGGAAAAACTGCCGAATTGCATCCTAACAGAATGAGCACTGTTTCTCCATTGGTGTTAGGATGCAATTCGGTACTTTGTTCGTATCGGAATTTCATTCTAATGAATGAAACTCCGATCCTATTCATTGCTGTGGCTGCATCTTGCAGCCGCTTAGTAGATAACTCCCTAATTCCCACGGTATCAGGGAGCTATCTACTAAAAGGCTGAAAGACCTGAATTGGTCTTGAAGCCAAATGTACTAATACTAAGTAAAGATTACTTAGTATTAGTAAATAATATGCCCCTACTCGCTATACCGCGAGTAGGGGCATGTCTAGTAAGCAGTGAGCAGCCTGTGGCTGCTCACTGTAAAAAAAAAACAAAAAAACACCTAATAACCCCCCCCCCCCCCGCGCGGGGGTTAAAGATGGGGGGGACCTACTGTCCTCCCCCCTGGCCCCCACCCCTGCGCGGTGGGTGGGGGCCCTAATAAAATAATAAGGGGGGGGACCTACTGTCCTCCCCCCCTGGCCCCCACCCCTGCGCTGTGGGTGGGGGCCCTAATAAAATAATAAGGGGGGGGGACCTACTGTCCTCCCCCCCTGGCCCCCACC
This sequence comes from Pelobates fuscus, assembly GCF_036172605.1. Classification (NCBI taxonomy): domain Eukaryota; kingdom Metazoa; phylum Chordata; class Amphibia; order Anura; family Pelobatidae; genus Pelobates; species Pelobates fuscus. The sequence goes on along the minus strand of NC_086318.1, from coordinate 268,544,541 downwards.
CCTGCGCTGTGGGTGGGGGCCCTAATAAAATAATAAGGGGGGGGGGACCTACTGTCCTCCCCCCCTGGCCCCCACCCCTGCGCTGTGGGTGGGGGCCCTAATAAAATAATAAGGGGGGGGACCTACTGTCCTCCCCCCTGGCCCCCACCCCTGCGCGGTGGGTGGGGGCCCTAATAAAATAATAAGGGGGGGACCTACTGTCCTCCCCCCCCTGGCCCCCACCCCTGCGCGGTGGGTGGGGGCCCTAGTAAAATAATAAGGGGGGGGACCTACTGTCCTCCCCCCCCTGGCCCCCACCCCTGCGCTGTGGGTGGGGGCCCTAATAAAATAATGGGGGGGGGACCTACTGTCCTCCCCCCCTGTCCCCCACCCCTGCGCGGTGGGTGGGGGCCCTAATAAAATAATAAGGGGGGGGACCTACTGTCCTCCCCCCCTGGCCCCCACCCCTGAGCGGTGGGTGGGGGCCCTAAATGAACCCCCCCCCATCAAGGAGACTAGGGGTCCCAAGCCCCTAGTCACCCCCCCCCACCCAAAACATTCTATCCCCTACCTACCCCCCTCACCCTAAAAATAGTGAGGGGGGAATAAAATAACTAACCTGTAAAAAAAAAAAAAAAATTAAACTTACCATTTGACGTCTTCTTTTTTCTAAATTCTTCTTTCTTCAGCCCCCAAAAAAGCCAAATAAAAATCCATCATACCCGTCGCACTTTAAAAAAAAAAAAAAAAACGAGCGCAAAAAAAAATTAATCCATGTTCACCCATGGAGGGCACGCCGCGTACTGAGCTCCGCAAGGCGGATCAAGGCTTATATAGCCTTGCCCCGCCCTGCAATTAGGCTTAGAACACAAAACTTTCCCACGCTGTGTAAAATGACAGATCACTGTGATTGGATGGTTTTCAAGCCATCCAATCACAGTGCTCTGTGTCATTTTACAAGCGTGGGAAAATTCCAAAGAACTTTCCCACGCTTGTAAAATGACACAGAGCACTGTGATAGGATGGATTTCAAGCCATCCAATCACAGTGCTCTGTGTCATTTTATAAGCGTGGGAAAATTCCAAAGAACTTTCCCAAGCTTGTAAAATTACACAGAGCACTGTGATTGGATGGCTTGAAAACCATCCTATCACAGTGCTCTGCTTCATTTTACAAGCGTGGGAAAGTTCTTTGGAATTTTCCCACGCTTGTAAAATGACACAGAGCACTCTGATTGGCTTAAACCAACCAATCAGTGTGTTCTAAGCCTAATTGCAGGGCGGGACAAGGCTATATAAGCCTTGACCCGCCCTGCGGAGCTCAGTATGCGGCGTGCCCTCCATGGGTGAACATGGATTAATATTTTTTTTGCGCGGGTTTTTTTTTTTTTTTTTAAAGTGCGACGGGTATGATGGATTTTTATTTGGCCTTTTTGGGGGCTGAAGAAAAAAGAATTTAGAAAACAGAAGACGTCAAATGGTAAGTTTAATTATTTTTTTTACAGGTTAGTTATTTTATTCCCCCCTCACTATTTTTAGGGTGAGGGGGGTAGGTAGGGGATAGAATGTTTTGGGTGGGGGGGGTGACTAGGGGCTTGGGACCCCTAGTCACCTTGATGGGGGGGGGGTTCATTTAGGGCCCCCACCCACCGCTCAGGGGTGGGGGCCAGGGGGGGAGGACAGTAGGTTCCCCCCCCCCTTATTATTTTATTAGGGCCCCCACCCACAGCGCAGGGGTGGGGGCCAGGGGGGGAGGACAGTAGGTCCCCCCCCCTTATTATTTTATTAGGGCCCCCACCCACCGTGCAGGGGTGGGGGCCAGGGGGGGAGGACAGTAGGTCCCCACCCCTATTATTTTATTAGGGCCCCCACCCACCGCGCAGGGGTGGGGGCCAGGGGGGAGGACAGTAGGTCCCCCCCCCTATCTTTATTTAGGGCCCCCACCCAGCGCTCAGGGGTGGGGGCCAGGGGGGAGGACAGTAGGTCCCCCCCCCCCCTTATTATTTTATTAGGGCCCCCACCCACCGCGCAGGGGTGGGGGCCAGGGGGGGGAGGACAGTAGGTCCCCCCCCCTTATTATTTTATTAGGGCCCCCACCCACCGCGCAGGGGTGGGGGCCGGGGGGGAGGACAGTAGGTCCCCCCCCCTTATTATTTTATTAGGGCCCCCACCCACCGCGCAGGGGTGGGGGCCGGGGGGGAGGACAGTAGGTCCCCCCCCTTATTGTTTTATTAGGGCCCCCACCCACCACGCAGCAGTGGGGGCCGGGGGGAGGACAGTAGGTCCCCCCCCCTTATTGTTTTATTAGGGCCCCCACCCACCGCGCAGGGGTGGGGGCCGGGGGGGAGGACAGTAGGTCCCCCCCCCTTATTATTTTATTAGTGCCCCCACCCACCGCGCAGGGGTGGGGGCCAGGGGGGAGGACAGTAGGTTCCCCCCCCCTTTATTACCATTTATGTTTTTACAGTGATTCACTGTTTAGTGGACATGCCCCTACTCGCGGTATAGCAAGTAGGGGCATTGGGGAGATTTTAATCTCCCTTGTGCTATTATGGGGGTCATATTGACCCCCATAGAGTGAGGGGGGGACCTGGGGGGCTTATGAAGTGGTGGGGAGCACAGCTCCCCACCGCTTCTGTCTTTACATATTACAAGGAGGGAGCTGCACGTCGGTAGCTCCCTCCTTGTAATAAACTGATCGAACAAACGAACACTGATACTCAGTGATACTCAGTGTTAGTTTGTTCGTCTGATTTTTTCTATTCATTCATTCGTCTGTCTGATGAATGAATGAATAGATGAAATTCCCGTTCGCATGTCCAGGTGTTTCACTGGGCATGTGCGGGAATCTCACAGTCTGTCTAGTGTGGGTAGATGACGTGTCCCACAGGGACTTCACCTACCCACACAAAGATGGCGGCGCCCTGAATAAAGATCGGGGCAGAAGATACAGATTTAAAAATAGGTAATCTGGGGGGCTTAGGGGCATTTGGGGGTGACTAGGGGGTCAATTGGATGTAGTGGAGGCGGGAGGGGGGTTAAAAAAAAACGGGATTCGGCATGACAGTGCCGCTTTAAGGACACATGACGTGTGTGACATGTCATGATTCCCTTTTATTCCAGAAGTTTGGTCCTTAAGGGGTTAAACTTAAAAGTCAAACACATTAAATTTTAAAATTGCTCCTAACTGAACTTGTATTTTACTCCTTGTATTTTATGACCGGTGTAACGGATCGACGGGCACCCCGACTGGGTACCTCCGTTGAAGGATGCTCCTAGCGCTTCCTGAGGACTCCAAGCACTGCAGCAGACACCACAACCACCGAACCGGAGAAGCATACGAATGCTCTCAAACATATGAATGCTGTAAACAGCTGAACAGGAAAAGCATACAATCAGCTTACACTCTTGGCAATCAGCATACAATGCAATTCCCCCAATAACGAGACGACACTTCGTTTTGAGGTCAAGCAGAACTGACTGTACTGGCACATACAGCCTCTTTTATTCACAATTCACAAACATAGTACTGCCCACAGGGTTTTGAAATACAACCAATCAATCCGTACAATACACACAGACACTCCCACACAAAATCCCCTCTGCCTGTGATATGATTACTGAACACAATGGGTAATATAATTATCACAGGCAGAGAAATACAGTTTTATAAAACATATCACAGGGACCCCAAAACATGCAATAACCCCATAAAAATATATACCACATATCCAAAATTCACCCAGATCCTTTCAGTAGTTTGGAAGATACAGTTTAATGCAGATTCCGCAGAACATATACAGGCTATATGAAAAATAATTACTGTATAATGTGTCCCCTGTTGTATAGTTTAAAACTACTGCACAATGTCTTTGTGCACCAAATACCGGCGAGATGGCACCGTGTAGAAAAGTCACAACAGTGTCTGAGAGTTAAAATGGGCGCAATCCATTGTTCTCACCATGTGCTTCATCCATTGTTCTCACCATGAGCCTCTGATACATGAAATTGTGGCCACCCAGTAACTCCACAGTATGTCCCCAGATGGTTCTGAAAGGACCAGCAGCAGCATAATAAAATACAATATGCCCAAATCAGTTCCTAGAAGGGCAATACATCCACGGGCCATAGTCGCAGGGCAAGAGGCTGGCAAGCAGTCCTCTCCAGGCACATGCAGCGGGGCTGGTTCCGCCACAACCTGTAACTACCAAATATAAACTAAAATGCTAGACATATTATGTACTCTTTAAATCAGGACAAATACATTGATTTATTTTAAACTACTTTTCTTTAAGCTGCACTTATCATGCACACATTATTATTGCCAAAATTGTGAAACCATGTTTTTTTGTTTTGCATTACTGTTTTGTTTTTTTAGTTTTTTTATAATAAATGACAATTTATAGATGTATATGTCTCATCAACATAAAGCCCTTTTTGTCCTTTAAAAAGAAATAAAAAAAAGTAAAAAGTAACGTGTTAGTGCAATAAATGCGAAAGATGGAAATTGCGGTTCAATACACACATAGCAAAAAATGCTTTGTTCCACTATACGCAACAAACTATTTTAGCTTAACCCCTTAAGGACGCATGATGGAAATTTTCCGTCATGCTGGTCCTACCCGTACATTTCCGTCATGCAGTATTTTTCCAGCAGGGTCTATTACCTTGCTGGTAACTATGAGCCCCAGGTATAATTTGATTCCTGGGGCTCCCCTCTCTCACCTGGGGCCAGAATTAGTGGCCCCAGACTGACTGATGCTCTGTTTGCAGAGCTCAAAGTGAGCGCTGCAAACAAGCATTTAAATGGGGATTTAAATCCCCACTATTACAATTTGGTGTGATCAGGGTTAAATCCCTGCTAACACAAGGGAGTTCCAGGTATCAATGGAAACCTGGGGCTCCCCTCTATCAGCTGGGGACATTTTTAGTGACCCTAGCCTTTTTGATGAGTTACATGCAGTGCTGGAAGTCAGCGCGGCATGTATCTGCTTAAATAGGCATTTAAATGCCTATATCTAGATTGTGGTGTAAGCAGGGTTAAATCCCTGCTCACACCAGGAAACCCAGGTATCATTTGAAACCTGGGGGTCCCCTCTGTCAGTTGGGGCCATTTTTAGTGGCCCCAGACTTTTTGATGAGCTGCATGCAGTGCTGAAAGTTAGCACTGCATGTAGCCATTTAAATCCACAAAGAACACTGCAGCTGAGCGATCAAGCTCAGCTACAGTCATTCTCTCAAGTGATCGGGTGCTTTGGAGACCACCAGGGTCTGAACAAACCCTGTAGGATCACCCTCTATGCCCCAATGCCATTCTGATCAGTGCTGGGCATTTTCAGTTGGCCAGTACAGATGCATTACATTGGTCATAATGTCTTCAATGTAAGAAATGGGAGACTGCAATACTGAAAACAGTAACACTGTGTTTTAGTTTAAAATCCCTTTACTAATATCAGCACTGATATTAGTAGAGGGAAACCTTTGGGATTAATATTAAATTAAGGATTACAATTAAGGATTATTATTCGGTTTAGCATAAGTACTAGATTTATTATCAGGTTTATTACTGGGTTTATTATTAAGTTTATGTTTAAGATTAGGTTTATAATTAATTGTAGTATTGGGATTATGTTTCAGATTAGGATTCAGATTATGGTTCAGATTAGGATTAGGGTCAGCACGGGCATCCCTTGCTGAATATAGCAAGGGAATTTCTCGGCTGACACCAGCAGGGGGAATCATTTTAACACTATTGCTAAAGGTAGGATTGAGATTTGGATTAAGGTTATAATTAGGGTTACACATGGGATTACGTTATGGGTTAGTATTGTGGTAATGGTTTATTATTAGATTGAGGGTTAGATTTGGGATTAGGATTTGGTTTAGAATTAGGGCTTGGTTTAGGATTAGAGATTTAGATTAATATTAAGATCGCTACTTTCCAAAGATATGCATATGAGGTATATTTGTACTGAGAAGATGTTGTGGAGTACAGCTAAGATAATTTTATGACAGTGGGAAACAGGATATTTAAAAAATAATCATCAAAAATACTATGTGTATGTAAAAATGTTAAAATAAAAATGAATACCACAAACTTTGAAACAAAATGGTAACAAAATGTCACTTCAATAAAGCTTATAATATTTTATATGAGGGTCCCCATGTTGTCCACTTTTGAAAATGGTATGCATTGGTGGCGTTATTTAAATATATGAGCGACTAAAATGCCCCAAAATGAAACAATGACCATTCGTCAATTTGCCATTTAAAAAAAAAACTGTAATGGGCCGGGTATGATTTTAGCCCTGTATTTTTTCACAAAAACCTGGCTAAGGTGTACAAAGGGGGTCATTTAATTTACAGTAACAAATATCAAGTTTCCATAATTAACTACTAAAATACAACATGTTTGTATAAAAATGCAAAAATAAAACAATATGATAACATTTGAAAGTAATTGGTGCTAACATAACTGTATACTAAAGCTCAAAATATACCATATGACATAGCCCGTGGTGTCTACTTTCACAAATGGTATGCATTTATGGAGTAATTTTAACTGTCAAACTGCTACAATGCCCTAAAATGTGATATAGACACACCAAATCCATTTATCAAAATTCTAATTGTAAAAACTGTAATGGTCAGGTCTCGTTTAAGGCACTGTAGCTTCACAGGATAGTGGCAAAGACATACATTGGAGGTATTGTTTTATTCAGAAGAGTTTGCTGAGCATAATTATGGGATTTTGATCACAGTGGCACATACCAGACTTGAAAAATGACCCCCAAAAATGTAATGTGTATGTAAAAAATGCAAAAAAATTATATTTTACCACAAAGTTTGACATAAACTGGTGACAAAATGGCATCACGTTAAGGCACAATATATGCCATTTGAGATACACTGTAGTGTCTACTTTCACCAATGGTAGGTCATTGAGGGATAAATTCAACAGTTAAACTGCTACAATGCCCCAAAATGAGACTTGCTCCATCAAATTCATCTATCAAAATTATCACTGTGAAAACTGAAATGGTCAGGTCTCTTTTATGGCACTGTAACTTCACAGGATAGTGGCAAAGACATAGATTGGGGGTATCATTTTACTCTGTTGATATGGCTGAAAACAATATGGGGTTTTTCTACAGCAGTAGTATACAGGGAGTGCAGAATTATTAGGCAAATTAGTATTTTGACCACATCATCCTCTTTATGCATGTTGTCTTACTCCAAGCTGTATAGGCTCGAAAGCCTACTACCAATTAAGCATATTAGGTGATGTGCATCTCTGTAATGAGAAGGGGTGTGGTCTAATGACATCAACACCCTATATCAGGTGTGCCTAATTATTAGGCAACTTCCTTTCCTTTGGCAAAATGGGTCAAAAGAAGGACTTGACAGGCTCAGAAAAGTCAAAAATAGTGAGATATCTTGCAGAGGGATGCAGCACTCTTAAAATTGCAAAGCTTCTGAAGCGTGATCATCGAACAATCAAGCGTTTCATTCAAAATAGTCAACAGGGTCGCAAGAAGCGTGTGGAGAAACCAAGGCGCAAAAACACTGCCCATGAACTGAGAAAAGTCAAGCGTGCAGCTGCCAAGATGCCACTTGCCACCAGTTTGGCCATATTTCAGAGCTGCAACATCACTGGAGTGCCCAAAAGCACAAGGTGTGCAATACTCAGAGACATGGCCAAGGTAAGAAAGGCTGAAAGACGACCACCAATGAATTTTTTTTCCCCAGACACACAAGCTGAAACGTCAAGACTGGGCCAAGAAATATCTCAAGACTGTTTTTTCTAAGGTTTTATGGACTGATGAAATGAGAGTGAGTCTTGATGGGCCAGATGGATGGATTGGTAAAGGGCAGAGAGCTCCAGTCCGACTCAGACGCCAGCAATGTGGAGGTGGAGTACTGGTTTGGGCTGGTATCATCAAAGATGAGCTTGTGGGGCCTTTTCAGGTTGAGGATGGAGTCAAGCTCAACTCCCAGTCCTACTGCCAGTTTCTGGAAGACACCTTCTTCAAGCAGTGGTACAGGAAGAAGTCTGCATCCTTCAAGAAAAACATGATTTTCATGCAGGACAATGCTCCATCACACGCGTCCAAGTACTCCACAGCGTGGCTGGCAAGAAAGGGTATAAAAGAAGAAAATCTAATGACATGGCCTCATTGTTCACCTGATCTGAACCCCATTGAGAACCTGTGGTCCATCATCAAATGTGAGATTTACAAGGAGGGAAAACAGTACACCTCTCTGAACAGTGTCTGGGAGGCTGTGGTTGCTGCTGCACGCAATGTTGATGGTGAACAGATCAAAACACTGACAGAATCCATGGATGGCAGGCTTTTGAGTGTCCTTGCAAAGAAAGGTGGCTATTGGTCACTGATTTGTTTTGGTTATGTTTTTGAATGTCAGAAAATAATATTTGTGAATGTTGAGATGTTATATTGGTTTCACTGGTAAAAATAAATAATTGAAATGGGTATATATTTGTTTTTTGTTAAGTTGCCTAATAATTATGCACAGTAATAGTCACCTGCACACACAGATATCCCCTAAAATAGCTATAACTAAAAACAAACTAAAAACTACTTCCAAAAATATTCAGCTTTGATATTAATGAGTTTTTTGGGTTCATTGAGAACATGGTTGTTGTTCAATAATAAAATTAATCCTCAAAAATACAACTTGCCTAATAATTCTGCACTCCCTGTATATCAACTTTATGAAATACACATTAAAAATCCTTGTTTTATGTGTGTATGTTAGAAATCTGAAAAAAAAACAATTTTACTACACGATTTAGCAGAGATTGGCAGCGAAATGGCTACGTAAAAAGTGTCAGAATACCCTTTGGTAAATAGCCTGTGATGTGTGCTCTTTATTATACACACGTTATTATTGCCTAAACTGTGAAAAAAAAAATGTATTTCATTTTTTTATTTTTTTGGGGGGGGGGATTTTTTTTAATAATAAATAAGAATTTATATATGTATATGTCACATCAGATTAAAGGACCACTCTAGGCACCCAGACGACTTCAGCTTAATGAAGTGGTCTGGGTGCCAGGTACCTCTAGGATTAACCCTTTTTTTTATAAACATAGCAGTTTCAGAGAAACTGCTATGTTTATAATGAGGGTTAATCCAGCCTCCAAATCCTCTAGTGGCTGTCTCACTGACAGCCGCTAGAGGCGTTTGCGTGATTCTCACTGTGAAAATCACAGTGAGAGCACGCAAGCGTCCATAGGAAAGCATTGTAAATGCTTTCCTATGCGACCGGCTGAATGCGAGCGCGGCTCCTGCCGCGCATGCGCATTCAGCCGATGACGTCGCGATCAAGATGGAGAGGAGGAGGAAAGCTCCCCGCCCGGCGCTGGAAAAAGAGGTAAGTTTAACCCCTTCCTCTCTCCAGAGCCCGGCGGGAGGGGGTCCCTGAGGGTGGGGGCACCCTCAGGGTACTCTAGTGCCAGGAAAACGAGTATGTTTTCCTGGCACTAGAGTGGTCCTTTAAAGCCCTTTTTGTCCTTTAAAAATCGATATATAACATGTGTTGGTGTAATAAATAAGAAAAATGCAAACAGAGGTTGAACACAAACAGCAAAAAATGCTTGTGTCCTTAAGGGTAAGTTCAGTTTTTGAAGCTGTGTCCTTAAGGGGTTAAAGGGACACTCCAGACACCCAGACCACTTCTGCCCATTGGGGTGGTCTGGGTGCCAACTCCCACTACTCTTAACCCTGCAAGTGTAATTATTGCAGTTTTTTATAAACTGCAATAATTACCTTGCAGGGTTAACTCCACCTCTAGTGGCTGTCTACTAGACAGCCACTAGAGGTCACTTCCTGCTCTATAGCACAGGAAACCTGTGCTAGAGCGTCGCTGGACGTCCTCACGCTGTGTGAGGACCTCCAGCGTCGCTCAAATCCCCATTGGAAAGCATTGACATTATTTTTCAATGCTTTCCTATGGGGAGCGCTAATACAATATATGACATAATACAAATAATGGTATGTAAAGAAAGCCCTTCTTGTCCTGAAGAAAACAATATATAACTTGTATGGGAACCTTAAATGAGAGAGCGGAAAATTACAGCTAAACACAAACACCACAAAAGTGTTAAAACTGCTCTGGTCCTTAACGTACAACATTGCAAAAACAGGCCGGTCCTTAAGGGGTTAAATAATAGATAATTGAGCAGTGAGACTGCAGGGGCATGAACTATACACTATAACATCCTAAGTAAGCTGAGTTGCTTTGGTACTTAGAGTATCTTTTTAAATGATTTTTAATTATACAAGTGTAATAACAGTTTTTTTTTGTTGTTTTTTTTTTCCTCCAGGCAACTGAATAAATTATGTGACGTTTCTTTGAGGGACTGTGCTGTTAGCCATGCTGGAAGTAAAGAGAGCATATACCATTCATGTCCAAGTATCCTTTTCAAGGCTTTTATTAACATTCACATTGTAATTATTAAAATAAGTTGTATTATTTCTATCTGTCTGTTTATCTAATCTTTAAATGTTGACCCTATTTTGTTTGTTGAAGTGACATTGCTTTTAAACTAGTACAATTTGAAAAATAGCATCACATGTTTTCAAATGAGGAATTTAAGAAGTGAATTGAAGTGTGATATGCTAAAACATTTAATAATTAGCAATTAAGGAGTAAGAGCGCGTGTCCTGTTTTTTGCCAAGGTATTGTGTATATGGGTGCCCTAAAGAGTGTATTCTCTATTTTCACCCATTGTTTGGTGGAGTGTGGGTTTGTCCAGTCGTATATTCTAGTTAAAAGAATTGCGTTGTGGAATCTTTCTATATCTGGGAGACCTAAACCTCCCTCTTCCTTGGGTCTTGTGAGCAGTGAATATGCTAGCCTTACATTTTTATGTGCCCAAATGTATGTTGTGAGTGTCCTACAGAAAAATTTAAATCACGTCTTAGGTAGTGTTATTGGTAGTACTTGCAGTAGGTATAATATTCTGGGCAGAACATTCATGTTTAAAATGGTCAGCCTACAAAACCATCCGAAATGCGTCTTATTCCAGGTATTGAGGTCTGAGGTTATGTCTTTCATCAGATTAGGGAATTTACTCTCAAAAAGATGGGTTGCGTCTTTGGTTAAGTGTATATCTAGGTATTTAATGCTGTGGGGGGCCCATACAAATTGATGGTCTTGTTGAATTTTAGTTTTTTTCTTGGGAATTTATATGCAGAGGCAGGATCTCGCATTTACTGAGATTCGCCTTGAAATTAGAGATTGCACTGTAAGTGTTCATCTCAGTCATCAGGGGAGGTATATATGTTGTAGGGGCAGAGATTGTGAAGAGCATGTTGTCTGCAAACGCTCCTATCTTTTGCTTTTCTGTGGCTACCGTGATTCCTTTGATTAATGTATTGTCTCTGATCCTCTGCAGGAAGGGTTCCAAAACTAAGACAAATAGAGGGGATAAGGAGCCATTTGTTATTCTTACTGGCTCTGATGGTTGCCCGTTTACGCGGATGTTTGCTGTGGGATATGAGTATATCGCATTAAACCATTTTTGACAATGAGGGCCGAAGCCCATATATTGTAGGGTGTGTGTTATCAAAGTCCAGTCCACCCTGTCAAACGCCCTTTTGGCATCGATAGACAGAAGTAAACTGGAACATCTCGTTCTTGTAGTCTGATGTATAAGGTGTTGTGTTTAGCTTCTCAGCCTGGTATAAAGCCTGATTGGTCTGCGCAGACTAGTCCCGGTAGCAGAGGGCGGAGTCTATTGGCTAATATTTTTTGTGAAAAGCTTCAGGTCAATGTTTATCAGCGAGATCGGCCCACTTCGGGTCGGGTCCTTTCCCGGTTTGGGTAATAGGGTAATTGTCACGTTTAGCGCTTGTGCGGGGAGGGTGTCTGATTTAAGCAGCGAGTTGAACGTGTTTTGGAAGTAAGGTGTAAGTATTGTGGCAAAGGTCTTGTAGTAATTTGCTGTTAGTATGTCTGGGCCTGGACTTTTCCCTATTGGTAAGTGTTTAATCGCATCCAAACATTCGTCTTTCTAGATGGGGTTTTCTAGGGAGTTTCGTACATTTTGTGGGATGGTGGAATGTATTCTGTTCGAGAGAAAGTTGTGAATGTCCGAGGTTGAGGGAGGTGTCTGTCTCAAGTGGTAAAGCGAGTAATTTTATTCTTTAAATGCTTTAAGGATGTCCGTCATTGAGTGGGAGAGTTTACCCTCTGTGTTTCGTATGGCTGCTATAAATGTGTGTTCCCTTAGTTTTTTTTAGCACATATGCCAAAAGGCATCCACATTTGCCCCCCTGTGCATAGTAATTGCTCTTCGTTTTAGCAAGTGCATGTTTAGTTCTGATGTTAAGGATAATGTTGAGTTCAGTCCTTTTCTCCACCAGTGTCTTATATGTGGCCAGGTGAAGATCTTTTTTGTGTGTTTCCTTGAGTTCCCTGATCTCCCTGGTTAGGCGAGAGGTGTGGGTTTCCCTTTGTTTTTTGAGTCTAGAGGCTGCTTGAATAATCAGCCCCTGATTTTGCTCTTGTGTCCTTCCCAGGTTATAGGATATGGTGTGTCTGGTTGTTTGTTAAATTGAAAGTATTGCGTAAGAGAGTCCCTGAGTTGGTTTTGTATCTCTGGGTGGTTTAATAATGTATCATTAAGTTTCCATTGCGTCCTAGTGGATGGAATTGTGATGGACAGGGAGACTGGAGCATGATCTGACCATGTAAGGTGAGCTGACAAGGATTAAAAATGTGTGTGGAATGAGGAACATGTCAATTCTCGAATATGAGCATGAGGAGTATGAGTAGTAGGAGTAATCCCGTTCGGCCGGGTGTGATGTTCGCCAGCAATCGTATAGGTGGTGGTAATCTAAACTTTTTTAGATTTGCACCCTCGTGGATGTCTGGTATGTCTGGGCCCGGGATGTAGTGTCGAGTGCCCCATCCAGGGATATGTTGAGGTCCACCCCTTCTGTGAAGCTTTCCAGTTTTTTGATTATCATGCGCAGGGCCTGGAAATGTTTTCTGATCGGGAGATAAATATTGGCAAACGTGGTTGATGTTGAGCCCACTTGGCCTTTTAGGAATATATATCTACCATTATCATCCGACATGTGGTCCTTGTACGTGAATGGGAGGTGTTGGGAGAGGAGGATTGCTCCCCCCCTGGATTTTGAGCCAATGAAATTACTGAAATACCCCTTTGTTTAGTGCCTAGATCTGAGTGACGATGCCGAATCTTTACGGAAGTGTGTCTCTTGTACAAAGACCACTTCAGCTTTGCGCTTGTGGTAATCCATGAGTACCATGTGGCGTTTTTTTGGGGTGTTTAGTCCCCTGGCATTGTGGGATAAGATTGATATTGTTGCCATTACCAGGTAAAGGGAAGGTAGTGGCGGTTTGTTACCTGGCTGTCCCCTCCCACACCCTGGGGTATCAAACAAAATATACAATGCTTACAATATTTAACAGTGCAAGTTATCAGGTTCTATGAGCGTGAGATGCAAGAGATTAATCAATACTGTGACCAATGGTTATGGTTTTTCAACATAAAATAACTATATACAGTAAGTCGAGTCTGTCAACAAGTCTGAGTTCTGAGCTAGAGTAAAGTGTATGTTGTTGCTCTCCAGCAACTGTGTATTGACTGGGGTCAGCCCCGGAGAAATCCCGTTGTCTGCAGTAGGCTAGTGTTGAAGACCCCGTTGGAAGTGAGGTGGGGTGCGTGGGTGAAGGTGTAGGAGTAAGTTTCGGTGTGCTTACGGAGTGAAATCGCTTGGAATTTTGTGATTGCTTCGTGGAGGTTGGTGAACTGTAGAAGCATTAGGGAGTGGGGGGAGGAGGTTTGGAGGTTAGAGGTGCTAGGTCTGGTCCCGGATGTGGAGAGGAGATATGTCAATTGGCTTTGTTTTTTTTGTTTCTCCTTTATCTCCCTTTCCCTTTAATGTCAGGTAGTGCCACTGCACTTGTCTTGTCGGTTTTGCGGTTTGATACTTTAGGTTTCCTTCCCTTAGTCTGCTTTCGTCCGGGTCTGTCACTGCCCCCAGCTGTCCTGTCCCTTTCAAGTCTGTTGTGTCCTCGCCTGGTCTTGGGTTCTTTATGGTTTGCCCTAGGCCCTGTATGTGCGTGGTTAGGAGTCACTACTGAAATCGCTATAGCAAGTCGAATATTATGCCCACACCTTAGTACAAACAAATACACGCATACGACCTTAGACGCAGGGTCTGTCTGAGCCAATCTTATGAGAAGATGCCTGGGTCAGGCTATGGCTGGATTTATGGTATCATCATAATCAGAGCTGGGAGTAAAGTCTGAACCGTGAGAGGAGTCTGAGTATGTCTGTGTAAAAAGTAAGCTTGAAGGAGAGATAGTTGCTAAAGTATATCTGGGAGTGCCTGTGTGAGTCCTTTTAGTTCTCAGTGTTACCGTTTTGACCTCTCTTCCCGCTGGTGAGTGCCTGCTTGGCCTATTCTCTCTCTTTGCCGGGGATCTCCATCTTGGTCCTCAGGTAAACCCCGGATGCGGAGGTTATTCCTTCTACCTCTATTATCAATATCTTCAAGTGAACGTTGTAGCATGGATAAGTGTCTTTCTTGGGCTTGGACTTTGGCAGATAGGTCCTGCATTCTGCGGCCTACCAGTCTGATCTCTGAGCTGAGACCGTCCATCTTGTGCTGAAAGGTGGTTTCCAGTTTGCCCAGCATTTGTGCTAGATCTGTTCTGGATGGGAGGTTTCTCAGGATTTCTTTGACATCCATGTCTGTTGAGGTAATAGATGTTTCAAATGCTGTGGGGCTCAGTAGGTCTGAGTCTGTGATCGGCGCCATATTGGAATCGCCGTGGTCAGACACGCGGTCGGCGTATTCTTTAAATAGTCAGGTTACTGTTCCCGTTTTGCCTGCCAGTGTCTTCCCGGTATGCAGGGGGTTTGTTTAGGCTTTCTTAGGGTTTTGCCTCCAAATTTAACGATTTTCATTTGTTTTCCTCGGAGCTGTCTTAGTGTGCTGCCATACAACTCTACTGCTAGCCATGCCCCCCCATTTCTCACAATTTTGTGTCTCGCATATTTGTGTCTGACATTTATTTCTCCCTTATTTCTGCCCATTTGTATCTCTTCTATTACTCCCTGATGGGGTTCTTCCCATCTTTGTCCTATGCTTATCATTCTACGCATATACCCACTTGTTTATTTTCATGCATCTCTCTCCTGCTTGTTTTCTGCTATAACTGTCACTCATGCTCTGCACACACATCTCCATACTTGTGTCTGTCTCTCATTTCCCCCCACTTGCCTCTCCCCCTGGGCCGGCCTTAGGCCATTAGACGCCCTGTGCGAAAATCACAGTGCCCCCCCATCCTCCCCGGTCATACACCTTCATCCATGTATGTAGGTTTTGTATAGGGGATTTATTAACATAATTATGATTTTAAAAATAAATATTCATTCTCCCTTCCCTGTTACCTTGCAGTGAGGGGGGAATGTAGATGTTTCAGTGTGCTGAGAATCTGGTCTGTCCCTTCACTGGGTACTGACTACGAGTAACTGTCTTGTTAGCTCAGGCATTTACACACACTGTTACAGGCACACTCTGTTACAGGCACAAAGACTGTTACTGTCTTGTTAGCTCTGGCATTCGCACACAGTCACACACGCGCCGTTACTGGCAGACAGTCACACACGCGCCGTTACTGGCAGACAGTCACACACGCGCCGTTACTGGCAGACAGTCACACACGCGGCGTTACTGGCAGACAGTCACACATGCTTACAGGCTCCCAGTTGCACACAGGGACAGGCACATACCCTCATTAACAGGCAGAAAGTCACACACACAGGCAGACAGTCTCTCGCACACAGACAGTTACTTCTTTCCATTATGGTCGGAAGGGGGTAGTGGAGGCAGTGCAGCTCCTGTAGTCAAGTCGTTGGGAAAGCAATGACCCCTTCCTGCTTCCCACTTCCTGTGCAGCAGTTAATAGGGGCTTCTAAAAAATAAAAGGCTTTAATCCCACCACTGCTGCCATTGTCGCTCCGCATTCCGATAAGCTCAGCCCTGCTGCTCGATAAGCCCCGCCTCCTTTGCGCCGCTATTTTTCCCATAGACCCGGGTGAAGAATAATAAAATCCTCCACCCTGGTACCTGCTTTAGTTCGCCCTGCACTTCTGTTACCCGACCATGTGTAAGCTATGTTGGCTGCATGGGGTCCCCTGCTCCCATGGCGCTCTGTGCGGCAGCACAGCTCGCACACCCATAAGGCTGGCCCTGCTCTCCCCACACCCATTTATAGCTTATCCTGTATCCCATTTGTCTCCCCTTATATCAACACGGTCCATACTATCTCCCCTACATCGAGGCCAGCTGTCTTTTAAATGCACACATATCTCACTTTCAATCCCCATCTTTCTCTCCCCATCCCATCTGTCTATCCCCATTTTCTAATCCCTCTTGTTTCTTTCTCAAGTTTTAATCCTTTTCTCCTCCATTTCTAACATCTTTTGTTTCTCCATTAGCCACCTGACACTTACCCACTTCTATCTGTCACACTGTCTCACAATCTCTATTTTCCTCATAGTGGGCTTTCCTCCCACCTAGAGTGTGCCCCATATTATTAACTTAGTATTTTGTGAAGGTTGTGAGAGGGATTGATCTTCCTGTGCACTCCCTCAGAGTTCTTCAGTGGCAGGCAGCCATCTGTGTGTGGGAGTTTAATTCCGCCTCCCATGTCACACTCTGCTCCTGCACCGGAAAGGCAGTGGGCAGTCCCGAAATCCCCCTGTGCACTCTCTGTCTCCTTTGCTAACAGAAGGAAAGACACTGCAGGGAGCACTCAGCTGGTCATGCATCTCTGAGGTTAGAGGAGCTTTCTCTCACCTTCAATCCCTAAAATAGCCTGTCAGCCAGTAACACTTCCAAGCTGTGTTGGCCCCAGTTGCCATGATGCCTTGTGCAGCTGCATAGCTCGCACACCCCTAAGGCTGGCCCTGCTTATGAACTTTTTGCCATGAACTGTTTCAATAAACATTTTAGTGTAAATTTTTCTTTCAGGAAGACAACCTAATCCATTTGAATTAAATAGCTTAGCAGAGTTAACTCTCAAAAAACAAATTCCACAGTAATGGCTAGTGTTAGTCTGCTTTGATATGTGTTGTTTTGTTTTCATTTTTCTTAAAATATATAATGAGATATTACTACTCTGAATTTATCAAAAAACCTTCTGTCTTCATGGAAACAAGTAGCAGATATTACCAGTCAGCTTGAAAATCTGGAAGATCTTGATCTCAGGTGTGTAGTTTTGGTTTCCTTGTCAATAATAATTGCATGTCCAGTCAAATTTCACATAAAATACATTATCTTTGCATAATATTGGTGATGTATTATTTGCATTTATAAAGAAAGCACACTAAAAGCCACCTTGCCAAAGGTTCGGACAGCTTTGATCACTTAAAAGGTCACTCAAAGCATTATAATTGCTGCTGTTTAATGTAGTGGTTATGTTGAAGACCTTGTCCCTGGAATTGTACATTTCAGAAATACACTATAAGAGAAATAAATCAGTGTTCACGCTACTGTAACTCCACTTACTAGTTTGTCATTGTCATAAATCTGAGTTCTGCACGGCACTTGCAGACTCAAGTGGACATTGCGTGGCAACCTAGATGTGTGGGCTCCCGTGATGTTTTTGTCCAGCTCCGGATGCAGGATGTGCTACGCTCGTCGCTGGGTAACTATGGCAGGAGTCAATAAAGTTACAGGACCCTACATAGTACATAAATACGTAATCTTGGGACACATTATGCCACATAATGGGACAACAGTTAACTAATTCAGAAGCCTAGATGATGAACATGGACCACAGGATGGACCAATTTGCCTAGGACCCGCTTGGTACTTGCCTCTAACAGGAGCAACAACCGGCTTCTCTGGTGTTCAGTCTTCCCCCGTGTGAACGCAGTCAGCAGGCTCTAGTCCTACAATGCACCTTACTACCTCTTCTAAATATGGTGGAAATTCTTGAGGATTTCTAAACCAAGTGGGGTTTCTGTCAGGATTATAGAGGATCCAGCACGCAGAATAGTATCACACCTAGGATTAAGGATAAAGTCTAACCGGACCTTAGCATGGCCGCACTTAATGTACCAGAGAATAGTCTAAATACTTGGCGAGGTCAGGGACACAGAATGAGACACACTGATGAGGAAAACCAGAAGTCAAGGATACCAGAAATCAGGGTCAAAACAAAGTCAAATACCAGAAAAAACACTATAAGGAACACACTCTCGGATAACCAGCTAGTGGAAACCACGTCAGGGCACTGACAAATGGGTAATATGGGTTTAAGTAACCCTCTATAGGCTGTAATTGGCTGTCTCCGACCTTTTACCCCAAAATGTGCGTGCTCGTCTATGACGTGACGTTGCATGCACGTTGGCATCATCTTTATTGTGGGTGAAGGTAAGTTTATTAAAACCTGAACTGCAGCGGCCGGTGTTCCTAAGAATGTTGCACCTGTTGGGGACCGGAACGGAGGGAGACCGGGTAGCTGCCCACTGCGACCAAGGTAAGTCTGATACAGCCTAGTTTGTGTGAAGCCGCACCGGCAAAAGAGACGGGAGCCGTGACAGTACCCTCCACTTGAAGACCACCCTCCGGGTGGGCAGGACCGGGCTTGAGGGCAAACTTGGCATGGAAGGTACATATTTTGCGGCCCGCATGTATGCCTGAAGCAGAACCCAAGAACTATCGGCAGGACCATAACCCTTCCAGTCAACCAAATACTGCAGAGACCCTCGAGAAAACCTATAGTCGATTTTATAGAGGAGACTTTGTACTCCTCCTGTCCAGAAACAGCCAAAGGAGGGACAGAAGGGGTTGTTACAGATAAGAGGCTTAAGTAGGGATACATGAAACGTATTAGGAATACGCAGACAGGGGGGGAGGGACAGAGAATAAGACACAGGATTAATCCTACGAATAATTGGAAAGGGACCAATAAACCTGGGTGCGAACTTAATACTAGAGACTTTGAGTTTAATAATCCTTGTGGAGAGCCATGCCCTGTCACCCACCTGGCAAACAGGGTTGGCTCCTATCTGCTTGCAGTTTGAAATGAGCCATAGCTGTTTCCAAAGCCGTGTGGACCTTAGTCCAAGTCTCACAAATACATGTGAGATGGTCATCCAGAGTGGGAATAGCAGTGTCAGAAAACACCACACCGTTGTTTTTTTTTTTTTTTTTTTTTTTTTTTTTATCTGAAGTTTACTTAGTTTTTTTGTCAATCTTTGTTTATTAGAATATTTTTCAAAGTAGTAAGTGATACAGAAAGTAGAGATAGGTTAGCATTTAAACAACATGGAAAGGTAAGTAAGTACATCCTTCAGGCTGCTACCCCCCTCAAAGCGTAAACATCAGGGGTTATGTGATTGGGTATGTACGTGTATTGGTGGTTGGACTTCAGTTTGCATGACCCCTAGTGTCTAATTCGCTAAGGTTTACTGCGCCTGCTTTGGAGGGTCTAGGGGGTATGGAGGTATTACAGTTCTATATTTCACCCATTGTGTCTCTGTCTTACGTCCCAGGATTCCCCCTGCCTTTTCCCTGTGTTCGTTTGTAGCGTGCGTCAGGGGCCCCGGTGTAGTCCGGGTCATGTGGGTAGCCCTTCTACTTCCGTATTAACTCATCTGTTTTCTCTACCTATTGTCTGTCCCATGCCCCTAGGGGGTGTTACGAGACTGTCCAACCCGTTCGTGCATGGTATGTTTGCCTCCAGTTACGCACCATGAGATAGTCCCCACTACGTGTCTGTGGCGTACCTGTGCTTTAGGCGCCTGAAGGAGGAGTGAGGTGCCGTGCTGGTACCATTGGTCGGATTGTCACTATCAGAGTGTCAGCCATGGATTTAGTTATCGAAAGGGCGGATGTACCCTAATAGGTAGGGTCGATAGGTAAGTTCCGCTGTACATACGTGAAGGAAGAGATAGAGGGGAGAGGGAGAGGCACAGTGAAGTTAGTGGTAGAGGGAAATGAAGGGGGTGAGGGACAGGCTGGGATGGAACGCCCGGTCCCGCGAGCCGCCCCTGCCCGTCACTCCGCGAGCAGACCCAGGTCCTCCACTCCTCTTCTTACCCGGCGGGTTGGTTTCCAGATTCGTCCCGGTTGCACAGGCAGTACGTCCACGTCCTCCAGATCTCTTCGTGTTTCTCCAATCTTCCACTTACCGCCGATATTTCGGCTTCCACTTGTCTGATCTCTTCCACTCTCTGGAGCCAGGCTTGGAATGTCGGCGGCTGTTTCTGTCGCCACAATGCTGGGATCAGCGATTTTGCTGCCGTTAGGAGGTGTCGGACACCGTTTTCTTATACCCTGATATGGGTAGGTCTGTTCTGTTGAGTAGGATATCTGCCGGGTGGAAGGCAACCCCTTCCTCCGCCACCTTCAGCATTGCCTCGCGTATTTGTTCCCAGTAGGGTTTTATGAGTGGGCATGCCCAGAAAATGTGAAGGAGAGTGCCCACCTCCGTCTCGCATCTCCAGCAGTGTTCAGGGGTCTCCGGTTGATACTTATGGATCTTCTGTGGTGTGTCGTACCACTGAGTAAGTATTTTGTAGTTTATTTCCTGATATTTGGCACATCGTGAGCTGATGGCCGTGCACAAGGCCATCTTGTCCCATTCGGGTGGAGTATATGTGGTGTGTAATGCCTCTTCCCATTGCGCTTGGTACTTCATAGGAGGGGCCGCATCCGCCTGCTGCAGGAGTGTGTAGAGGACTGATATACCACGATGGAGCCCTTCCCCTTTTGAGCAAACTTCTTTGAAAGAGAGCAGAGGTCTTGTAAGCTGTAGTTGGTGGGCGACCGACTCTCGAAAGTGATTCAGCTGGTGGTACCGGAACTGCTCTATCATAGTTGGTTCGCGGTCTTGTAAGAACTCCCACAGGGGTATCAGAGTTTGGCCCCTACACCGCTCCGAGAGACGTATGTGTTGTCCCCTCCCTAGGAACTCCAGGGCCCTCACATCTTGTCCAACCGGAAACGCCGGGTTGCCTGTTACTGGGTACATCGGACCGGTCAGCGTTGTTAGGAAGAGCCGAAAGCGTGTCCGGTACCAAACCTTCAGAGTCGCCCCAATAAAGGGTTGTTCGCGTATCAATTTCTTGGCCGTGTCTTCCGGCAGCCACACCGCTCCTGGGATATCTCCCTTCGAAGCATCTCTCTCCAGCGTTGTCCAGATCCTCTGTGAGTCAGTTTCATGTCAGGCTACAATTCTCGCCAAGTGTGTGGCTTTGTAATAACCGACAATGTCTGGTAGACTAAGACCCCCTATCTCCTTTGGCCTCATCAGGTGTCCTAGCCGTATACGTGGTCTGCGCCCCTTCCATATGAATTTTGTCAGAGCCGAATTAAGGGATCGGAAGGTGTGTGGGAGGTCGATCGGGATGGTCTGGAAAAGGTATAGGATTCGAGGGAGAACATTCATCTTGATGGAGTTGATGCGTCCCGTCCACGAAAAATGTGGTGTAGTCCACGATTTCATATCCATGGAGAGGCGGGAGAGCAGGGGTTGGAAGTTCAGTTGGTACAGCTGGTGTACGTTCTTAGAGACCCAGATTCCAAGGTATTTGATGGTCTGTTCACCAGCGAAAGGGGAAGTGTGTCTTTTGGTCGTCTAGATCTCGTGTTGGAACCGTGACATTAAGCACCTCTGACTTGTCCAGATTGAGTTTGAAATTGCTGTTTCCGTAGGTTTTGAATACGGCTATAATGTTAGGGAGCGAGATTCGCGGTTGCTCTATGTAGAACAAAAGGTCGTCTGCGTAGGCTGAGACCTTATGCTCCACCCCCGCGAATCGGATTCCATGGATCGAAGGGTTGGATCGAAGTGCACATAGAAAAGGCTCCAGCGTGAGGACAAATAGTATGGGGGAGAGTGGGCATCCCAGCCGCGTCCCATTCGTAATTCGTACTGGTGTAGAGAGTCCCCCATTCTCACGCACTCTAGCTGTTGGTTCAGAGTAAAGAGCCCGGATCCACTTGCAGAAGGGTTCCCCAAAGCCCATCTTCTGCAGTGTGCTAAACATGTATCGCCAGTCCACCTGGTCAAACGCCTTTTCTGCGTCTGTTGAGAGTATGACCAGGGGACGGCGCGAGGTGGTAGCTAAGTGCATAAGGTTGAGGAGCCTGATGGAGTTGTCCTTCGCTTCCCTTCCTGGTATGAACCCACTTTGGTCTGGATGTATCAGAGCTGGAAGGATTGTCTTCAAACGGGTCGCTAGTATCTTGGCTAGCAGTTTGCAGTCGGAGTTGAGTAAAGAAATCGGTCGATAGCTGGCGCATTGTTCAGGATCTTTGCCTTCTTTGGGTAGAATGGTGATATGAGCCATGAGCGATTCCTTTCCAAGTCTGCCGTCTTGTAAGAGCGAATTTAATGAGGCAGTTAGTGGTGGTAGGAGGACGTCTCCAAATTTTTTGTAGTATTGCAGCGGGAGGCCATCCGGGCCAGGCGTCCTTCCCGTTTTGGAGGACTTAATTGCCCCCTGGAGCTCTTCTATTGTGATTTCCTGATCTAGAGTGGATGCCACGTCCAGTGAGATTGTCTTGTGTACGTGAGTCGAGAGGTACTCCTCCATCTCCTCTAGCTGTCTGGCTGAGAGTGCCGGTTACGCAACTTCAGAGATATTATAAAGCTTTGTGTAGTAGGTGTGGAATAGTTCTGCCATTTCCGACAGATGTTCGGAGTGACGAGTGGGTCCTATGCGGAGTCTATGTATGTGGAACCTCTCTTGGCGTTTTTTGAGCATTTTCGCCAGAAGGCGCCCACACTTATTGAAATGTTCATAAAAGAATCGCCTGGATTTTTGCAGCATGGAGAAGTGTTGTTGAGTGATGATGAGTGTTGCCAGGTCCTTCCTAAGCGCGAGAAGTTCGCGTAGGTCTAAGTCGCTGAGGGTTAGTTTGTGACGTATTTCCACGGTCGCAATCCCGTCCAGGATGTTCCGTATACGTTCCGCCCCGACCTTCTTCTTGCGCGCCCCTATGGAGATGAGAACCCCTCGGATCACACTCTTGTGGGCCTCCCATATAATAGTCTGGCTAGTGTCTGGATGGATGTTTTCCTTGAAGTAGTTAGTCAGGGTTTCTCGGACCGTGGTCCGGGCTTCGTCGTCCAACAGTAGTGACTCGTTCAGGCGCCATGTTCGCTCCCTTGGTTTGAAAAGGAGGCCATCCGGAGGGACACTGGTGCGTGGTCAGACCACGTGATGTGTCCGATGGTCGAGTCTTGTAGTAAGGTCAATTAAGTTTGGGGGAGAAAGAGGTAGTCTGTTCTCGTGTACGATCCATGCACCGCCGAATAATACGAGTAGTCCCTAGTCTCCGGATGGAGAGTCCTCCAGCAGTCCACTAAATGTAAAGTCTGCAAGGCTTTCTTGATACATCTAATACGCGGATATGCAGTCGCACTCCTTCCCCTGGACGTGTCCATGGAAGGGTCTAATGACACGTTCAGGTCACCTCCTAATATCAACAGCCCTTCCGAGAAATTTGCTAGCAGCCGCAGCGTCTTTGTGCCGAATATGTGTTGGCGGGAGTTGGGGGCATATATTGTGGCGAAAGTGTAAAGCTGTGAGTTGATACGCCCTTTCACAAAAACGTATCGTCCCTCAGGGTCCGTCTCACGGTCTATGAGGACGAACGGCGTCCCTTGTGAGAACAGTATTGCCACCCTGGCTTTTTTGCCCAGAGAGTGTGATGCGAAGTAGCCAGTAGGGAACCTCCTGTCTCTCAGCACTGGTGCTGAACCCAGCTTAAAGTGTGTCTCCTGTATCATTGCAACCGACGTCCGGAAAGACCACAGTTCCCTCAGCAATCTGGAGCGCGTTCGGGGACGTTGAGGTCCCACGCGTTGAGTGTGCGGACGTGTAGCGGGAGTGATGTGAAGGCCGGGGGCGCCATGTTACAGACCTGTGGGATGATTTGTAATAAGGAAGAGGGATAGAGGAGGGGTAGACAAAGAGGGGAAAAGAAACAGTTGAAAGGAGGAAACCCCCCGAGGGAACAGGGAAGATATTACAATATTTACAAATGTAGTAGGCACTTTAGGTGCCCAATGGACAACACGTGTCTGCCCGGTTCACTGGTGGCCACCAATATTAGGATGGTAGTCCAATCAGTGTCCGTGCAAAGGTTCGTCACTCCTCCCACGTTAGCGTCCCCTAGGGATGTGCAGCCAGACGCCCGGACTATTTCAATTATCATGTGCTAGTTTCAGCCGTGTCGGCTCAGTCTCCCACCCCGGTAGTCCCAGCCGGTGTGTAACCCCCGGTCCAGATGTCATCAGTCAGGTTTGGATGTGAATTGTCCTTCGGCTCCCTATTAGTTGGCCTCAGGGTACAGGTCGCCAATAGGTATCTAGGAGGCATAGCATGTGTCCACCCAAGGCCACCCGTGTTTCGTGTGGTTCGATATAGTGTAGTTGGGGTGGCTCCGTGTTGGGGCATCCGCCTGAGTCGGGGGGGCACCGCGATGTCGGGTAACTGTGTGTTATGCTATACAACTCGTGATGCAGACCCAAAATTCGAAGCGGGGTCAGGCCTGAGTGGCATCCCCGCCCCCACTCCGGAAGCTCCAAGCGTGTCTCCCACAGTTTAGCACCACTCCTGTCAATGATTAACTTGCAATGTGGTACAACTTTCAGCCTGGCCAGTTAGGGTGTACCGCTACCTGGCGTCATGTGTAAATAGGAATTAGGGTTGGGGGGGGGGGGGGGCAGGGGAGGGGAAGCAGTGGGAGAGTAGGACATAGCTTAAACTGATATACAAATAGTAACCGATGAGCACTGTCTCGGTCTGGAATACTCCCTGTGGGCAGTCTTGTTCAGGTGAGAGAAGGGGAGCACAGGGTACCAGCACTCCACCCCTGTCTAGGCAAGCCCACCTATGTCCACCATCCCCCCCAAGGCGGAGGGCCACAGGCATCCCCCCACGAGGCACGCAGGTCTCCTCGGCTCATCCCTAGAGGTGCCCCATGGGTTGACACCGCCCCCCCCCCCCAGGGGGCCCGCGGAAACATTTGTAGCCCAAGGTACAAACCCCCACACAGACCCTTGCCATCCCCGTCATGGACACCCCCATCGACACCCAGACTTTCCTTAGTAGGCGGAATGCCTCCCCCACCCCAAGCCCCGCTTAGCCTTTCCAGAGGCCCCGGCCACCCAAAACTGGAAGTCCAGAGACCCCACCCCGAGAGGATCATCGTGAAGTTAGGCCCCTAGTAGTGTCCCTGGGGCAGGTTACCAGACCCCACGTCCCGGATGGCCTCTAAATTGCGTGTACATAGAGGCATTGGTGTAGCGACTTCACCGACTCATGGGTTTGGAAAGTAGGCCTGAATGTCACCGTGTGGCAGCAGTCCCCATCATACCCTCCTCCCCCCGAAGCACCCCCCCAACCCACAAACAGCCCCGAGACCTGTGACTTGGTAGCTTGGTGCACAGCTTCCATGCGAAACTCAGCGCTCTCATTCCTCCAATCTGTGTGGTGTGGCCCGGCCAGCTGTGGCGGAAGGTGAGTGGGTCGCACGAGGCTGGCGTGGGCGCGCTCGTTGTTCTCCAGGTGGAAGGGAGGATGGGAGAAGAACCAGTTTTGAACTGTCGTGTGGGGTAGCTCAAGGGCCCTAAGGAACCCCGGCACATCTTCTGGCGTCTTGATGGTGGCCCAGGCTTTGCCTGATCTAGCATGTAGGCTGAAGGGTAAGCCCCACCGGTACATCAGGTTGCGGTTGCGTAGGAGACTCGTAATAGGGCATAGTGCCCGCCTGGCGTCCAGAGTGAGCGGTGACAGGTCTTGAAACAAACTGACCGCTGCATTGCGGAATTGCCATATGTGGCGATCTCTGGCCTGAGTGTAGGCAGCAGATGACATCTCGGGGCGTGCCATCTGACCTGGGTTGGCGGAGAGCCCTGTGTGCGCGGTCCAATTGGAAGGCCTCTGGGTCATCATTTCCCAGGATAAAATTGAAGAGCGCTTGCAGCGTGGTCTCAAGCGGCTCCCCCTGCACACTGTCAGGTAGGCCACGGATCCTGGTATTATTTCTCCTGCCCCTATTGTCCAGGTCTTCTACCTGCCTCCTTACGTTTACGTTTACGTACCTTTAAGGGGGGCCTCCAGATCCCCTGCGTCCGCCTTGGTGAACATTGCCTGTGAGATGGCACACAGGTCGGCCCTCAGCTGCGACATGGGGTAGGGCGAGGACCTCTCGCTGGGTTCATAGGGTCCCGGGCTGTCAGGCTCCGAAGAGGCTTCCACATTGTGCGTGGCCGCGGTTCCCGCAAGCTCCCCGGCGTGGACAGAAACTCGTCCATCGGTCCAGCCCGGGAGGGTGTTGGAGTGCTGCGCGGTGGCTGGTGGGGACAGGACTTGCGTGTTCGGCCCATCTGGACCAGGTAGGTAGCTGTTAGCCGCGTTTAATGGGACCCGGTATTAGGAGCGAAGTCTCAGGCAGCCATCTCGCTCGCACGCCAGACCACGCCCCCAACACACCGTTGTTAACAAAAAATGGACTATGTCCAGATGAGTCATGGGTAGCATTATTTTTGTAGATTTCGGCCAACTATAACAAATCAGACCAGTTTTCCGGAGTGTCATTAATAAAACCTCTCAAATATTGTTCCAACGATTGGTTGGCTCGCTCAGCCGCACCATTGGTTTGAGGATGGTATGAAGATGAAAATGATAATTCTTTACCCAATTGTTTAGAAAATGCTCTCCAAAATCATGACACACATTGGGAACCTCTGTCTGACACAATATTTAGCGGAATACCATGTAATTTGTCCATTTCGCGTATAAATATATTAACTAGCTCTTCGGAAGAAGGTATCTTTTTGAGCGGAACAAAGTGTGCCATTTTAGAAAAGTGTTCAACCTAAAGTCGAGTTTTGTAAACACCTTAGAATTCCGGAGTTGTACAATAAATTCCATAGACAAGTGAGACCATGGGACACTGGGTATAGAAAGTGGTTGCAATAACCAACAAGGTAGTTTATGGGGAACCTTAGAAACCGCACAAATAGTACATGCCTCCACATACTCTCTGATGTCCTTTCTAAAAGATGGCCACCAAAATGATCTAGAGACCGCAGACACAGTTTTATTAATGCCTGGATGTCCATTATCATGAAACACTCTTAGTACCTCCTTTCTTTCCAGTAACAGAGGTTTATCACTAGGTGCTTGAGTCTGCGCTGCCATTATAGCACAAAGGAGAGAAGACAAGGAAAGAACTGTGGAGGCAATGATACATTCAGGTGGTATAATGGGAGAGGCCTCTTGTCCTTTTTCGGCCTCTGGGTCAAATTGCCTAGATAGGGCGTCAGCCTTAACGTTCTTAGGACCTGGTCTGTACGTGATAATAAAGTTAAAGCGTGACAAAAAAACGACCATCTAGCTTGTCTAGAAGACAGCCTTTTAGCATCACCAATGTATGCCAAGTTTTTGTGATCCGTTATGATCAGGAATGGATCCCTGGAACCTTCGAAAAGATGTCGCCAGTCTTTCAGCGCTAGGATAATGGCTAACAATTCTGTTACCAATATCATAGTTACTCTCCGCTGTCGACAACTTTCTAGAAAAGAACAAACAAGGATGCAAAGGGGTAGCCTGACTCTCGTTCTGAGAAAGGACAGCCCTTACCCCTGTCTACCTCTAATATGAAGGGTTTGCTAGTGTCAAGGTGTACCAATGTGTCAGCAGAAGCGAATAATTTCTTAAGTAGCTCAAATGCTTCTTTAGACCATATATTACAGTTAGCCCCCATATACATCGTATTGGTGATGGGGGCTATCACCCAGGGCCGGTGCAAGGATTTTTGCCGCCCTAGGCAAAAGTAAAGTTTGCCGCCCCCCCCATATGACATCACAATGCCCCATGTTAACTAACACAAGTGCTGCAGTGCCGCCGTGTTTACATTAAAAGGCCTGCAGGGACAGGCTATAGACACCAGAACCACTACATTAAGCTGCAGTGCTTCTGGGGACTAAAGTGTCCCTTTAATGTGAGGTAAATTAGAGATTAGTGCAACGAATAATATACTAGATTGCCTACTTACAATCAGATGAGGATGGTGATGGGCTCTAGCTGCAGTCTGGCTCCACTCGTCTAGTGTATAACAGGCTCTCTGGAGGCTGTTTGTGTTCTGGGAGAACGGAAAGCAGCTCCATTTTTTTAAAGGCCCTTTACACAGCTCATGGTCTGGGCCCCAGGGTCCACCTTCATGTTCCACCAAATAGTTTGTTCACAGGAGTAGGGGATGTCCTGATATGTGTGTAAGGAATGCATTGTGTGAATCTGTGTTTGTATGTGTAAGGGCTGCAATGTGTGTTTCTGTGTATGTACGGGATGCAGTGTGTGCGTCTGTAAGGGGTGCATTGAGTGTGTGTAAGGAATGCATTGTGTGTTTCTGTGTGTGTAAGGGATGCATTGTATGTAAGGGTTGAATTGCTTGTGTGTGTGTGTCTGTGTGTGTAATGCATTGTGTGTTTTTCTGTGTGCAAGGGGTGCATTGTGTGTGTGTGATGGACGTCGATCTCTCCCTCCTCCCTTGTCACTCTCTTCTCCCCCTCTCCCTCCCTCGTCACTCTCTTCTCTCTCCCCCCTTGTCCCTCTCTTCTCTCCCCCCTTGTCCCTCTCTTCTCTCCCCCCCTTGTCCCTCTCTTCTCTCCCCCCTTGTCCCTCTCTTCTCCCCCCTTGTCCCTCTCTTCTCCCCCCTTGTCCCTCTCTTCTCCCCCCTCTTGTCCCTCTCTTCTCCACCCTCTTGTCCCT
Organism: Pelobates fuscus; assembly: GCF_036172605.1. Taxonomy (NCBI): domain Eukaryota; kingdom Metazoa; phylum Chordata; class Amphibia; order Anura; family Pelobatidae; genus Pelobates; species Pelobates fuscus. The sequence continues at coordinate 268,515,753 of NC_086318.1, read as the reverse complement.
CTCTTCTCCCCCTCCCTTGTCACTCTCTTCTCCCCTGCGTGTCCCTCTCTTCTCCCCCCTCCCTTGTCACTCTCTTCTCCCCTCCCCACTCTCATTCCCCCTCCTAACCCCGTCAATTCCACTCCCTGTCAATTACTTCCCCCCACCTTGTCAATTTATTTCCCCCCCCTTTCAATTTATTCCCCCACCCTGCCTGTCCATTTATTCCCCCACCCTCCCTGTCCATTTATCCCCCCCTCCCTGTCCACTTATCCCCCCCTCCCTGTCCACTTATCCCCCCCCTCCCTGTCCATTTATTTCCCCCCCCTCCCTGTCCATTTATTCTCCCTGTTCATTTATTCCACCCCTCCCTGTCCATTTATTCTCCCTGTCCATTTATTCCCCCCCTCCCTGTCCATTTATTCTCCCTGTCCATTTATTCCCCCCCCTCCCTGTCCATTTATTTCTCCCCCCTCCCTCTCCATTTATTTCTCCCCCCCTCCCTCTCCATTTATTTCTCCTCCCCCCCACTCTCTCCATTTATTTCTCCTCCCCCTCCCTCTCCATTTATTTCCCCCCTCCCTCCCTCTCCATTTATTTCCCCCCTCCCTCCCTCTCCATTTATTTCCCCCCCCTCCCTCCCTCTCCATTTATTCCCCCCCCCTCCCTCCCTCTCCATTTATTTCTCCCCCCTCCCTCTCCATTTATTTCTCCTCCCCCCACTCTCTCTCCATTTATTTCCCCCCCCTCCCTCCCTCTCCATTTATTCCCCCCCCCCTCTCCATTTATTCCCCCCCCCTCCCTCTCCATTTATCCCCCCCCCCTCCCTCCCTCTCCATTTATTTATTTATTTCCCCCCCCCCTCTCCATTTATTTCCCCCCCTCCCTCCCTCTCCATTTATTTCTCTCCCCCTCCATCCCTCTCCATTTATTTCTCTCCCCCCCCCCTCCCTTTATTCCCCCCACCCTCCCTACCTATGTTGTAGCGTGGCCGAGCTCTGTACTGTCCGCGGGTACAGGGAGCTTTTGTTTCCTGTACCCGGCCGGACTAAAAGGAAGTGAACACTCAGTGTTCACTTCCTGTTAGTCCGTCCGGGTACAGGAGACAAATGCTCCCTGTACCGGCGGATCATACAGGGCTGGCCACGCTACAGTGAGGGAGTGACAGGAGGGAGCGCTGAGCGCTTCCCTCCTGTCAGCTCCTCTCTTCATGCTGCGCCCGGGCGGTGCGCCCTCATGGACGCACCAGCCCGGGCGAAGCGGCAGCTGCCTGAGGCTCTCTACAGAGCGCTCGGGCGGCTGCAGCATTAGGGGGCCGGCGCTCCTGGCGGCGCCCCTTCCTAAGGGGCGCCCTAGGCGGCTGCCTAGTCCGCCTTAATGGTAGCGCCGGCCCTGCTATCACCGTACAGAAACCTGTGATGAATCTCCTATAGTATTTTGCAAACGCAATAAACCTTCGAATGGCTTTTAACCTATTGGGTAATGGCAAATGTAAAACGGCTTCTAGTTTACGTGGGTCCATCTGAAAACCAGAGGCCAAGATATTATAGCCCAAGAACTGAACTTCCGTCTGGTCAAATAGACATATGTCAGGTTTGCAATATAGCCCATTTTTTAGCAACGTTTGCAACACTTGTTTAAAATGTCCATGATGAGTCTGGATATCGGGGGAATAAATTAGTATGTCATCCAAATATACCAATACGAAAGTATAAATGTAGTCTCTGAGAACATTATTAACGAGATCCTGAAATACGGCTGGGACAATACATAAGCCATAGGGCATGATTCAAGATACTCCTAGTGACCATTTCTCGAGTTAAATGCAGTTCTCCATTCATGTCCCTCCTTAATCCATACCAAATTATAAGCATTCCTAAAGTCGAGTTTTGTAAACACCTTAACAGCCTGGAGTTTGTCAAACAATTCTAAGATAAGAGGAATGGGATACGCGTTTTTGATGGTGATCCTGTTCAGTGCCCTATAATCAATACATGGCCGTAACTCTCCTCCTTTCTTGGTAACAAAAAAGAACCCTACACCTGCAGGAGAAGATTTACCTATGTAGCATTTTTGTAGAGACTTTAATGTATTTTTCCGTAACTCTCCTCTCCTGTGGTGATTAAGATATAAACTCCCCCTTTAGAGGGTATAAAGCTGGGTAACTGATCTATGAAGAAATCATAGGATCTGTGAGGGGGTAGCGTATCAGTGTGACTTTCATTAACCCCTTAAGGACTGGACTTTTTTTGCGATGTTGTACATTTGCGACCAGGCATCTTTTTGACACTTTTGTGGTGTTTGTGTTTAGCTGTAATTTTCCGCTCTCTCATTTACTGTTCCCATACAAATTATATATTGTTTTTTTCAGGACAAAAGGGGCTTTGTTTACATACCATTATTTACCGTATATACTCGAGTATAAGCCGAGTTTTTCAGCCCATTGTTTGGGCTGAAAAACCCCAACTCGGCTTATACTCGAGTCAATGTCTGTATTATGGCAATTTGCATTGCCATAATACAGACTGGGGGAGAGGGGGGCTGGCAGAGCTGTACTTACCCGTCCTGCAGCTCCTGTCAGCTCTCTCCTCCTCCGCGCCGTCCGTTCAGCACCTCGGTCAGCTCCCAGTGTAAGTCTCGCGAGAGCCGCGGCTCTCGCGAGACTTACACTGGAAGCTGACAGAGGGAGCTGCACGGACGGCGCGGAGGAGGAAAGAGCTGACAGGAGCTGCAGGACGGGTAAGTACAGCTCTGCCAGCCCCCCTCTCCCCCCCACTGAACCACCAGGGAAGGAGAGCCCCCCTCCCTGCCCTATATCAAGCAGGGAGGGGGGACGAAAAAAAATATATACAAATAAAATAAATAATAATAATAATAAAAAAAAGGAGTATAAGGACCACTATGGGAGGGGGGGGGGGTATAAGGACCGCTATGGGAGGGAGGGGGGTATAAGGACCGCTATGGGAGGGAGGGGGGGGGTATAAGGACCACTATGGGAGGGAGGGGGGGCATAAGGACCACTATGGGAGGGAGGGGGGGATAAGGACCACTATGGGAGGGAGGGGGGTATAAGGACCACTATGGGAGGGAGGGGGGGATAAGGACCACTATGGGAGGGAGGGGGGTATAAGGACCACTATGGGAGGGAGGGGGGGGTATAAGGACCACTATGGGAGGGAGGGGGGGGGTATAGACCACTATTGGAGGGAGGGGGGTATAAGGACCACTATGGGAGGGGGTGGGATAAGGACCACTATGGGAGGGAGGGGGGGGTATAAGGACCACTATGGGAGGGGGGGGGGTATATGGACCACTATTGGGGGGATAAGGAACACTATGGGAGGGAGAAGGGGGATAAGGACCACTATGAGAGGATGGGGGTGGGATAAGGACCACTAGGGGAGGGGAGGGTAAGGACCACTAGGGGAGAGGTGAGTCAGGACCACTGGGGGGGGGGGTGAAGGAACACGGGGGTGGGGAGGTAAGGACCACTGAGGGAGGAGGAGGGGAAGTCAGGACATATGGGGGGGGAGGGGGCGGCAAATTTTTTTTTGCCTACCTACGGCGGCAAATATCCTTGCACCGGCCCTGCACACACTGCATGCACACACTGCATTCATACACACACACACACACACACTGCATTCATGCACACACACGCTGCACTCATACACACACACATACGCACACACTGCATTCATTATACACACACTGTAAATAAATATTCAATTAATATATTTTTTTTAGGATCTAATTTTATTTAGAAATTTACCAGTAGCTGCTGCATTTCCCACCCTAGTCTTATACTCGAGTCAATAAGTTTTCCCAGTTTTTTGGGATAAAATTAGGGGCCTCGGCTTATATTCGGGTCGGCTTATACTCGAGTATATACGGTATATAATCTCATGTAATTTAATTTAAAAAAAATGAAAAAATATGATGAAAAATTGAAAAAAATACACTTTTTTGAATTTTATGTGAAAAATCTTTTACTCATCTACAAAAGCGAATGAAAAAAACTGCTAAATAGATTCAAAATGTTGTCCTGAGTTCAAAAATACCCAGTGTTTACATGCTTTTTGCTATTTTTTTGCATGTTATAGGGCTATAAGTACAAGTAGGATATTGCGGTTTCAAAACATACATTTTTAAAATGTATCAATAGTGACATTGCAACACTATTATCTGTCATAAATTGCTAAATAACACCCCACATGTACATATTTTTTTAAAAGTAGACAACCCAGGGTATTCAATATGGGGTATGTCCGGACTTTTTTAGTAGCCACTTAGTCGCAAACACTGGCCAAAGTTAGCGTTCATATTTGTTTGTGTGTGAAAAAAGTAAAAAACTAAATTGAACGCTAATTTTGGCCAGTGTTTGTGACTAAGTGGTTACTAAAAAAGACTGGACATAACCCAAGGTATTGCAAATGGGGTGTCTTCTTTTGCAAATGGTATGCCATCATGGGGGTAATTCTCATTCCTGGGCTACCATACGCTCTCAAAGGCAACGTAACCAACCTGGCCATTTTCAATGTAAAAATATTTGACCCATATATTTGACCCTGTAACTTTCAAAAACGCTATAAAACCTGTACATGGGGGGTCCTGTTCTACTCAGGAGACTTTGCTGAACACAAATATTAGTGTTTCAAAACTGGAAAATGTATCACAACAATTATATCATCAGTAAAAGTGCGTGAAAAATTTTGTGTGTGAAAAATGCAAAAAAAAGTCACTTTCACTGACAATATCATCGCTGTGATATGTTTTACTGTTTTGAATCACTAATATTTGTGTTCAGCGAAGTCTCCCGAGTAAAACAGTACCCCCCATGTACAGGTTTTAGGGTGTCGTAGAAGGTTACAGGGTAAAATACAGTGATAGCAAATTAAATTCTCTGGACTTTCGGCCTGGGTTGGCAGGCAGGTCCCTTAAATTGCAATCAATAAAATAACTTAATTATGTAAAAATATTACATAAATACGCCTGTAGAATTTAAATATATATGCATATTTATAGATTTGAAGTCTACGTGTATATTTATATAATTATTTATGTAATTTTGTATATGGACATATGAATAGTTCGCATTCTTTTTATTTATTTATATATACATAGATATATATAGAATTTCATTCTAAGTGTATTTTGATATAAATATATATATATTAATATCAAAATACAGTTAGAATAAAATTTCGTATAGATATATAATTTTTTTTTAATTTTTATTATTATTTTTAATTTTTTACATTTAATTTAAATTATTTATTATTCGTATTTTATAATAATATATATATTTATATACAATATATATAGTTATTATATATATTATATATATACGTGTGTAAATTAATTATAAGTGTATTTTTATATTAATATATGTACATATTAATATAAAAATACACTTAGCATGACATTATATATATGATATATAGACATATATTATATAGGTATAATATATGTCTATATATCATATATATACACATATATAATATTTTTTTTTTATTAACTTTCACTTAAAATTTTATTTCTGATTTTACAGTTGCAGGGAGACTGCCTGTCAGCACAGACAGTCCCCCTGCAGGCAGAGACTAGGACACCTATTGTGACCATGTGGTCGCCCTGTTGGGCGATCACATGGCCACAGGGGTCCTAAACCGCCATGGGGAGACTGTCTGGGCTGCAGGCAGTCTCCCCACACCGGGAGCACTGCCGATCGCCGCCGGGGGAACGGCGGCGATCGGGTAAGTACATTTTAAATTTAGGACGGTTCAGGACCGTCGTCGGTCGGCAAGTGAAAAATGCAGATGACGGTCCTGAACCGTCCAGCGTCCTTAAGGGGTTAAACACTTCTTTAACCTCCCTGTAATGCACAGGAATTCGGCATGACAGTGCCGCTTTAAATCAGCAGCTAACTCCCACTGCTCCTTCACAATCTGCAGTAAAAGCACACATTACAAAAAATACGTGTACATGTTAAAAAGACTGCTTATACCAAGTAACAGGGATCTTGATGGGGTTCTATGCGTTTCGTCGATCTGACTACCTCAGGAGCTTCTGTCTTTTTCCCGTTCTTCTCTCTTTTAAATCTACCAGTCTAATACTGTGATCGCGCAGGGCACGTCGGACGCACCATCATACGTCATGACATGCGAGCGACCGATGTGCGCATGCGCGACCACGCTGGAAAGCGTGGATACTTTACAAATCCACATTCTGAACATCCCAAATCAGAAACGTTCAAGATTTCATCGGTCTGAATTTGCAACCCTGCCTAAACATAACTACATTCTAACATTCTAAACCTAGGGGCAATCTAAAAAGGATTGAACACGGCAGGTGACCTTACGGCGACTACCATATGGAAGGCTCATAAAAGTGCCATCTGGGGCACACTAATATGCTTGGCTTCCAAAAAAAGGAGATTCCCAACTGCATACAGCTGACCTAGTAGAGAAACTAACTGTAACTGAACCTTCCGTTAATGGACGCTTCCTAGCTTTCGCTGAGGACCACAACCACCGCACTGGACACCACAACCACCGCAGACTCCACAACCGCCGTAGCTTAACTGGAGTCTCGCCGTCTTCCTTCCACCCTGGATCAGCTTCTGTCCTCCAGGAGAGCATATCAGGAACGAGCTCTTAAAAGAGCTAAGTGATTAAAGCTCAAGGGAGAATGCAGAGCATAGCAATCCCCAGTGTGATCTAGCAGTTCCCTCCAATCACGAGACAAGTCTACGTGTTGAGGGTCAAGAAGATCTGTTTTACTTGACACCAAAGGGCCTTCTTTTATGCAGGCTTTCCCTACATAGGACCACCCACAGGGTTTTACAGAACAACCAATAACACACGTACATTACAGAAAAAAACTCCCAGCAATTATACACAAAATCCTCCCCTCTGCCTGTGATATAATTATAGTACACAATGGGTTAACATAATTATCACAAGCAGGAAAAATCCAGTTTTTATACATGTACATACTATAACTTTAAAAATATACGTCCAATCTTCATAAAAATTACATATTCAGAATCAGCACACTTTAAACATAGAATCAGACAAATCCATCCAGTAGATAAAAAGTTAGCTGGGAGTCCTTTATGACCAACCGCAAGCACATTTTCCTGCCCAAAACAGTTCCATAGATTTGGGCTGTGCGGTCGGTCTATTTTACACAGAAAAATGACTAAGTCCCATTCGAATGCACGAACGGGGCCGTTCGTGCATTTAGTTTAGTATAGCAGTGAGTTCAAATTGCCGAACAGAACTTAGTCTCTGCAGCTGAAAACGGAGTATGGGGGAGTAGGTAAGTGTAACGGTACCCCCAGGAATAAAAGGGGTTAAAAGCCGTTTAGGAGCTCTTCCCTTCCAGAGACACAGGCAGCTACTGTAGAACACCAATCTCCCGAAATGAGAAACACACAAACTCTCCAAACTCCCGAACCGGAACCATATGAAGCCTCTCAAACATACGAACACTCCATACACACGAACGGGAAAAACAATACGAATAGGTTTACACTCCCGAACCAATCAAATCATACAAATTAATTCCCCCAAAGACGAGACAATGCTCCGTGTTGAAGGTCAGGAGGTGTTCTGTTTTAATGGGGCTACCTGCCCAGTATTTATGCAGGTCTCCCATCTGGTGGACACTCTAGGGGACCAAATGGGAGACTGTGACAAGAACAATACGATAGCCAATCACAGAGTTACACACATAGCCATTCCCCTTTAATTACCCAGGACCCTTTGCTCTGCCCGGGAGATAATTGGGAAGTAATTCAATTATCTCCCTGGACAGAGCCTAAACGCCATCTTAGGTGACAATTGGAAAAATGCATAAAAACATATAACTTTGCAATACTATGATATAATACAGGCATTCAACGTGTCCCCAGATAGCTGGCATTTGAGCACACAAAAGTACCGAATAGCGCTCAGATCCTATGCACACAATCCAATCGCCGTGGAGTCAAAGTGTTCACATAGTCTGTTCTCCATACGAATAGACTCCACGGGATGGCTATCTGGGGTATGGCTTTTCATGACAAAAGTACCGAATACAGGGACGTTCGTGAGCTTTCTACCGAACAAGAAGGGAGGTCGGCAGCTTCAGCGGTGTTCGTGCCATATAGTGTCTGTTTTCGGCATACGAACAAAGGCCACCCAGCATTCGCCGATTAAGCTGTGGTTACCGCAGCTTCTGGGAGGTAAATTGCCGACACACTCCCAATACAGGTGGTCCAGGCATTCGGTTGTTTGTTCGGTAGATTGAATCTACAGAACGCCGGGCAGAAAGGCACGAACAAGCCTTTTCTGCAGGGGAAAAGAAGGCTGTTTAACACGGGGCCATAGTCCAAAGCAACAGGCGAGCAACCAGGCTTCTCCAGTGCTTCATGGTGAGGTTGGTTTCGCCACAGTAAAGGTCAGCGGGGTTCGTTGAAATGTGTAGCCGATTTCAGTTCCATGGATTTGGCTACACATACCGCTGACCTCGTTCGAATGAACAAAGATGGCCGCCGCCACGTGTTCGTTTGTTGAATGGCTGCATCCAAAGTGCCAATATAAAGCTGCAGAACTGCTCCAATACAATTTAAAGGGAGCAAGAGTCTTTTAAAATCCAATCTGCTAAAATAGTCTTTAACAGGCAATCTTTTCCAGGGGCCATATTCTTAAAGGGGCATTGTTCACCACAGATTGTTCTTAAAGGGCCATACTTAGCATAATAAAATACAATATGCCCAAATCAGTACCTTAAAGGGCAATACAACCCAGGGCCATAGTCGCAGGGTAGGAGGCTGGCAAACAGGCCCCTCCAAAAACCAGTGGCGAGGTCACTTTCGCCACACTAACGACCCTTGAAACACAACACAAATGCTCCCAACTCGTTTCGACATACGGTTCCTTGATGGAAGCGCGCAGACTTCTGCGCGACCACATAACCCGACAACATTGCCAAATTCTACAATGATCGAAAGCCTTCTTTTACCAACGTGCCAACAAAGCAGGGATACTCATGGCGAAGATACTCAAAGGCATTTGCCCAGGTCCATAAACTCCGGACCACCAACGGCACGGTCACCCAATTCCCAGACAAAATTGCCTCAAATTCCGAAACTTCTACTCATCCTTGTAAAACATAACACACCCAACCCGCGGACGTGGCAGACAAACTACGCCGGATACATGAATACCTGGAAGAATTTGTCACAAAAAAGCTGCATCCGGACGAAATGGAATTCCTGGAGGGCCCAATCACAGAAACTGAGGTAGCCGGAGTGATCAAAGCGGCAAAAAGGACGCGCACCAGGACTGGACGGCTTCACCCTGGATTATTACAAAAAATTCCGACCCACCCTACTCCCAAAACTCACCCAAGCCTCCAATGCACTCACAGCGGAAGCCCGAATCCACCAAGAGTCGCTTGCGGCCACTATCACCGTCCTTCCAAAACCGGGAAAGGATCCTGAAATCTGTTGCAGCTTCAGACCAATTTTCCTACTTAATGTAGACGTGAAGCTCCTTATGAAGATATTATCCAACAGGCTGGGTTCCCTATTGCCTAAACTTATTCACCCGGACCAAACTGGTTTCATACCCGGGAGAAAAGTCAGGGATAGCACCCTGAGAGCCCTATCGATCCAACACCTGACGAGGCGGTCAAGGGATCTTTCTCTTATCCACCGATGCCGAGAAGGCATTTGATCGGTTGAATTGGCTTTTCCTTATTGCCACGTTGCGGGAGATTGGCCTCAGTGGGAATATGCTGAGATTGATCGAAGCACTTTATAGCTGCCCCAATGCTAAGGTTCGAGTAAATGGTTACGCTAGTAATGGACTCCCGCAAATGTGCCCCGCCACAAACACGTGGTGCCTGCACGACTCCCTTTTGCTAGATGGGAAGTATGGGAGCAGGTGTCCGACGCACTCAACTCATACTTTGATTTGAATACGGCATAAAAGTGTCATCCGGGCACACTGATACGCTTGGCTTCCAAAAAAACCTGGAACTTTCTTGGCAGGATGACTCTCTCCCTCTAAACAGGGTACTACTCAACGCAGAAATGAAACCATTACGATAGCTGACGGAAGGCCGCCCACCGTCGAGTCTACAATCATTCTGATACACACAACTTAAACACTTCTTCTACCAGACACTCACGAATAGGGATGCTATACACCAAGAACTAAAATGGTTCGAAGGCCTCTGCGACAACAAAACCACCCTTGACAAAGCTATAGCCCTCCTATACCAACACCTTCTGGTGGGACACTCCGAAACCAGGAATACCTACCGACGCCGCTGGGAACGGATACTCTCCAAATCGTTTACCGACGCCCAATGGGAAAAAATACTGATTCTGTATCATAAATGCTCCTCGAGCTCCAAATACCAGGAGACTAACTACAAACTGCTGGATTTTGGTACAAAACACCAGATTGCCTACACAGAATCTTCCCAGATGTGCTAAATGCATGCTGGAGATGCGTTACGTTCTGGGAACGATAACACATCTGGTGGGAATGCCCACGCATAACGCCGTTCTGGGAAATGATACAACAAAAAACAAAGGCGATCCTCGGCAACATGGGATGCTTCGACATGGAATTGGCCCTCCTGCACTCCACACCAACCACTATTGGGGCTTACAGGAAGTCTATCCTCCCACACCTCCTAAATGCCGCCAAGGCTCTGATTCCGCTACACTGGAAACTAGCCACAACCCCCACAACGGAGCAGTGGCTGGAAAGAGTTGATGAGATATACACGGCAGAGTCGGTACAGGCATCGCTCCTGGGTACAGAGGAGAGGCATGTGGAGAGATGGCGGCCGTGGCTGGCCTATGTGGCAGGGCGGGACATGAGGGCAGGGGGAGACATGCAGACATAAAGGATGACCCGAAAATTTCTACCCAGTCGGCGAGATCCCCCTGATACACAATCCCAGTCGAAATGCCCCCAGGAAAGGGGAATCGCATAAACCCCCGGCGGGTGGCCTGGCTATGGGCCTTTCTTCTCCTGTCTCCCCCCCACCACCCTCTCCTCCCTGTCAACGCCTCCTTGCTTCAGCTACATCCTCTGCCCCGAACCCTGCACACCCATTCACACTACCCAGACCAATCGGCATGTAGAGGAGCCTCTCACAGTATTGGAGACCGACGGCTACTCCGCACACCTATGAGCCTCTACATGATCCATATAATAATAAAACTGTTAAATCCTCACAACAATTTTAACCACAGAGGCTAACTATTGAGAGACCACACAGACTCCGATTAAGAATAGATTACTCCACTGGAGTAAAACTGAAGGATCACACACCTGCACAGCACCAGGCATTCTTCAGACACACCAGGTATGAACGCCTCGCCTCACACTTCGGCACATGTTCACTCATACACCCTTATTTTCTATTATTCCAACATGCTGTCACCATCGGGATTGAATTGTGAAGTTGCAGCAAAACATTGTGGATTTACACTATTTGGAACACCCCCCAACGATGGAGGAACTCGCAAACTCTAGGCGGGTGGGCTTGTCCCTGTCCCCCTCTCTCCCTTCTCTCTCTCTCTCTACGCTACCTCTCTTCAACCTCACCCTCTGTCCTTTATCTTTCAGCGTTCCCACGCTCGCTTGCCCCCTACCCAGAGAGGCGGGCAGGTATCTTTCTGTTTGCAGAAAGTGTGACTGACCGCTATTTCATATACCCACAGTTGTATGATGCCTACACTGTTCACATGGCTAAAACTTTATTATAATGCATATACTATTGATGTTTCCTCTGCTTTCTGGAAAACTGTACAGAGGAGTACTTTGTATGCGATGACCGTAATTCTCTCACTAGTGGGACCTGCATGTACAATCCAAATATTGCACGTTTCTGCATGTTACATATTTTTATTTCTTCTGCTCAATAAACAACTTTGAAACTAAGATTGTATGGCGTTTTCAGTACTGAGGAGAGGGTTGAGGCAAAAGGAGGTTAAATTAAAAGCCTTTGCTATCTGCATCCATATATTTCACTGCCATGCATTATTATCTTCTGGTCTCAAGTCAGAGTAGCATATCTGAACAGAGCATACAATGGTAAAGGATAAGAAAAGCTCCATGTATGTGGATCAGTAGGAATGACTGGCATGTATCCACGTGGCTTTTTCTTCTAGTTTCACTGAGGTAGCCGTAGTCAGGAGCACTTGGAATGGACCGTAAAAGCATGGTTAACGTTCTTTCCTCACATGCCTCTTTATCACCACCCAATCCCCAGGTTGCAGTTTGTGAGTTGCAGAATCAGTCTAATCATTAGTGTAGGGCCTGTACATAGGCAGTCATACTACCATGCTGCATGTGGAGGTTCTGGGGAAAGTAGAGGCCTGTCTTTGGGGAACATCCAAACAGGATCTCAAAGGGGGATAAGTCATGTCTGGAATTAGGGGTGAATCTCATAGCAAAGAGTGCTAGGGGAAGGCATTCAGTCCAGGGCTTCCCGGTGTCTTGCATGGCTTTTGCAATCTTGTTCTTTAAGGTGCCATTTGCCCTTTCTACTTTCCCACTACTCTGGGGGTGATTGGGGGTGTGGAAGGTCTGGTTGATCCCTAAAGCTTTCATAATTTGTTGCATAATCAGTCACTTCAGGTACCCCAATCTACATACTAGTTCTTTCAGAAGTTTACTTGCTGTGATCTTCGTTGTGGCTTTCGACACTGGGTAGGCCTCAGGCCAATCTGAAGAGATCAATGCACACCAACACATATTCATACACTCCTACCTTGGGCAGTTGAATATAGTTTATCTGCAGTCTTTGAAACAGGTAAAGGGGCCTTGGAGTGTGCTTGCTTGGCGTTTTGACAGCCTGTCCTGGATTGTTTCTAGCACAAATCATGCAAACTTGGGTGTGTTTAGCTGCTACAACAGTAAATCTGGGTGCTACCCAATGGGTGTTTACTATGCTGTTCATGTGCACCTTGCATAGATGTGTAGATCCATGGGCCATCATGGGGTACAACACTCGTAGCAGACAGTCTTTTACCTTTCCTCCAAATTCTGTCATCATCAGGTTTGGCTTCTTGATTCCATCATAGGTCATGTTCTTCCTTGCCTGCCTGTCTTTTTAAGCTCAGCAGTATATTGTAGTCAACGGTGTAATCTGTAAGGACAACCTGCAGGAAGGTATTACCTGTCGAGGGATGTATTTGGATTGCTGCTTGCTTGGCAGCTTCGTCTGCTTTCTGGTTTCCTCTTGTAATTTCATCTGTGATTTTCATGTGAGCTGCAACCTTGATGATGCCTACTTGAGTGGGTAGCAGGATAGCGTCCATAAGTGCACTCACGGCTTCAGAGTTCTTGATTGGAGGTGAGAAAATCACGGGCCTGACATATTGGGCCAAAATCATGGGCTGTACCAAAGGCATTGCGAGAGTCTGTGTAAATATTGGCTGTCTTACCAGAGGCCTGGTTGCACGCTTCAGTGAGTGCCTTCAGCTCAGCCTCCTGTGCAGAGCAGTGAGGAGGCTCAAAATCTGCATTAGATAATGGAGAATCAATTACATGCGAAAAACCTGCTGTCTCTTGTGCCATTAGTGCATTAATCATGGGGTACCTGGGCTTCAGCTAACTCATCTGGTGAAAGTGAATTTACAAAAAGATCAGAAGTACAAGTACCATCTCCACTCCCCTCTTTTAAATCCAGGGGAAGCAATGTAGATGGAGTTAACAACATACACCTTTTCAGTGTAACATTAGGTGGCATAAGTCTTTTGGGTGAACTTGTGACAGTATGCTGTTGTCATGAGGTGTATATATGGTCACTGGGTTATCTAAGACAATATCAGTGGCTGTGTCGTGGAGGGCAGTAACAGTTGCCACTGCCCTAACACATGAGGGGGCACCCCTGGCAACAGGGTCCAATCTGGTGGAGTAGTATACTATTGGTCTTTGTTTACCACCATGGTTCTGCGTAAGGACAGCTGTAGCATAACCAATTTGTTCAGTACAGAACAGTGTAAAAGGCTTTCTATAGTCTGGAAGACCCAGTGCCGGTGCTGAGGTCACAAGCAACTTAAGAGTGTAAAAACATTTTCTGCTGCAAGGGTTAAATTAAAGGGTATGTGGGCGAGACAATCATACATGGGCTGCATGCAGATTGCTGCATTGCGAAGCCAAGGATGACAATAAGGAATCAGGCCCAGGAATGTACGTAGCTGGGCTAGGCTGCAGGGGGCTGTGATATTGGGGCTGTGCAGGGGGCTGTAAAAAATGCTTTGTGGCATGGGAAATACCGTGTCCTCAGAAAATAAGTTGCAACACATGCCTGCAGTGTTGCTTTGGTAGCTTTGCATCCTACTTGTGCCAGAAAATTCAGCAAGAAAACGTTGTGTACAGTACAAGACTCGACATTTTTGCAGCACAAAAGTAAGTTATAGATATATTGCAATAATATTACGTCATTTGCCCTTGGCCAAACTTTAAGAATTTGGGCCATAGCGAGATGCAAGGGGACAGAGAAGAATGCATTTTCCAAGTCAATAACAGTAAACACTGTTGGTATCACAGGTGGTATCTGTGACAACAAGGTGTGAGGGTTGGGAACAATATGGGCAATGAGTTTAGTTACAACATTAATTGCCCTTAAATCATGTATCATACGGTAGACCACAGGTTTCCCTTTCTATAGCGTTTTCTTAACAGGGTACAATGGTGTATTACAAGGGGAGGTGGTCTGGACAATTACTCCTGCCTGCGGTAATTCTTGCACAGAATGGGAAATAGCATCTTCCTGTGCAGAGCTTAGGGGTCGAGGCACTCAGTAATATTAAAAAATAATAATTAAATTAAAAACATTAACCCCTACTCTCCCTCCTATTCCCTCTCACATGTACTTACCGATCGTCGCGTTCCCCCGCCGGCGATCTTTTTTTTTTTTTTTTTCTTTGGGAAATCCATGTCTAAAGTACAATTAGAGAGAAAAATAACACAAAAAAATTACTACCCAAAAGTTTGACAAAAACTGGTGGTAGAATTAGTGCATGGAAAGTGTTATAACACCACCATTGGATATACCTTAGGGCGTCTACTTTTCAAAAATATATGGTTTGATTGGGGTAAATTACATTGGCCGTCTTCAAAAATGTTCCAAATAGGACATGGGTGCATGATGGCCAGCTGTGAAAATTCCAAGTTGGAAAACTGGAATTTGCACCCTCCAAATAAGGTCTTTTAGCCCCCAGAGAACCCAACACACCTATACATTGGGTGTATCACTGTCCTCAGGAGATGTTGCTGAACACATATTGGGGTGTTCTTTGGCAGTAATACATAACAGGAGCTGAGAATGTCTATAAAGATCTAATGAAGATCTATAAAATTATTAACCTCTTAAAAAAAGTTTTACTTTTAATTAGATTTTCTTCGATAGAAATCAATAAATCTAAAAAAATGAATCTGTTGAGAACTAATTTCATCTGAAAGTTTAATGTTTAGTTCATTCTGATTAAGGGATTTAATAAATTATTCAAGGGATTCTTTGTTGCCTTTCCAAATTATAAAAATATAATTTATATATTGTCTATAGAGAACCAGATTTGCTCCTATGTCCTCCCTGGTAAAACTCTTCCCAGAAGAACATAAAAAGATTGGCATAACTTGGGGCAAATCTGGTCCCAATAGTCGTACCTTTAACATGAAGATAACATTTTACTATCAAACCAAAAAAAATATATTTTTAAGGATAAGATAGATTCCCTCAATTAAAAAAATCTACTTGGAGACTATTCATATTTTCAATTCGATTTAGAAAAAAATCTATCGGTTTCACATCCTTTATCATGCTGAATTAACGTATAAAGGCTGCTAACATGTAGCCATCATAAAATCATCTTCCTATTTAAAATCCTGCAAAATTCTTAATACGCTCATTGTGTCTTTTAGGTATGCTGGACACTTAGTAACTATATTCTGTAAAAATTGATCTATTTATTTATATCCATTTTTATTATGGTTTTATTAAGGTGTGTTATATTTAATCTCTCTTCTCTTTTTTCACATATTAAGTATATAGTTTTTTGTTTTATTATGCAATATATTTTAATTTTGTATGTTGATTAATCTAGATGATATGGCCCGAGGTAAAGTATGACCTTATCTATTTAGCATTTTGTTTGTAATGTGCCTGGGATTATTACTAATACTTCTGCATTTGAGGGCTGGACATACAAATTGCCCATATGACGTCAAGACGCCAGAGAGGCAGACGTCCTGACTTTTCATAATAGGAGGAACTGGAAGAGGAAGGGGACGTTGATTAGTGATGAGGTACACTAATAGGAGGAACCAGAACCGGAAGGTTGTCAGGGTATTTATATTGGCAGACATTTTGTGCTATGATAGAAATTAAAGTGTATATATTGCCTAAATCATTCTGAACAGATCAGACTCCATTTTGTTATTTTAAAGTTAACAAAAGACACAAGATATCTATCCCTTCTGTAAAACTAACCACTTTGCCAGAGCTAAAGGAATGTTTAGTATATACAAACCTGTTGATAAGAAATGAGAACGGGAGATGGACAGACTGTTAGCTAAATGCTAATGGAATATAATCAATTCTAAACCCAGACATTTGTGACAGAGAAGATTAAATAATTTAATTTTACTTTCGATATTGTATAGAGTCCCATTGTATTGAAAGGTGATATTAAGTTCATGAACTGTCATATTAGAAATTACAGCAGGAATTGGAGACACATAGTCTGAAGAAAGCCCAAAGAAACTCTTTTGAACTGACAGAAAACTTAAATTATGAATAACCATAAAGATAACCTAAATGACGTCAAAATATCCACCAGGGAAAGTCTTTCCTGGATAGGTATGTTTAGTGGGACGAGACTGCCCTCTATCGACCAAATACTTAAATTGTTATCTGGAAGGTAACCACACCCCCAGTGTTTCTATTGGTCTATCACCTAGTGACGAACAGAGAAGTTTTCCCTTTAAAAGTTAAGACAAAGGGAAGAGAGAGGAATGCAGAGGTATGCAGAGAAAGCAAAAGGAGGCAGAAGGATGCAAAGCAAGACAAAGTAGGCGAGAGAGAAACATTCCTTGACACTTAGCTACCTGAGAACATCTACTCAACTGGTAATTATACTGGCTTCATTTAATTAATCTAAATTAATTAAAAAAATTCTAATAGCATGATATATGACTGGATAAATCACGATCAGATTTCGATATTTAGAAATCTTAGTTAACTAAGAAGTATATGATTAAACATTCTATTCTGCAGATAGAAAAGATTAATTATGTATTTATGTGATTTATCACATGTTAGCATATCGTGATATTTATCCAGGTGTATTGATTTGCTCTAAAATCAGATACAATATCTGTTTAGGCAAGTTAAGATTCTGCTTATAGAACATAGTATATTACTCTTATTGGATGGTTCCAGGATTTCCAGAATTACTAATGAGCTGGTTCAAATGTTATTTTATTTAAAATTACATGAGAATAGGTCTTAATTACCTAGGAGGTCTAGCCAGCAATGAAAGGGTTATTCTATTCTACTCTAGTTTTATGGTCTTATGCTGAAAGCTTTTCTGTGTGTGTAAACGTTCACTTTAGTTTTCTGTGAAGCCCATCATAAATCATTGTCTTGACAATTGCTATGTTAGCCAGTGGAATGTATTGCCATTGTATTGCATACTATATTATACTAAATATTCATTGATTATTATCACGCATGTGACATATTATTATTATTTAAATTGTCACAATAAATTGTATCTATTTTTATAACAAATTGTTATTTTTTTTATATGGAATACATTTCACTTACACAATAACGATCTTTGGGATCTGAGAATTGAAATAGTGGGCAATTCTCAACTGTTTACTATTATTATCCCATAAATATCCCCACAAGGTGATGTGAAAGGATGAGTCTGCAAGTAGCGCTTGAAAGGCGCTAAATTTTAAAAGTATATAACACTGAATGCCCCGAATGGATTTATTACTTCTGAAGAAGGCAGCAGCTGAAACACACAAAGTAATTTGAGAAACTTGGCTTTACCTCTTGGGATTCCTTTTTACCAATTTTGTGTGTTATTTGTTTGATTTTATGGAAATCAAAAAAATTGGTTAACCCCCTATATCCTGTATCCTGGAATAAAGTCGGGAGGTTTGAAGCAAGGAAATTGGAGAGTTCCCAGTGAAGACCAAGTACTGATCGTTATATTCTGATGTAATTTAGTTTGAGCCAGCTTCTTTAATTGGCTCTTTACCATGTGAGTGAGACCAGCATTTGTCCAGTTCCACTCGTTATTACTATATTACCCTATGTTCTCTCTTTTGTTTTATCTTTTTTAGATTGACTACGTTAACAGTGTGTAATTTTATCTTTGAGTGTTCTCACCATTGTGTTTATTCTGTTTTCATTAAGATTTATATTGGTGCAAATAGTTGATGCTCATTGTGTTTATACTTTACTTCTCCCTTATTGTGTTATACAACTGGAGTGAGAGGAGACCATGCCAGCAGCTCTGCTGCATTCCTATTTCAAGGTCGGAGCATTGCCACGGATACCATGACAAGCTCCGATCTCATGAGAGCGAACTCTTGCTGAGCTGCAGACTCATTCACCACTAGGACCACCAGTGATTACAAGCAATGTCCCCTCCCCCAGGCCAAAGGTAACCACGCTTATTTTTTAAAATTTAAATACAAACAAACAAAACATATATAATATATATTTGCATTAATCTTGCATTAACACAATATTTCCAAACATGTTTACATTCAGCACCCCTCTCACACACACACACATTATCCCTCACACACACAGAACCCATCTCACACACACTGCACCCCTTCCAACACACACTGCACCCCTCGCACCCAACACCCATTTCACACAAACAATGCACCTCTCACACACACACACACACACACAAATTACATTCCAAAGACACACACACTAGATCACGTACAAAACTCTGGATCATCTACAGACATACACACACTAGATATGCCACTCTGAATCCTCTTCACACACACTACATCTCCTATACACACTCTGGGTCCTCCAAACACACACTAGATCCCATACACACACTGGACCACCTACATCCACACTACATTCCTGACATACACACTAAATCCCCTATGCACACACTAGGCCCCCTATGGTATCCCAGTTATGGAAACACCAGAGACAAGTTACAAGTAAACAAGCATGTTAAAACATTAGCTTGTGCTGTGCAGGACAAATACAGGGCCTTTTTCTCCTGCTAGAGCTCTTCAGCAAGGCTTTGTGCATGGTCTGCCATGGAAGAGCAATAAACCTGCTCACTTTGAGAAGGGATGTGCTTTTTATTGTTGATGACAAATCACACCTCTGACTCCGCCCCTTCTCAATGGGCTGCTGTGATTAAAAAATGCGTAGGTCAAATATTTTCCCCAGTCCGGCCCTGGTAGTATAACTAACTTAGTTGTGTTTGTTACATACATTTGTGAAGAAGTATAATGCATCTCTTTGACAAAACAAATGCACAGTTGGCAAAATGGCTAAATTAAAAATTATCTTTGATTAGTCAAGGAGGTAAATGCATGTAATTGCAGACAGCCTCATTCAGCTGTGCAGATACATAGGCTTTGGGTGAGTATTTTTATTTAATGTTAATTTCATTTCTGTAAAATGCATTTAAAAAGGGGCATATATTTGCATACAATTTCCCTTTAATATAGCTATGTTTTACATTTTTGTAAATATATCATATTGTAGTATGACGTGTAAATATAAGTAGTCTTCTCTTTTTGTAATAATGATTTCTGTCTTCTTAATACAGTGAAAACAGAGTTTGCCTTTCATCAAATCCATCCTCCTTTTCAAGTGCATTTCTTAAACTGAGGGTACTATCTCTTAATCGAATGGGAATAACATGGAGTGAGGTAATTTTTGGCATGCTTATTGGTGGTCACTTTTAGTATAAAAATGCCCATTGTAACCCTTAGTACATTTTTATGCACATGTATAAATTGTAATGAAGATAATTATAGAAAAGAAATTAAAATATACAAATCAAATTGTAAGTAGATAAAAATGTTAACGTACCAGGGCCAGAAAACAGTTGTACAAGGAGTATTTGATAGATTAGTGAAGTGATAATTGCTAGCGTTAAGCTATAATGATATGATATACTACAGCAAAACTTTATTTTATATTTGAGGGAACATTGTTTAGTATGTCCCATATTTGAGTGCCTCGAGATATTGATTGTATTACATGATAATGTTGCTTAAAATGCAATCAACAATGCAGTCTTCATTTTCCCCACCTGTAAATTATCTTATTATACGATTTAACTAACTTTGAAGTAAAATATATGGCATGGGTAAAATAAGTGTTTGCTATAAAAAAATCAAAAAATCAGTAGACTTGCTCATTTTTAATATTATTATTATTATTATTTATAAAGCGCAAACAAGTTCTGTAGCGCTATACAATGGGTGGACTAACAGACAAGTATTTGTAACCAGACAAGTTGGACACACAGGATGAGATTGAGGGCCCTGCTCAATGAGTTTACATGCTAGAGGGAGTGGGGTAATGTGACACAAAAGGTAAGGGTAGGGTAGAAAAGTAGGTTGCTAGGATACTTTTCATTGAGGGCTCAGTGTTTTGTTTTAATGACAGAAGTAAGTTTTCAAAGATTTTTTGAAGTAGTGGAGATTGGGTAAAAGTCTAACAGAGAGGGGAAGGGCGTTCCATAGGAATGGTGCAGCCGTAGAGAAGTCTTGAAAGTGAGCATCAGAGGTAGGAGTACGAACAGAGGTTAGACGTAGGTCTCCGGCCGAGGGTAGGTACCTAGATTGGACATATTTGTGTATTAGTGAGCATAAGTAGGTGGGAGCAGCATTGTGTAGAGATTTGTAAGCAAGTGTCAGGATCTTAAATTGAGCCCTATGTCTAACGGGAAGCCAGTGGAGGGACTGTCAAAGGGGGGAGGCGTGTGAAATGCAGAAGTTCAGGAAGATGAACTTCGCTGCCGCATTCATTATAGACTGTAACGTGGCAAGTTGGGAACACCTAAGACCACTGAGAAGCGGATTACAGTAATCAAGGAGAGAGGACAGCAACGCGGACAAGCACCTTTGCCGTATCAGGTGTTAAATAAGGTCGGATGCGCACAATGTTTTTGAGATGGAAGCGTCAGGATTGGACATGAGGGGTGAAGGAGAGGTCTGAGTCAAAGAGAACACCTAGGCAGCGAGCCTTAGAGGTAGAGTGGATGGTAGCGCCATTGACTTGGAGGGACACAGACAAGGGAGCCACAACACTTGAGGGAGGGAAGACCAGAAGTTCAGGTTAAGGAAATGAGCAGCAATCTAGTTGGAAAAAGCAGAGAGGCAATCAGAGACACAAGTCAAGAGGGGGTGGTGAAAAATCAGGGGAGGACAGATACATTTGTGTGTCATCCACATAGAATTAACTTCCTTACACTCATAATTCATCACGAATATTCCAAGGACCAAAATTGTTGGGGATAAAATCAGCCCGGGCCCTTTGTGGATGATGGATATTTGCCAACTCATTCAGAGCTCTGGAAATTGGAAATGAATAGCAGAGAAGTGTTCAATAACCAATTCAAATTGTATTATACGTCAGTTGTATTTATACCCCATTTTCATGTTGGTGGGGGCCATGAGCATTAATTAAATAACTTGTTTTTCACAAGTTATAAACAGCTGTTTCTAGTTATAATCATTCGTTATATAACGCATTACATATTTGATTAAAAGCAGATATTTACAAATACCGATATCTTGGACAATTAACAAGAACATTTTGAAATCAGTACTTTTCCCGTAACTAGGATTTTAGATAAATCTTATTTCCGAGAATCAGAGATAAAATGCCAAATTTATTCTTGGCTCAAATTAACCCTTATATGAACAGCTAGGATAGATGGCAAAATGGAGATTCGTATCTACAAAAATCGACTCCACATATCACACAATTGGATTTACCAAAATGGAACTTATGGCATTACTAAACTGAGATACAAAACGGATTGAAATATACCTCCCCTGGACCATCTTACTACCAGGAAGGATACCTTCCACTGAACACTACAAACAAGGTACATTTAAACTTAAAAAAACGACTCGCCTCCACATGTAAATTGGGTTTTGGATTTGATCATCCATTCAGCAATGCTCAGATTTCATTTCTAAACACCAAAAAAACTAATTGATGAAACCTATTTCACTAAAACACATTGGTTTTGAACTCCTGTAATCTGACCTGCATGCATGCTTTCATATCTGTTATCTACGATGCAGCTTGAAGTGCAAAATCTCACACCTCACTCTGGCCTGAATCCTATAGAAGCAGGGCAATGTAACCAGCCCCCACTGCTAACATCCCTACAAAAACTAGAAACTATTTTAACTACTTCACTGCAGAGGGAATGATCACCTATCCTCTGATAGGGACTGTCGTGGAGGAAAATCAAAACTTAAAGTACTCCTAACACTCTCACAGATGCTCCACTACCCTGTCTACCTGCAAGTCCAATTGAAGTGGTTCAATCTAGAAGCCACAAAAACAGCACTTTTAAATCAAGGAAACCTCTTTGTGTGATCCCCATTAGAAGACACACACTGTTTCCAAAGCCCAGAAAAACTCAGAATCCCAAGACTGTCCTATCAAATCAATCCTGTGCAATGCCATATCAATAAGGAACAAAACGTCTATTTTTGCTGACCTTTTTGAAACATGCAAATTAGCGTGCATTACAGAATCATGGCTAGATGAAAATGCGGGGCCTATTCTAGAGGCAGCTACTCCAGGCAATTACACAGTGTTCCACCGCCAGAGACAAGATCGCAAGGGAGGTGGAGTTATGATCTTTGTCAAATCCTCACTAAATCACAGACCAATATGAGTCCACAAACCCCAATCTTTTGAATGCGTAGTTGCCAGCCTCTCAATAGATAGAGGATTCCGGATACTGTTAATATACAGGCCCCCAGGAGAAGGAAAGAGATTTCTTCAGGAACTCTCAGACCTTTTGGCTGGCTTAATCCTTAAACACCCCAGATGGCTTATAATGGGAGATTTCAACACTTGGATTGATGACACCCTTTCCCTGCTTGGGCAGGATCTCCTCAGCTTGATGAGTGCACTCAGCTTCACACAAATCGTCGCCACTTCTACTTACAGAAAAAGGTCATACACTGGATCTAGTGTTCCAGTCTGGACTAGAAGTGTCACCAGTAACTGTAAGTCCAGTTGTTTGGTCAGACCACCACTCCATTCACTTCTCCATTGTATCACAATCAGCAAGACCCCAGCCTCAGAACCTTGTCAAACACCGCTCGTTAAAAGGGGTGACGCCATTGGATGTAATATGGATCCAAGTAAATTAATAGTCACCTATGAAGACCCCAGCTCCTTAGTCCAACTCTACAACAAAACCATGAGACGCCCTAGTAAGCATTGCACCAATACGCATACGCACTGTCAAAACCCACAACAATGTACAGTGATTTGATAGCACCATCAGAGAAATGAAGAGAGGCCGTGAACTCGAGAGAAAGTGGCGCAGGACACATGATCCAGAGGATAAAGCCACTCTTATCAAACATCTAAATGAATATCAAATCAAGATAACGAAGAAAAAAAAATATGTATATTTTTGCACTCTCCCACAAGAGACCCAGGCAACTGTTTTGCACAGTAGAAAGGCTCTGCAAACCAGCATGCATGCATATCCCCACCAACTTTTCGCATTTGCGATCTTCTTTAGAGACAAGATTTCCTCAATCCAAGCCTCTATCACAACAGGCCAAACAGTTACACACCAGAACCACTACAATATAAAGCCAGATTGCCCCAGTTTATGGTTCTCTTTTACAAATGCGGATATAAAGGGAGCTAAAAGAACCATGCAAAAGTTACACCCTACTACGTGTGACTTAGACCCTGCTCCAACTTGGCTCATATCTGGATGCATTGAAACACTTGCCCCTGCCCTCACAAAAATAGTGCAGTGTTCACTAAAAACTGGAGACTTTCCAGATTCTCTAAAAGAAGCTGTGGTAAAACCACTCCTAAAGAAACCTTTATTATACCCAGACTGTATGGCTAATTACAGACCAGTATCTAACCTTCCATTTCTGGGGAAAATAATTGAAAAAGTAGTCGAAACTCAACTTGAGGCCCATCTATTAAGCTTGAACATATTTAATCCTTTCCAGTCAGGCTTCAGATGTCGCCACAGCACTGAAACAGCGCTAGCTTGAGTGCTAAATGTTCTCCTTATGGTGAGAGACAAAGTTGATTACTCCATCCTGATCCTCTTGGATCTCTCAGCTGCATTTGACACCATGGACCATAGGATTTTAATAAAGCGCTTGCAGCACATCTGTGGTCTAGGAGACTCCGTCCTTAACTGGTTTAAATCTTTCCTCACTGGTAGATCACAGAGAGTAACATCAGGATCAAGCTTACCAGCTCCAACAGAACTGGCCTGCGAATTTCCACAAGGATCCATCTAGTCTCCCCTGCTATTCGCAATTTACTTGCTATCACTGGGGGACATCATTAGGCGACATGGCCTTAAGGTATCATTGTTACGCTGATGACACACAACTCTATTTCTCCTTTGCTCCAGATACCACAGACCCAACATGCCGCCTCAATGGTTGCTTAGTAGACCTCATAGAATGGATGATAGCTAGTTGGCTTAAAGTGAACACGGACAAAACATTTTGGTGAGAGGACCCCGGGCAACAAAAATATCCATGATCACCCAACTGGCCTGGAGCTTGGAGGCTCTGAAATCATTAGTTCATCAAAGGTATGAAACCTTGGAGTGCTGATTGACTCTGGACTATCATTTAAACAGCAGATTTCCTACGTAATAAAATCTGCCTACTTTCATCTGAAAAACATAGCCAGGATGATATGCTAACATTAATCTATGCATGTACATCCTCTCGGCTAGATGTACTTTACTTGGGCCTCCCAGAAAAAAGAACTCCATCACCTTCGGATGGTACAAAATGTAGCAGCCAGACTACCACACTGCCCCTACCTTCTGGAACTCTTTACCGTGCGGAATCAGAAAGGGACCGTTCTTACACACTTAAGAAAAAAAAAAAGCTAAAGACCCACCTCTTCCATCAGGCATTCAGTATGCTCATTTGACTTTCAGAAACTCCTAACTTTTTTTTTTATGTGCATAGTTACAATCACATATAGCAATATTTATACAACTCTAGAGTACAAATAACACTGATAATATATTGCAAGAATATGTATATACTACTTGTTATCCGCTAGTTGTTTGTTGAATAAAAAATACAAAGCAGTTAAAACATATATACTGTGTCCGTACAACAGGTGTCATACATTAGAGAAATAAAACAAACAAAAAAAAACAAAAACATTACATTGCACTTGACACTGCTAGAGATCCACCAAGTATACAATGATAACATGTACTGGGTTTGAGAGGGTAAAAGAAAAGAAAACAAGAAGCTAACAAAATTATGATACACATAGACAGGATACTGTTTTAGTATATTTTTTGAGCATGAGGCCAGATCCTCGGTTTCTCAACCTATTTCTAGTCAGGGAAAGGTATATTGGCAGACTTGGTTGAGTCCAACATAGTAGATTCAACTGTGCCCTAAACTCTGCATCCCTAACCCCAGATTTTGGTAAACAAGATCAGGAACGGAGAGAGCGGTGAGGGCAGAGGGGTAGGGGGCTATGCGGCTATTCCGTCTGGAGAGAACTTAGGATGGATCATCGCAATTAAGGAATAGATAAAATAGCATAGGCCTTAGGTCAAGTGGGATACGGACCCTGGCAATGGTGTGGATAAGTTTAATGATGTGTTTCCAATATCTAACAATTTTAGGGCATGTCCACCAGATGTGAGTTATGGTGCTATTATCCTGATTACACTGCCAACATTTGTCTGATGTTGTTGGGTGTGTAATCGAGCTGGCGCGTAGTGCCATCTCGTGAGTCACTTGTAATTCCCTTCCTAAGCGTGTGAGTTGGTAGAGGAGTTGTGTATTCAGAGAAATATTTTCATCCAGTCCTCTCAGGATATTTTGCTAGGGTATATGATGGAAGTGTATGGTAGAGGTCCTGACAAATCAGTGCATGGAAAATAAAGAGATATTTACAGGCGGTCTTGTGTGTTGTGCAATATGTTTCGAACTGGGTGGTGTCCCGCTTGGTGGTGGTTAAGTCGGGCATGGACGTGAGGAAATGTGCCAGTTGATTGTATCTAAACTGTTGCAGCGCCGTGGGGTTCCCATCTGAAAGTAATGTAGTAAGCGGGGTAATCCCTGATGTGTGTTGCATAGCTCCCAGAGTCAAGTACTGTGAGGAATAGAACATCTTGTATGCGGTTGGAGGGAGTCCTGGTTGAAATAGAGGGTTCTGGGTTAGTGGATATAGAGGAGATGAGTGAGCCGAGATCGGTTTCAGATTTCTCATGCTCGCTCAGCCCCTCAGGGTAGGAATGATAGTTAGGTGAGTGGTGTGTTGTGGGTGTACCAATCCCCTGCCTGATTTGTGCCAGGGAATTGTTTTGTAGTGTTGTTTTGTAATTGCTGTACCTGTGTGAATAGAACATCCCTGTCATTCTCCAGGGAGCCCACTCTCTTTCCAACTTGGCATAGGTCGGATCCTAGATCCTCCATTTGTTGTTAAAAGGAGGATTTGGCAAGCAAATTTGCCATGTCCCCTTTTGAAGGTAAATCTTTTACGAGCTCCCGGATGTCTGGCTCCTGCTGTGTGCTGTAACTGTCTGAATCCGCAGGACTGGGGAGTGGTGAATCCCCCCGGGTTCCGGCGCCATCTTTGAATCATCGGCGCAGCAGTGAGGAATCTCGGAAATATTTTGTAAGGGAGCCCCCTTTGGCATTGGGGTTTTTCCCTGAGGCATTGTGGCTTGGATGGCCCTTCTTGAGGTTACCCATGGTGCTTGTTCAGCCCTGCTATTACCGTGATTCTGCCGTTGTAAGCCGGGAGCTCAGCAGGACACATCCATACGACTCTGTCGTAAGCCACGCACCCAGAAACTCTTAACTTTTGTGTCTTTATGTTTGTATATTTGTAAAGTGCTTTGAGTAGGGAGAAAAGCGCTATAAAAATAGCAAATAATGATTATATATTTGGTCACAGCTGGTTCAACAGAGTGACAAACGTGGAAACCAGATTAAAGCGGGTCAAGCAGAGAGTTAGATTCGAGGAAGTCTGTCAATCTAGCATACACAACTCTCTCAAGGATCTTAGAGACAAATGTCAGTAGCAAAAGAGGGCGGTAGTTGGACAGGGAATTAGGGTCAAGGTTGGGCTTTTTCAGAATTGAGGTTATGGTTGAATGTTTGAAGAGTAAAGGAAATGTGCCAGAGAGGGAGAGATTGAAAATTTTAGTGAGAGGCAGAGCAAGAGAAGGAGACAAAGTGCGGATGAGATGCGAGGGAAATGGTGGTGGGGCGGGAGGAACCGAGCAGAGCAGAAACCTCTTCTGCTGTAGCGGGTGTAAATGAGCATAGGACAGCTGAGGGAGTGTGGTTAGAGGAAAAGTTGGTATTGGATGGAGAAAGATGAGAAATCTCTTCCCTGATTGTAGAAATCTTCTCAGTGAAGTGAATTGCAAAGTTTGTGGCAGTCAAGTTGCTAGGAGGAGGAGGCACAACAGGGTGCAGAAGAGAGTTAAAAGCATGAAACAGTCGTTTGTGCTCGCGGGAGAGTGTGGTTATGAGTGTATTGAAGTAGTTTTCTTTTGAAGAGGAAAGAGACAGACTGTAGGAGCACAGCATAAATTCATAGTGGAGGAAATCAGATGCAGAGTGAGACTTTCTCCAGCAGCATTCAGCAGCTCTGGAACATATCATAGGTAGAACAAAAAAATAAATAAAAGCTTCTATTTAAAGAGGATTTTTAAGCAGCGCAACTTCTTCAGTTTGATGTAGTTATGATGCTAATAATCACTGGGGGCTGTCCTGATTTACATTTCTGCATTACCAGCTTCAATCCCTTCCAACCTGGATGACAGTGATATATTGAGAAAGTTGGGCTAAGCTCTCCAAGCCAATCACTTCTGTTTAGGTTGGACATAATTTCCTTTGATATTCATGAATATTATGACAATTTCATTAGACACAATCTTTTTGTTGTGGCATCTTTCTCTACGGGGAGAACCCATTGTTTGAGTACCCAAATAAATGGGCTTACCTAATGCGTGTCTCCGTATTTAACAGGAATACAGTGACTATTCCACAGCTAGTGACCCAGACCTTACACTACCATGTTGTGCCTTATTTACGCACCATCATTGTTGTAACATGAGTAGTAGCCTGAGAGTTATTGATTACATCCACTATTTCATTTCTTTAACTTCCCCATGAGCCCTGTCTTGACTTCTTTTGTCCCTCCCTTGAGGCAACTAAGCTTATAAAAGGTAAGCATCTGACAGTTAGTGCTGGGTTATTCAGAAGTCCAATGTTCTACCCTCCTTCTCTGCTTCTGTACATGCTTCCTGAATCTACAGTTCCTGTGTCTATATTCTTGGCCCTTCTTTCTTGAATTATAATGCCTTGGCTACCAGACAACTGGTTTATGCTCCACTTCCTTAGTTCCTATTAAGGTCCTGTCCCACAACAGACTTCCACAGAGCTTGTTTCCAACTCAAGGCTTTCCTTGAAAGTAGAGATTTGCAAGGGCAAGCGGTATTCCTGCAGCTGGATACCAACTTTTTAAGTCAAGTGCCCAGCAATTAACACAAGGCTTTACACAATGAAAATAATACTGGTTTATGGGGTGAGCACAGATTTTATAAACTGTACATGATAGATGGGAGGTACAGAATGAAAGTAGAGTGTGGGCATAATGGAGAAGATAAAGGAAAAGGCATGCAGTCTGTCTGAACTGGCTTGTAAATCCTCTCCCAGCACAAAAGAGACACACCTTGTTGTGGGGTTACTAAAACAAAAGAGGTGGAGGGAAATTAATGCACACACATACACGGTTGTTAGGATATTTTGTTGTGTGTGACTGTCTGAAAGCTTGTGTGTCTTTTTAAAGGTTTTAACTTGTTCTCACATGTGGCCATCACTTGAGGAACTGCACTTGGCTTCAAATGCGATCGCAACTTTGGAAAGGTATAGTCATTTTACTTTGAAATGTAATAGTATGAATTTGAGTATATATAAATCTAATAAATGTTGGCCACAAAGTTATACTTTAAATAACCGTGTAACATAGTTACATAGTTACATAGCTGAAAAGAGACTTGCGTCCATCAAGTTCAGCCTTCCTCACATATGCTTTTGCTGTTGATCCAAAAGAAGGCAAAAAACCCAGTCTGAAGCGCTTCCAATTTTGCAACAAACTAGGAAAAAATTCCTTCTTGACCCCAAAATAGCAGTCAGATGTCTCCTTGGATCAAGCAGCTATTAGCCCACTAATTAGAAATTGTATCCCTGTTTGTTATGTTTTTGCAAGTATTTATCCAATTGCAATTTAAACATCTGTATAGACTCTGACAAAACCACCTCTTCCGGCAATGAATTCCATATCCTTATTGCTCTTACTGTAAAAAAACCTTTTCTTTGCCTTAGATGAAATCTCCTTTCTTCAAGCCTAAATGTGTGACCTCGTGTCCTATGTACAGCCCTGTTTATGAATAGATTTCCAGATAATGGTTTGTACTGGCCCCGAATATATTTGTATAATGTTATCATATCCCCTCTAAGGCGCCGTTTTTCCAAACTGAAGAGATTTAAATTTTTTAACCTTTCTTCATAACTAAAATGCTCCATTCCTTTTATCAATTTTGTAGCTCGTCTCTGCACTTTTTCTATTGCCATGATATCCTTCTTTAGAACAGGTGCCCAAAATTGCACAGCATATTCAAGGTGTGGTCTTACCAGCGATTTATAAGAGGCAAAATTATATTTTCATCTCGAGAATTTATGCCCCTATTTATACATGACAAAACCTTACTGGCCTTAGCAACGGCAGATTGACAATGCATATTGCTACCTAATTTGTTGTCTATAACAATTCCCAAATCCTTCTCGTGTGTGGTTATCCCTAGTTCACTACCATTTAGGGTGTAAATTGCTTGTGCATTCTTAACCCCGAAGTGCATAACTTTGCATTTTTCTACGTTAAATTTCATCTGCCATTTTAGTGCCCAATCCCCCAATCTATCCAAATCCCTCTGCAGCAAGGCAATATCCTGCTCACATTTTATTACTTTACAAAGTTTTGTGTCATCTGCAAACACTGATACATGAAACCTGAAGTTTAAAAATTAATTAGGTAGCTCATAATGTGGTATACTAATATAATTGTGAAGCAACTGACTTGTGTCCCATTCTGAATTAATTCCGTAAGCATGAGTTGAAATTATAAAAAAAACTGCTATATTTGCAAGTTTTAAATTAAAAATGTAAGCACCATAATTACTATACCTCTCTGTAGCGATTATGGTGCCGCGAGTGCTCTGGCCCTTCCCCCAATGTAAGTAGTTAGACTTTGCCTTTTGCTTTCCCCAATGTAAGTAGTCAAAAGGTTTGATTTTGACCTGGATTGCCAGTTGCTGGTCACCTTCTCTATGAGAGCAAGTAAGTTGTTAACATCTCTGCATCTATAAGCAAGGACATAATTTCTCGACATTTAATGATTCTCTGTAGTTTTAAGGTGCACTCTATGCACAAATAGAAAGTCACCACTTGGAGGACAGTTAGTCATGCTAAATGACTTGTTAAAGGGATACTGTAGTGCCAGGAATACAAAGCTGTATTCCTCTGTCTACCCCATCCCTCTCGCCCCTCCCTCCTCCCCAGTATTTAAAGTGTTAAAAACCCTATTTTTGCTTACCTTATCCCAACGCCGATGTCCCTCGGTACTCGGTCGAGGCTCTGCCCCCACCTCCGTCCCACACGCGCATTAGATCTCCCCATAGGAAAGCATTAAATCAATGCTTTCCTATGGGGAAAATCTGACGCTGGAGTTCCTCATGCAGAGTGTGAGGACGTCCAGCGTCCGATAACTGACCAAAAGTCCATTACAATTACGGAAGCACCCCCAGTGGTTGTCAGCCACTGAAGGCAGACTTAGTGCTGCAATGTTTTACAGTGCAGCACTAGGTGCAAAAGGGACACAGCACCCAGACCACACTTCAATTAGCTGAAGTTATCTGGGTGCCTACAGTGTCCCTTTAATGGGGTTAACCCAAAATTGCAAACACTTTGTACCTAATGTCTATTATGGCATTTTAGACACAGACAAGTTCCTATTAATGTAAAACAAAATTGAAAAGAAAAAAAAAAAGTAAAAAACAACTTTATTAAACATAATTGATGTAAATGGGACATAAAAAAAATAACATAAATTAAAAAAGCTTAAAGGACCACTATAGGCACCCAGACCGCTTTAGCTTATTGAAGTAGTCTGGGTGCCAGGTCCAGCTAGGTTTAACCCTTTTTTTTTTTATAAACATAGCAGTTTCAGAGAAACTGCTATGTTTATAATAGGGTTAATCCAGCCTCTAGTGGCTGTCTCATTGACAGCTGCTAGAGGGCTTCCATGCTTCTCACTGTGATTTTCACAGTGAGAAGACGCCAGCGTCCATAGGAAAGCATTGTGAATGCTTTCCTATGGACTGGCTGAATGCGCGCGCAGCTTCAGCCGGTGATGGAAGAAGAGGGAGGAGAGCTCCCCGCCCGGCGCTGGAGAAAGAGGTAAGTTTTAACCCCTTCTATCCCCTAGAGCCCGGCGGGAGGGGGTCCCTGAGGTTGGGGGCACCCTCAGGGCACACTAGTGCCAGGAAAACGAGTATGTTTTCCTGGCACTATAGTGGTCCTTTAAATAAGCTTCTGATAAGTTAATGGGAAAGATCAATTGCATTCCATTATTTAGGAAACTTGCAGCTAATTTAATAAATTTATTTTTATCTATTGGTATAACTAACAGGCACAAAAACTAGCCAATATTTTAGAAACCGAGCAATTCACCGGTATCCACCTATAGGTTTCCCTGTGGACAAAGGGGCTATAATGTAACACTTGCAAAAAGTCCTCCAGACATTGCAAATTGCACTAAATTGTTACAAGTAAATGGGATAGCCCCACTGGTAATATCCAGACTGAAATACACCGTAATTAGAAATTGCTTGCTTGATCCCAGCCTAATGAATTACTTGAGTACACATAAAGGGGAACAAAAAACACCAAAGATAAAGGATATTAGGCAGTTAAGTAAAGATAGCACCAAATAATATTCTCTTATACATATTACAATATATAGAAAAATAGTGCCTCTAGGGATTGCTCTAATAAATGGCAAAACTCACCGGCAATAAAGCTACTTTGATGTACACATGGGTAAATCATTGAATTAACCCTTTAAGGACCAAACTTCTGGAATAAAAGGGAATCATGACATGTCACACATGTCATGTGTCCTTAAGGGGTTAAACAACTGACTTCATCTATGCCAAATATTTCCGTTCAACTCTCACCACCTATGATCAAAGTTTAACTTAATACATAATGTGGCAAACTAAAAAATGCAAAAAGAATGAGTGTGCTAGCTTGATGCGCATTTCTGCGCTTTTGCTGTGCCTTTGTCTTGAGCCCCAGAGAAGGCACAGCAAAAGCACGGAAACGCGGGTTAAAGCACCGAATGCTTTATCCCCTGTAAGGACTTATGACAGAAATTTTCCATCATGGCTGTCCTTCACTTAAGTATCATTATAGTTCACCTCTATCAGCAATGCTCTGCTGCAAACAGACATTTAAAGGGGGATTTAAATCCCAATTGTTACAATGCAGTGTGAGCAGGATTAAATCCCTGCTCACACCAGGGAGTTCCAGGTATTAGTAGATACCTGGAGTCTCCCCTCTATTGGCATGAGCTATTTTTAGTGGCCCCAGACTTTTTGATAAGCTGCTTGAAGTCAGCTCCTTAAATTGGCATGTAAATACCTATAGCTAGATTTTGGTGTCAGCAGGTTTAAATCTTTGCTCTCACCAAGAAACTCTGGTATCAATAGATGTGGAGCAGTGTCCCCAAGCTCTGCATGGTGGCCCTAAACATTCCTTATAGAGATGCATTGACTCAATGCATCTCTGTGAGGAAATGCTGATTGGCGCAGCCTGAAGTATTGCTGCACATACACATTCATTTCCCAATGCTTTCCTATAAGTAAAGTATTGGATTGGCTGAGATTGTTAAATTTGACGAGGCCGGCGAGGCGCTGGAAATAAGGTAAGTAAACTGCCTTTTTAACTGAGGGTAAGGGGGAGCGACCACCTAAACATGTATTTTACAACTGTAGTGTCAGGACTACATGTTTGTATTCCTGACACTGAAGAGTTCTTTTAAAATTAAGTTAAGCATTAAAGGACCACTCTAGGCACCCAGACCACTTCAGCTTAATGAAGTGGTCTGGGTGCCAGGTCCAGCTAGGGTTAACCCATTTTTTTTATAAACATAGCCGTTTCAGAGAAACTGCTATGTTTATAAATTGGTTAAGCCTTCCCCCTATTCCTCTAGTGGCTGTCTCATTGACAGCTGCTAGAGGCGCTTGCGTGATTCTCACTGTGAAAATCACAGTGAGAGCACGCAAGCGTCCATAGGGAAGCATTGTAAATGCTTTCCTATGCGACCGGCTGAATGCGCGCAGCTCTTGCCGCGCGTGCGCATTCAGCCGACGGGGCGGAGAGGAGGAGGAGAGCTCCCCGCCCCCGGGGGCTGGAAAAAGGTAAGTTTTACCCCTTTTCCCCTTTCCAGAGCCGGGCGGGAGGGGGACCCTGAGGGTGGGGGTACTCTCAGGGCACTCTAGTGCCAGGAAAACGAGTATGTTTTCCTGGCACTAGAGTGGTCCTTTAATTGTTGTATTGGGATTATGTTTCGGATTAGGGTTAAAATTAGGATTAGGGTCAGCAAGGGAATTCCTCTACTGAACTCTGCAAGAGAATTCCTCTGCTGACATCAGCAGAGTTGACATCAGCAGAACGAATCCTTCTAATACTATTGCTAGGGTAAGGATTAGGATTAATTAGTAGGGTAGTTATAGGATTAGGGTATGGGTTGGATTGGGTGAGGTTTATGATTAAATTTAGGATTAGATTTGGGATTGGAATGATAGATTAGGAATACAATTGTAACTTTGCAAAGATATACATATGGGTATTATTGTACTCAGGAGATGTTGCTGAGTATGGTTAAGATAATTTAATGAGATACATGAGATTTCAAAATTAAGCAGAAAAAATACAATGTATATAAAAACTGAAAAATTAATACCACAAATGGTGGGGAAAAATTGTGAAAAAATTTAATATCTATAGAGCTCAAAATATATCCCCATGTCCCCATGTTGTCCACTTTCAAAAATGGAATGCATTAATTTAAGTAATTTAAATATGTGACATACTAAAAAAAACTAAATGCACCAAAGACCCATGTTCAATGAGTTTTTACAAAAACTTGACATGGGTTTGCAACGGGGGAATTTTGAAATGAGGAAATATAGATGAGCACAATTAAGTAATTTTTATAATATAAGCATGTAACGAACCCCTTGTTTTTAGTATCGTATGTTTGTTCACACTCTCCTGAACTCTTAGAAGGTTACATAGTTACATAGCTGAAGAGACTTGCGTCCATCAAGTTCAGCCTTCCTCACTTATGTTGTTGCTGTTGATCCAAAAGAAGGCAAAAAACCTAGTCTGAAGCGCTTTCAATTTTGCCACAAACTAGGAAAAAATTCCTTCTTGACCCCAAAATAGCAGTCAGATGTCTCCTTGGATCAAACAGATATTACCCCACTAATTAGAAATTATATCCCTGTATGTTATGTTTTTGTAAGTATTTATCCAATTGCAGTTTAAACATCTGTAGTGACTCTGACAAAACTACCTCTTCAGGCAAAGAATTCCATATCCTTATTGCTCTTACTGTAAAAAAAACCTTTTCTTTGCCTTAGATGAAATCTCCTTTCTTCCAGCCTAAATGTGTGACCTCGTGTCCTATGTATAGCCCTGTTTATGAATAGATTTCCAGATAAAGGTTTGTACTGGCCCCGAATATATTTGTATAAAGTTATCATATCCCCTCTCAGGCGCCGTTTTTTTCAAACTAAACAGATTTAATTTTTTTAACCTTTCTTCATAACCAAAATGCTCCATTCCTTTTATCAATTTCGTAGCTCGTCTCTGGACCTTTTCTAGTGCCATGATATCTTTCTTTAGAACAGGCGCCCAAAATTGCACAGCATATTCAAGGTGTGGTCTTACCAGCGATTTATAAAGAGGCAAAATTATATTTTCATCCCGAGAATTTATGCCCCTATTTATACATGACAAAACCTTACTGGCTTTAGCAACTGCAGATTGACATTGCATATTGCTGCTTAATTTGTTGTCTATAACAATTCCCAAATCCTTCTTGTGTGTGGTTATCCCTAATTCACTACCATTTAGTGTGTAAGTTGCTTGTGCATTCCTATTTTTAATCTCTTGTTTTACTTCTCTACTAAGCCATACTGGTTTACTTTGTTTCCTTTATATTTATTACCCAATGGTACGTACTGAGAAATGTACCTTTCTAAAATTTGTTTGAATAATTTCCATTTATCCTCAGTGTTTTTATCACTAAGGAGTTTATGCCAGTCGATATGTTGTAGAGCTGCCCTAATCTTATTGAAATTGGCATTTTTAAAATTATATGTTTTAGTATACCCCACTTGCTTTTGCTTTTTTGAGTTTATTTCAAAAGTTACCATATTGTGATCACTATTTCCCAAATGCTCCCCTACTTGAATATTGGTTAAAAGATCAACATTGTTTTTTATATGAATATAGCCCGTTCGTATGGTACGCTAATTTGTACAGTCCCGAAATCCAAGCAGATAGTGGGAAAAATCAAGCGCTTTGTCGTTCTCATACTCAAACATCAGTCGAGACTTGATGAAGGGTAAAACAGGAATGCTTTATTAGGAATGCTTTATTATCCATTTTTAAACACAACCCCCCCCCCCCCCAGCAGTGAGTCTCCAGCAGAAATATGAATAAAACACGCACAGGAGTCTCTGTGTCTAGGATATAATGGAATGTACTTTGCTTAAACCAATTATCTCCCAGGCACTAGAGGTACAACACCCTAAAACATACACAATATTACAGGGGACCCCCACAAGTCTGCCTGGATCTGAGCGCCCAAAGTGTCCAAATAGCGCTCAGATCCCAAGAATATGGGCGAATCGCCACAGAGTAAAGTTTTGACCGACCACACATGTGGCGTCTGCCCACAATAGTTCCAAAAGAAAAGTGGTAGCAGTCGGTCACTGTCAGGAGTCTCAAAACGAAAACAGGCGTTGGTACAAAGTTACCCGTGTTTGTGGTATAGAGTGTCCGGCTTGCCATTCCAGACACTTGAAGACCAAGTACCACTGTCTGCTTTCGGGAGACACTATGGCCACCGTTTTCCAGTGCAGGTGTTGTTCAGTTATAAGAACGGCGGCCACCCAGGGAGAGCACTTAACTTTGTGGATACTTTGAAGTTAATGAGCGAGGGGGGTGGTCGGTGTTCGGTAGACCAAACGAATAAATGCAGGGAAAATAACTGGAGAAATGGAAATCAGAGGGTTTGTCACAAAAATATATCAAGTTTACAAAAAAAAAGCGCTAAATTGCAATGTTCATGTCCAAAAAAAAAAAAAAAAAAAAATTGCCATCAAAGTTTAAAGAAACTGCTGCTTAAATGACTGTATACATCTCAAAATATACCATATAACATACCAAGTGCTGTCTCCTTTTACAAATGGTAGGCCTTTTTGGGATCATTTAAACGATCAGGCTGCTACAATGCCCCATCTCTCAAAGTTTCTAAATGTAAAAACTGAAATGGTCAGGTCTCTTATCTAATATTGTACACTTAAGTTGTATCTGAGCGTAATATTTATTATAATTAATTTTTTTACAGGAGTTGTACACATTAGGTTTACAAAGTACACATTAAAAAAACTGTGTTGTGTGTATGTTAAAATCATAAAACAATTAATTTTACTACATTATTTACCAGAGATTCAATGTTAAATGACTCTGTAAAAAGCACCAACATACCTTTAGGTATATAGCCTGTGGTGTCATATATATATATATATATATATATATATATATATATATAATGCAAATAACCCCTGCACTCCAACGTAAAAAATAGAATTGTACCTGGTGCTCTGGTGGCTCAATTGTAGAAAAAAGAAAGGACCGGCACTCAAGGAATTTTTCAAAGTTTTACTGCTCCAATATCAATAAAATCGACGTTTTAGCTCCTCTAGGGAGCTTTCATCAGGACATGTATATTCTTAAAAATAAAAACACACTTATATAGGAAATGAAATAATGAAGTACATACATTCAGCTGTTGTTAATCAATAATTGCTCATTGCCGATAGCCGCCGGGAACGCCGTGCCCGTCTGCGTAGAACTACATCATTTCCTGGTTTGCCATCTGACCAGGAATCTCGTTCTAATTGGCTAAAACCAGTGGTGTATCCTGGTTTTGTGCTGCCCTAGGCAGGACAAAACTCAGGCGCTCCCCCTCCCCCCGCGCCACCCCCACCCAACCTTTCCCCCCGCCCCGCATTCTAAATACACACACACACACACACTCGCTAACAGAAACACACACTCGCTAACAGAAACACACACACACTAACAGACACACTCACATTCACTAACAGACAAACACACTCACTAACAGACACACACTCACTCACTAGCAGACACACACACTCACTAACATACACACACACACTAACAGACACACACACTAACAGACACAGACACACACACTAACAGACACAAACACTGACACACACACACACACTAACAGACACACACACACTAACAGACACAAACACTGACACACACACACTAACAGACACAGACACACACTAAC
Source organism: Pelobates fuscus (assembly GCF_036172605.1). Lineage (NCBI taxonomy): Eukaryota > Metazoa > Chordata > Amphibia > Anura > Pelobatidae > Pelobates > Pelobates fuscus. The sequence continues at coordinate 268,477,752 of NC_086318.1, read as the reverse complement.
AGACACACACACACACACTAACAGACACAAACACACACACACTAAAGACACAAACACTGACACACACACACACTAACAGACACAGACACTGACACACACACACACTAACAGACACAGACACACACTAACAGACACAAACACTGACACACACACACTAACAGACACAAACACACACACAGTAACAGACACAAACACTGACACACACACACACACACTAACAGACACACACTAACAGACACACACTCACCCACCCACATTAACACATTTTTTTAAATTTATTTTTAACACATTTTTTTTTAATTTATTTTTAACACATTTTTTTTTTATTTTTTTTTAACACGTTTTTTTTAATTTATTTTTAACACATTTTTTTTAAATTTATTTTTAACAATTTTTTTTTTTTTTTTATTTAACACCCCCCCCCCCTTGCCTCCTTACCTTTGGGAATGCTGGGGAGGGGGGGTGTGTCTTCCTTGCGGCTAACAGACATGCCGGCGGGCTGCAGGGCGATCTGGCGGCACTGCCTGGCGGCCGGCCGGCCGGCGAGGGAGCACTTCCCCTGAGCTGTCTGCTCAGCTCCCTCGCGCGCCTCAGAGTGAGGCTGGGAGCCGGAATATGACGTCATATTCCGGCTCCGCCTCCCAGCCTCACTCTGCGGCTGGCGAGGGAGCTGAGCAGGCAGCTCAGGGGAAGTGCTCCCTCGCCGGCCGCCCGCCAGGCAGTGCCGCCCGATCGCCCAGCAGCCCGCCGGCATGTCTGTTAGCCGCAAGGCTAACAAGACATTTGCCTTGGGCATTTGGGGGCGGCTTTTTTTGCCGCCCCCTGGAAAATGCCGCCCAAGGCAAATGCCTTGTTTGCCTCGCGGCTAATACGCCCCTGGCTAAAACACACGTAGGCTAGGAAACCAAGGACGCTGGCGTCCGATTGGGTAAAGCACATTACTATGGATTTGTATAAGGGACAAACTTGGTTTGTCTTCAAACAGCGCAATTTAGGACGGCAGAATACTATGACAAACAGCGTATATCCCGGTGGCTACAAGGGAATGAACAAGCTTAGTGTTTAGATCATAGAACCACATAGAGCAAGCTTAATGTTTAAATCATAGAACCACAGATATATGATCCATTCAATTCAATGTACATTCTAATGAATATCGAATAGTGCATAGATTGGTGCCATAGATTACAAACAGCTTTATACAGTATATATTACCGTATATACTCGAGTATAAGCCGAGTTTTTCAGCACATTTTTTGTGCTGAAAAACCCCAACTCGGCTTATACTCGAGTCAGAGTCTGTATTATGGCAATTTGCATTGCCATAATACAGACTGGGGGGAGAGGGGTGCTGGCAGAGCTGTACTTACCTTTCCTGCAGCTCCTGTCAGCTCTCTCCTCCTCCGCGCCGTCCGTTCAGCACCTCGGTCAGCTCCCAGTGTAAGTCTCGCGAGAGCCGCGGCTCTCGCGAGACTTACACTGGGAGCTGACAGAGGGAGCTGCACAGACCGCGCGGAGGAGGAGAGAGCTGACAGGAGCTGCAGGAAAGGTAAGTACAGCTCTGCCAGCACCCCTCTCCCCCCACTGAACTGCCAATGACACTGGACCACCAGGGAAGGAGCCCCCCTCCCTGGCCAGCTAGCAAGCAGGGAGGGGGGACGAAAAAAAAAGATAATAATAATAAAAAAAAATAATAATAATAATTAAATAATAAATAATAATAATAAAAATAATAATAATATAATAAAAAAAAATAAAAATATATAATTAATAATATATCAAATGCCCACCCCCACCAACACAAACACACACTGCATCACACACTGCATCACACACTCACACTTCATTCATATACACACACTGCACTCACACACACTGCATTCACACACACACTGCATTCACACACACACTGCACTCACACACACACAGCACTCGCACACACTGCACTCATACACACACACACTGCACTCATACACACACACACTGCACTCATACACACTCACTGCATTCATTATATACACACACTGGAAATAAATATTCAATTAATATATACGCACACACTCTATACTCATACACACACACACTGCACTCACACTGCACTCATACACACACACACACTGCACTCATACACACACTGCACTCATACGCACACTGCACTCATACACGCACTACACTCATACACGCACTACACTCATACACACTGCACTCATACACACACACTGCATTCATTATATACACACACTGAAAATAAATATGCAATTAATATATACGCACACACACTGCACTCATACACACACACTGCACTCACACACTGCATTCATACACGCACTGCACTCACACACTGCACTCATACACGCACTGCACTCATACACGCACTGCACTCATACACGCACTGCACACATACACAGACACACTGCACTCACGCACTGCACTCATACGCACACTGCATTCATACGCACACACTGCATTCATACGCACACACTGCATTCATTATATACACACACTGTAAATAAATATTCAATTAATATAATCTTTTGAGGATCTAATTTTATTTAGAAATTTACCAGTTGCTGCTGCATTTCCCACCCTAGTCTTATACTCGAGTCAATACGTTTTCCCAGTTTTTGGGGGTAAAATTAGGGGCCTCGGCTTATATTCGGGTCGGCTTATACTCGAGTATATACGGTAATTAAAATACAATAATAATGATAATAAAGAGTTAAGTTGTACTTAAATCAGTGACAAATCCTAAAGGAAAAATGATTTGTTTTAATGAAATCATATTAATTATGTTAAAGCAATCATCAATTGCTAAAAAATAGTGATAAATATAATAAATGTAATTAAATATAGAAAAAACAGTGCTAACTTAAACCTGTTGGTATGTTAAAATATCAACAACAACAAAAAATAATTTGTGTGTATGGTGAAGAGAAGTAAATTTCTTCAATCAAACTATAATTATACTCCTATATATTGATTGGTGTAGTGAATGAAACATTCTCTCTATATTTGTGAAGGTGAGATAGTACCAATCTAATGTACTCATATGAATGTGTCCCTATAAAACAAAATCAAAGAGATGAATTCTAATCTATGTAGTACTACGGAATGTTCATACTTTTAACACAGCAAAGACATACAATGGTTAATACTCATACAGATAATTTTTAAATTTAAAAAGGTATATATCAAAAAAATACCCCCAAAAATCTACCAACTGATGCTGTCTTTGGTATAGGTTCGAACAATTATATAAAAAATGTATCTAAAGTTAAAAAATTGGACCTCAATACGAGCCCTCAAATATTAATGTATCAATAACTTAACCTTTTATACATTCTAGTTACGGACCATACAGATCTCATAAGAATGCCAAAAATGAGCATTTCTCATTAATACCTTTTGGGGATATAGTTCCCAATTGGCATATCCAGTAGGCTTCCCTTTGCAACAGTAGTCTAGCTCTGTCACCACCACGAGCTGGCATAGGGACATGCCAGAGAGCGGCAGTGTTTTATACCTGGTTGATTAGGCATCTGCTTCAGGTGGACTGAGAGACTGGAGCTGTCACAAGAAAAGTCTAACCCTCTAGTGCTAGAGACTAGGCAAGATCAGACTTCAGGCTGATGCAGGACTGCAAAAGCCCGCAAAGTACCCAAGTTCAAATCCCTTGTTGGGCACTTCTGGGGCAACCGCGTTTGGCCGTCTGGATGTCACGGAGAGAACCATGACACTGTGAAACTCTCCTATGACGACACCAGGAATGGACTAACCAAGCACAAACTGGTACCACCTGGACTTACCAGCATGCTCCTACAGTCAAGGAAACAAGATTGTTATGAGATTGTGGAGAACAGGTAGCTGTCAGAATATGAGTGGAGGGACAACGGTTTCTCCAACAAGTCTTATTGGCATCATTAGAGAGCAATGTTATCACCTCTTCCATGTCGGTGGGTGACCCAGTCTGACAACCAGTATGGAGAAAGTACCACACCAGCACTAGAGGGACACTGTCCTGGAACGTAGAGTCCCAAACACCTAAACTCCTGGTATGTATAGAGGAGAGAACACAGGGAAGTGGCAGGGATCGGGGTAGAGACATAACAGGAGGGTCTGGGAGATCATCTGCTACCACCAATAGGGGGCCATAACTGCTGTCTACACGTTCTGGTTTTCCAGACATTTTACCCACCCACCCCCTCCCCCAGCAAAGGCACTCACGAAAGAAGCAGCTTCCCGAAGACGACGGACTAGGGGACAGGGGTGGGGGAATTTTGTAAGGAGTTTAAGCTAAAGATTGTATTACAGTTAATTTTCTGGTTAATATATGTGTATTAATATGTTAATTGATTTGTCGAACTAAGAAGACAATGGTGTATTTGCCTGTATGGAGTGTGACTTGCTCAGTACCTACACCTGAACAACCTCCAAGGGAACTGAGTGACATACTCGGCACTACCGAATCCACATCTGATTCGCCGATGGGCGAAGGGGGCTGACTCCCGTTGGATCAGCTGATTGTTGTATGTAAATGATGGCTCATATTCTGCTTTAACACACTTCTCTAAAATCTCTTTTCTATCTTTTTCCCTTACAAGATGATCTAGAGGCAGGAGGGAGGGGGTCAGGTTGTATTATTCAAAGCTCGATGCATTATGTATGAAACATGAGATTAGTATCACATTATGTGAAAGGGCTCAGTGCCCCATTCAAACGTCATGCACTATACCGTGAGATCAAACAGCTTCAGGGAGACATTATCTTCCTCCAGGAGACACAATTCAGAAAGTCAGATCCCCACAGGATAAATGTGAGACAATTTCCATATCAGTTCCATGTCACATCGTACACTAAGTCCAAAGGTGTTTACACCCTGTTCCAAATTATTATGCAAATTATATTTTTCTCCTTTACCTAAATAATTGATGTAAATAACAGTCAGCATAATTCTCATGTTATCAACTATTAAGAGTACACCTCAAATTTTATTGAACAAACCTCCTAATGATAACAGTATTTTTTTAAACATAAAAAACTTACAATGCACTGTTCCAAATTATTACGCACAGTAAGTTTCAAAACACTTTATAGGTTGTAAAGAACTGAAAATTGTCATTTGTTGTGTTTGCAGCATATTTACTGAAATCAAAAGTTATTTCAATTAAACTTAGAACAACTGTAGCGGAACCAACCTCGCTACTGGCCACTGGAGGAGCCTGGTTGCCCGCCTCCTGCTGCTGGACTATGGCCCCATGTTAAAAACCTTTTATTTTCACTGCAGAAAGGCTTATTCGTTCCTTTTCTCCTGCAAAGAAACGAACACCAGTTAATTCGGGACTTTCATTATGTGAACAATGTTACCCCAGATAGTTATGCTATGGAGCCCATTCGTATACCGAAAGACTGTATGAAAGACTTTGGCTCCATGGTGATTGAACTATGTGTATGTGATCGGATCCATTCGGCAATAATGTGCGCTCAGATCTAAGCTATCTGGGGATATGTTGAATGTATATGTTTTGTGTAATATTTGCAACATTGTATATTTTTCTGTCTTTTTTGTAACATGTGCTTAATGGAGTTTGCCTCTGTCCTTGGAGATAATTGGATTACTTCCCAATTATCTCCAGGACAGAGAGGAGGGATTATAATGCATTGTGGGAGTATTTAAATGTGTAAGCTTGTGATTGGTCAATGTCCACTATGTATCCCAGATTCCCATCTGGTCCCCTAGGGGAGTGGAAGGTGGAAGGCCTGCATAAAAGCTGTGCAGGTAGCTCCAGTAAATCCGTTCTGCTTGATCCTCAAACTAAGTGTCGTAAGCTGTTCATATGGTTTTTCCTGTTCGGCTGTTTAACAGCATTCGTGTGTTTCCTGTTCGTGAGTTGGAGGATTCGTATGGTTCCAGTTCGGGAGTTTGAGAATTCGTGTGTTTGCAGTTCAGGAGATGTGTGATTGCAGTAGCTGCCTGTGCATCTGAAAGGGGAATATCGCCTAAAGTTTTTTAACCTCTTGTGTGCAAAACGGTCCGTTACAACAACATTTCAACTTTTTAAACATTTAACAGGTCACGTTACATTTTAACATTGGACCCCTTATTTGATAGCAGCTTCACAAGTCTTGCATCCATTGAACTTGTGAGTTTTTGGACAGTTTCTGCTTGAATTTATTTGCAAGATGTCAGAATAGCCTCCCAGAGCTGCTGTTTGGATGAGCTGCTCATAGATCTTTTGCTTGAGGATGCTCCAAAGGTTCTCAATAGGATTGAGGTCAGGGGAGGATGGAGGCCACACCATGACTTTCTCTCATTTTATCCCCATAGCAGCCATTGATGCAGAGGTATTCTTTGCAGCATGCGATGCTGCATTGTCATGCATGAAGATTTTAGTACGGAAAACATAGTTCTTCCTTCTGTACCAGGGTCAGTCAGAAACTCCACATACTTTGCAGAGGTCATCTTTACACCTTCTGGGACCCTAAAGGGGCCGCCCTGCTCTCTTCCCATGATTCCGGCCCAAAACATTACTCCACCACCGCCTTGCTGACGTTGTAGCCTTGTTGGAACAGGGTGGCCGTCCACCAACCATCCACTACTCCATCCATCTGGACCATCCAGGGTTGCACGGTACTCATCAGTGAACAGGACTATTTGAAAATTAGTCTTCATGTATTTTTCTGCCCAATGCAGACGTTTATGCTTGTGAGCATTGGTTAGTGGTGGCCGAATAGAATCCGCCCGGAGGGGAGACCTAATGCGCATGCGCGGTAATGGTGCTCGCTTGCATTAGGATATCCCAATTATTTAATGCTTTCCTACAGGGAAAATCTGACGCTGTAGGTCAAGCATGTCAAACTTGCGAGCCGCGAGTTTGCCATGCTTACTAAAGCAGATTAGGCACCTGCTCGGCCCAAATTGCAGGTGCCTACTCTGCCAATATTACCCAGCCGGGGAGGAGAAGTCCTCTCTAGTGATGCCGGAATATGACGTCATTCCGGCACCGCCATCACTAAACTGCGCGCGTGAGGGAGCTGAAAAACTGAGCTCCCGAGAGTAGATCAGGGAGAGGCTCCACACCAGCTCCCAAAGGTGTATGCAAGAATGTGTAAATGTGTGTGTCAGTGAGTATGTGTGTCTGTTAGTGTGTGTTGGTCAGTGTTGCGATGGCCGCAGCTGGGCAGTAGAGGACCTGGAGGTGCATGGAGGCACACAACCCAATGTCACATTCTGACGTGACGTCAACGTGCTCCACCTTCATGTTTTCAAGGAGTAGCAAGAGGATCCGTTTTGCACAGGATGTAGACGGCACCATTGGGGGATATACCATAGTCGCATACTAGCAGCGGCAATGTGAGTGGAGTCTGCTTGTTGGCTAATATTGTTTTTTTTTGTTTGTTTGTTTTTTTAAACAAGGGCTGGGATTTAGTATAGGGGATGCAACGGATCACCTTCCGTTGACGGATGCTCCTAGCACTTCCTGAGGACTCCACGCACTGCAGACGACACCACAACCACCGCAGACTCCACAACCGCCGTAGCTTAACTGGAGCCGCGCCGTCTTCCTTCCACCCTGAATGAACCTCCAGCATTCAGGACCTTGTGGGAAAGACCTCTCCTCCAAGAAGAGCGTAACAGGAACAAGAATAAAGTGATTAAAGCTCAAGGGAGTATGCAGAGAATAGCAATCCCCAGTGTGATATAGCAGTTCCCTCCAACAACGAGACAAGGCTACGTATTGAGGGTCAAGAAGAACTCTCGTTTAATTACACACACTCTGCTTTTATGCAATTCTCCCCTGCAAGGGAGACGCCCACATCCAATTAAACATTACCCAATCACACGATGGTTACCTCCCACAAATTCCCTCCCCTTAGCCTGAGAGGTAACCCAATTATAACATACAGTTTAAACATACATTTTTATACATTTTTTATAACCTTAAAACTATACATCCAATATTAATAAAAACCACATATTAATAATCAGCATACGTTACTTACAAACATATCCAAAATTCAGCTAATTCCATCCAGGGGTTAAAGAGTTAGCTGGAAGTCCTTTATGACCGACCGCAAGCACATTTCCCTGCCCAAAACAGTTCCACAGATTCAAGCTGTGCGGTCGGTCTATTTCTGCCCTGAAAAGTTACAAAGTCCCGTCCGAAGGCGCCGTTCGAATCGTCGAACTCACTTCGACTTTTGTCGAAGTGAAACCGGGGTTGTTTCTGTGGTGTTCTATTGTCTACCAGAGGTCTGTTTTACACCCAGAAATGACAAAGTCCCGTTCGAACGTGTGTTCGAATCTTCGAACGGGACTTAGTCTCCAGCCGCAGTGTCGAAGAGTAGGGGAAGGTACAGCTCACCGCGTTCGACTGGATTAAAATGGCCACCGCCACGTGTTCGACTGTAATGGCGGCCACTTCGACTGCATTCGAAGTGCCAGTTTAAAAGTTGGAACACTGCTCCCAAGTATTTAAAGGGCCAGGAACAGCATACAAACATCCATTGGGCCCAAATACAAGTCTCAAAGGGCAATACCTTCCAGGGCCATAGTCGCAGGGCCGTAGGCTAGCAATAAGTCCTCTCCAATGCCCAGTGGCAAATGGCAGTTTGTCACATATCTCCCCTTTGGGGGGAAGACTAACCAGGCACCTGACCTTCTGTCGGTCAGTGCCTCCATTAGTCGATCCACCAACCCACAATAAACCAGTGCCATAGCAGCCCCCCCACAACAACAAAGTGCAAGAGCAGCCCACACACAACAAACTGTTACTGCACCTGGGTATTTTGCTGGGTTGATGGGGCAACACGCTGAGGGAACTTGAGCGGCACTCTGCCCAGATGCCAGCTCTTCTGCTGGGATAGCCTGCCGGACATCAGGCTCTGGCCCAGGGACAAAGGTAGGGCAGAGACCGGCTGCACTCTGCCCAGCTGCCAGCTCTTCTGCTGGGGTGCTGGGAACACACTCCGGCTCAGTAGCCAGGGAAACAGGGGAGTCCGTGGGGGTTAACATCTCCTCTGTTAACCCTGGGGCCAAGTTAGGAGTTAGCTGGGAGGGGAATTCGTACTTACGCCCTCCTCCTGTTATCCCTGTGAGGGTAGTTGGGGATCTGGACAGGCTGTCCAGCATCCCTGTAGGTCAGGTACAGAGACCACGCTGGAGAGAGGGTGTAACAAGCTCCTCTCTCTGAACTGTAAACTGCATCTGGGGAGAGGGGGTAGCAGGCTCCTCTCCCTGACACTCTCTCTGCTGGTGGAGAGGGAGACCAACTGTCTCCCCTTTCAATATTTTGTCCTGCTGCTGGGGTGTGAGACTGACGATCTCTGCTCCCTGCAGGACCATCTGCCGCTGGGGAGGAAGGACGGCACCTTTAGCTCCCTGGGGTACACACTGCCGCTTGGGAGGAAGGACGGCACCTTCAGCTCCCTGGAGTACATACTGCCGCTGGGGAGGAAGGACGGCACCTTCAGCTCCCTGGGACACACACTGCCGCTGGGGAGGAAGGACGACACCTTCAGCTCCCTGGGATACACACTGCCGCTGGGGAGTAAGGACGGCACCTTCGGCTCCCTGGGTTACACACTGCCGCTGGGGAGGAAGGACGGCACCTTCAGCTCCCTGGGACACACTGCCGCTGGGGAGGAAGGACGACACCTTCAGCTCCCTGGGGTTCACACTGCTGCTGGGAAGGAAGGACGGCACCTTCGGCTCCCTGAGATACACACTGCCGCTGGGGAGGAAGGACGGCACCTTCAGCTCCCTGGGATACACACTGCCGCTGGGGAGGAAGGACAACACCTTCAGCTCCCTGGGGTTCACACTGCCGCTGGGGAGGAAGAACGACACCTTCAGCTCCCTGGGATACACACTGCCGCTGGGGAGGAAGGACGACACCTTCAGCTCCCTGGGACACACACTGCCGCTGGGGAGGAAGGACGGCACCTTCAGCTCCCTGGGGTACACCCTGCCGCTGGGGAGGAAGGACGGCACCTTCAGCTCCCTGGGGTACACACTGCCGCTGGGGAGGAAGTATTGCACCTTCAGCTCCCTGGGATACACACTGCCGCTGGGGAGGAAGGACGACACCTTCAGCTCCCTGGGATACACACTGCCGCTGGGGAGTAAGGACGGCACCTTCGGCTCCCTGGGATACACCCTGCCGCTGGGGAGGAAGGACGGCACCTTCAGCTCCCTGTGGTTCACACTGCCGCTGGGGAGGAAGGACGGCACCTTCGGCTCCCTGGGATACACACTGCCGCTGGGGAGGAAGGACGGCACCTTCAGCTCCCTGGGACACACACTGCCGCTGGGGAGGAAGGACGACACCTTCAGCTCCCTGGGGTTCACACTGCCGCTGGGGAGGAAGAACGACACCTTCAGCTCCCTGGGATACACACTGCCGCTGGGGAGTAAGGACGACACCATCAGCTCCCTGGGACACACACTGCCGCTGGGGAGGAAGGACGGCACCTTCAGCTCCCTGGGGTACACACTGCCGCTGGGGAGGAAGGACGGCACCTTCAGCTCCTCGGGGTACACACCGCCGCTGGGGAGGAAGGACGGCAACCTCAGTTACCTGGGACACACACTGCCGCTGGGGAGAAGGATGACACCTTCAGCTCCCTGGAGTACACACCGCCGCTGGGGAGGAAGGACGGTACCTTCAGCTCCCTGGGACACACACTGCCGCTGGGGAGGAAGGACGACACCTTCAGCTCCCTGGGGTACACACTGCCGCTGGAGACTGGGTGTCCATATCCTCAACCTCCACAGTTGTCGCTCAAATGCCCTTGCCGCACTGTTCTCAGCATCTAACTGGTGCATTACTTGAGAGACCACCTCGTTTGAAAGGTCTGGGCCATAGCAGACTCTTTACCTCCTCAAAGTAAGCGTCGTCCTCGTAGCGATGTATCATTTTGAGGTGCTCTTCGCAGGGCTCTATCCATGCCTGCTCCATGCTGCCGTAGGTAGGGACGCTGCGCAGGGGCTAGCGTTGCCCTCAATTTTGTAGCTCCAAACGTTACCAGTGTCTCTGAGCTGCTTCTCCTCGCACTAGGACGCCATCCCACCGCTGCCACCAATGTAACGGATCACCTTCCGTTGACGGATGCTCCTAGCGCTTCCTGAGGACTCCACGCATTGCAGATGACACCACAACCACCGCAGACTCCACAACCGCCGTAGCTTAACTGGTGCCGCGCCGTCTTCCTTCCACCCTGAATGAACCTCCAGCATTCAGGACCTTGTGGGAAAGACCTCTCCTCCAAGAAGAGCGTAACAGGAACAAGAACAAAGTGATTAAAGCTCAATTGAGGGAGGGGGGCGGAGGCGTGATGACGTAGAGGGGGGCGGAGGTACGCACGCACGCATCCGGAGGCGGGGAGGCTGAGATCGGAATGGAGGAGGAACGCGGCGTCCTACAGACCTACACGAGGCACGGACCGATGCTGAAAATTTAAGCTGTAAAGGACGCCGAGAAAACGAATAACACAGCTTATATGATAGATGAAGATAAGCGAAGTACTTCCCTTTTCCTATACAATTTTTTAAGCTGGGCTAGAAACCGAGAGAGAACTGAGAGAGGAGAGAGGAAGAGGAAAAAAAAAAAAAAAAGGAGAAAAAAAGGAGAAACAGCCAATGGAAAAATGATATAACCAAATTAAAATAAGACAAACGAGGTATTAAGGTATAAGGGGAAAAAGAGAATAAAGGTAGTGAAAGGACTGATTAAACGATAAATAAGAAAGAAAAATAGAGAGTTAAAGGAAAGACAAGGAGGAGAGATAAGGGAAGTAAAGAAAAGTAAAGTCTAAAAATAGGGGAAAAAAAGGAAAAAGCTATATAAGCTATATATAACATAAAGGAAACTAACCAGACCTATTTGATTAAAATTAAACGACCTTTGGATATGAACTGCCTCTGATTAAAGGGAAAGTACTGGAAACAGAAAAGCAGAAAAAAATAAGAAGATAAATAAACGGACCAAAGGCAGAAAGAGCGGGTGAATTGAATAACAAAAGAAGGGAGAATTGTAAATATAATTAATATAAAAGAAGAATTAAACAATCAGCGGACAATCAGCGGAAACTACCAGTGGAAAAGAACAGCCTATGTATAAAGGGAAAGTACTGTGAACATAAAAGCAGATAAAAGGAAGATAAATTAAAGTACCAAAGAAAAACCTGGTGAATTGAATAGTAAAAAAAAAAGGAAAACTGTAAATATAAATTAATATAAAAGAAGAAAAAGAGGAAGAAAGGGGGAGAGGAAGGAAAAAAGGAAAAAAAAGAGAGTAAGACTTTGCATTCTGAAAAACTATAATTAAAGGAGAAGGGGAAGGAAAAAAAAAAAAAAGATCATGGCAACAAAGTCATCAGGAAAAGCTGCCATTAAGAAAGCAGCAAAGCAAGATCAACAAATAGAACAAAAAAAAAATCCCTCAAGTTTCTTTTCACCAGGACACAAATCTATTGTAGAAAAAAATCTAGACAGCTCAATAATGTACTCATCAAAAAGCGAAGAATCAATTCAAAGTCCATCCAGCCAAACAGAAAATTATATTACAGCAGATTTTCTAAAACAATGTTTAGAAGAGCAGCTGGTGGCAATAACTGCAGAATTCAATAAAAACACAGCTGAAACAAAAAAACAGTTTCAGGAAATAATGGAAAAGCTAAAGCAAAGTGAAGAAAAAATATCAGCTTTGGAATTTGAAAGCAGAGCATATAAAGAACAAAATGAGCAACTGAACAATCAAATGAGACAAATAGAAGGAAAATTAGGAGATCTAGAAGATCGCTCAAGAAGAAACAATCTGAGATTAAGAAATGTGTCAGAGGCAGTTACACAAGATAAAATACCAGAGTACCTTAATACCTTATGGGCAACATTTAATCTAGATTTGTCGATCCTAAATACTAAAATGGAGAGATACCATTGTTTAAGCAAACCTAGATCGGTCCCCCAGCAACTGCCAAGAGATATAATAATCAATTTTCAGTCCTTTCAATTTAAGGAAGCTGTATTACACGCAGCTCGAACAAAACAGATTAATACAGAAAAATTTGGAGATATCAAGATATTTCAAGATTTATCTTTCTATACGAGACAACAAAGAAAGAAATTCATGACGGCTACAAGCTCACTAAGAAGTTTAAACATAAAATACTCGTGGATCTATCCCAGTAAAATAAAGATCATTACAGAAGGAATACCTGAGACATTCACGACTCCATCTCAGATTGAAGAGTGGTTAAGGAAGAAAGAGAAATAATTTTATAAAATGAATAAGGAAGAGAAAAGCGAGGGAGAAGAAAGGAAGAAAGAAAAGAAGAGAAATCAAAGTCACTGAAGACTTAAAGCATAAGTAGAAATTAACTGATCCAAAGAAAGCCAGAAAGTTACAAAGGACGCTGATACATCTAGGTTGAAATCATAGAGAATAGACTGTAAACAAAGGAGAAATTAATATAGAGAAGAATCCCTAAGTTAAAAAATAATCACGTATAGATTAGTAAAGTGTTTTTTTCTTTTTGTAAGAAAATAGAAATGATATTATAGAAGATACACAATTTTTTTGTGGAGAAAATGGAACACTTAGAAATATAAAATGCACATTAGTAATTAAAGAATGGAAAGTTGGAGGGAAGGAAAGAAAGGGGGAAAATAATTTATTATATTAATGTAGGGAAGTAAAGTTTATTTTTTTTTTCCCCCTCTAAATAAAGTAGGGGAAAGTTGTAAATTTAATTGTGGCATTAAAGAAACACAAAAGGTTTATATTAAATTAAAATAGTTGAAGAGCAGCACAAGGTAAAAATAGTAAAGGAAGAAAATCAATGGTGTGAAAAATTTAAATATATATTAAACACAAAAGAAAATAGAAACATAGAAGTGTTAAGAAATAACTCACAGCTAAGAATGTTAATAGAAAAAATATATATACACGAATATAAAAAAAAAAGTCACGTAAAAAGAGTTAATTTTAATTTTTTTGTTCATCAATGGTTTAAGGGGTAATATAGATAAACTAAAAAGGGATTAAATGATCAAAGAAATTAAGGCAAGACACCAGAAATATGTATAAAGGGGGGGAAAAAAAAAGAGTAAAGAAAATAAGATAATAGAATATATTTAAGATAATTGTCAGGACTTTGCTTCTGCTTTTTTTTTTTTTTTTCTTCTTCCTATTGGATTTGGTTCCTCCATGTTCGAGATTGCCTCCCCTGCCGTAACCTGTAAAAGGTTAATAGTGGGCATTAAGACCCACCAAGGAAATTGGTTTTCGACTCTCTTTTGTCAGGGTACCTGTTGTCTCTACCTCAGAGGAGGTGAGACACTTAGACGTTCATCCTCTCAGAGGGGTTGACTCACTCGTTCCTCGCAGTTCTCTCGGCCGTTTACACGCCGGCCGCGAGGGACCCGCTTCCTTTTATGACGCGGCGCTCAGTAGCCGACGTCATGACGACAATCCGTTCCGACCTGTCAATCAAGTCCCGACCACGAATCAGGACTCGTCGGGGGCGTGATTACCTATCTAGAACCAGGGTATAAAGTAGGGCTTTATGCATTTGTTCATTGCCCTGTCGTGGTTCTAGCTTGTCTAGTCACTCAGTGCTCTTGTTATCTATTTGTCTCTTTGGTTTTGACCCGGCTTGTTTGTTCTACCCTGCTTACCTCTATTACCCTTTGACTCGGCTTGTCTCTCGCTTATCTGCTCTCTCGTTCCCTCGACCTCGGCTTGTCTCTAGACCATTCTTTGCTTACTCCTTACGTTAGTCCGGCCATTCTAAGGTCCGGTATACGTACCTACCTCCTGTTTGTACTTTGCGTGTTGGATCCCTGTCCCGATCCTGACATTACGACAGGGCCAATGGATCCTGCAGGTACAAACACTCAGGTTGGTTCTTCCGACTCTAGATTTGAGGCCATGGATCAGATGGCTCTAGCGCTGCAGGCTTTATTATCTCGTTCTAGTAATCAACCAGAAGAGATGCGTACTACATCCATCTCCCCTGTAAGTTCAGGTCTAGAGGTAGCCACAGTAGGTGCTTCTTCCCGTATTACTCCTCCTGTACGTTATGGTGGCTCTCCGGATAAGTGTTGTGGTTTTTTAAACCAGATAGGTATTCATTTCGAATTACAACCCCGCTCCTACCCTACAGATAGGGCGAAGGTTGGATTCATTATCACACTACTCATTGATAAGGCTCTGAGATGGGCCAATCCATTGTGGGAGAATGATAACCCGTTAGTCTATAACCTTCCTGCCTGGGACCATGCCTCCGAGGGGTACGGTATACCCTTTATCCACTAAGGAGAACTTAGTCTTAGAGAAGTATATTCGTGAGAACCTAGACAAAGGATTCATTAGGAGATCCTCCTCTCCTGCCGGGGCCGGGTTTTTTTTTTGTGAATAAGAAGGATGGTACGTTAAGGCCTTGCATTGATTATCGAGGCTTGAATAAAATAACTATTAGAAATGCCTACCCGATTCCTTTGATTACTGAGCTCTTTGATCGTCTAAAAGGCTCCAAGATTTTCACCAAGTTAGATCTCAGAGGGGCGTATAACTTGGTGAGAATTCAGCAGGGAGACGAGTGGAAAACAGCGTTCAATACCCGTTATGGGCACTATGAGTACACGGTAATGCCTTTTGGGCTCTGTAATGCACCGGCAGTATTTCAGGACCTGATCAATGAAGTTCTTAGGGAATTTCAACAGGATTGCGTTATTGTATATTTGGATGATATACTAATACACTCTAGAGAAATTGAGACCCACCACAGACAAGTCAGAAGGGTATTGCGCAAACTTCTACAACATGGGTTGTACTGCAAATTGGAGAAATGTAGTTTTGACCAATCTCCGATAAACTTTCTTGGTTACGTGATTTCTGGGGACGGGTTTAAAATGGATCCGGATAAACTCCAGTCTATTTTAGATTGGCCATTACCCAGGGGTCTCAAGGCCATTCAGAGGTTTATTGTATTCTCCAATTATTATAGGCGTTTCATTAAAGGATACTCTTCTATTATTGCTCCTATTACCAATATGACCAGACAGGGGGCTGACACTAAGACTTGGTCTACTGAAGCTCTCGTTGCTTTCAAGACACTCAAGGAACTTTTTGCTTCTGCACCAATTTTAGTTCACCCTGATACGACTTTGCCTTTTCTACTCGAGGTAGACGCCTCAGAGACAGGTTTAGGCGCTATCTTGTCTCAAAGGTTAGGTGTGGATAAACCGTTACATCCATGTGGTTTTTTTTCCAAGAAATTATCTGGGCCTGAAAGCAGATATGACATTGGTGACAGGGAACTACTAGCGGTCATCATGGCTTTAAAGGAGTGGAGACATTTATTGGAAGGGACCTTGCATCCTGTTACTATTTTGACGGATCACAAGAACTTGTCCTATATTGGGGAGGCCAAGCGCTTGTCCGCCAGGCAAGCTCGTTGGTCCTTGTTCCTCACTCATTTCAATTACGTGCTCACTTATAGACCTGGTTCTAAGAACTCTAAAGCCGATGCTTTGTCTCGCCAACATGAACCTTCTACTATATCTGAGGCGGTTTTGTCTTCTATAGTTCCTAAGTGCAATATTATCGCCAACACAAGTCTCAGGATTCATTCTCCGTTGCTTGCCGAGATCATGAAGTTACAGCATCTTGCTCCTAGACAGGGTCCTGTGGCACGGTATTTCGTTCCTCCTGAACTCCAACTGGAACTGTTACAGTGCTTTCACAACAGTAAGGTGGCTGGGCATCCTGGCATTCGCAAGACGTGTGCCTTGATTTCTAAAGATTTCTGGTGGCCTTCACTACGTAAGGACATTAGGGATTTCGTCGGAGCATGTGAGGTCTGTATGAAGACTAAACAACCTCATACGCTTCCATGTGGGTTTTTGCATCCCTTGGAAATTCCCGAGAGACCGTGGTCCTGTCTGGCTATGGACTTCATTGTCGATTTGCCTGTTTCTAAAAAACAGACTGTTATTCTCACGGTGGTTGACAGGTTTACTAAGATGGCTCATTTCGTGCCCTTACCTAAACTTCCATCTTCTCCCGAATTGGCTGAGATATTCGCGAGAGAGATTTTTCGTTTACATGGGATACCCTCCGAAATTGTTTCTGATAGAGGTTCCCAATTTGTTTCCCGTTTTTGGAAATCCTTCTGTTCTCAACTGGGCATCAAATTGAATTTCTCTTCTGCCTATCATCCCCAGTCTAACGGAGCTGCTGAACGCACCAACCAAAAGATTGAACAATATTTGCGTTGTTTTGTTTCCGAACACCAGGACGATTGGGTCGGTCTGATTCCTTGGGCGGAGTTTGCACACAACAATCTCGTTTGTGATTCTACTCGTTCTAGCCCCTTTTTCATGAATTATGGCTTTCATCCTTCCATTCTTCCCTCGGTTTCTCCTTCCCAAGGGGTACCGTCGGTTGATGTTCATGTTGCCAATTTGAGGAAGTTGTGGGATCAAACTCGACAAATTCTCCTGCATAATTCCTCGTTGTTCAAGAAACACGCTGATAAGCGTAGAAGGGCGGCTCCGGTTTTTGTTCCAGGTGATAGGGTATGGCTGAGTACCAGAAACATTCGCTTGAAGGTTCCTTCTATGAAATTCGCCCCTCGTTACATTGGTCCTTACAGGGTTCTGACTCAAATTAACCCAGTTGCGTATCGTCTGGCCCTTCCATCTGCCTTACGCATTCCTAACTCCTTTCATGTTTCCTTGTTGAAGCCTCTAGTATGTAACAAGTTTTCCTCCACTGTATCCTCTCCTCGCGCTGTTCAGGTTGAGGGTCAGGAGGAGTATGAGATCAACTCCATCCTCGATTCTCGAATCTCTCGGGGGAGGTTACAATATCTTGTTGACTGGAAGGGATATGGTCCTGAGGAGAGGACTTGGGTACCTCAGGAGGATGTGCATGCTCCTCGCCTCCGCAGGGCTTTTCACTCTCGTTTTCCATCTCGCCCCGGTTCCTTCCGCCCGATGGGCGTTTCTGAGAGGGGGGGTACTGTCAGGGTACCTGTTGTCTCTACCTCAGAGGAGGTGAGACACTTAGACGTTCATCCTCTCAGAGGGGTTGACTCACTCGTTCCTCGCAGTTCTCTCGGCCGTTTACACGCCGGCCGCGAGGGACCGCTTCCTTTTATGATGCGGCGCTCAGTAGCCGACGTCATGACGACAATCCGTTCCGACCTGTCAATCAAGTCCCGACCACGAATCAGGACTCGTCGGGGGCGTGATTACCTATCTAGAACCAGGGTATAAAGTAGGGCTTTATGCATTTGTTCATTGCCCTGTCGTGGTTCTAGCTTGTCTAGTCACTCAGTGCTCTTGTTATCTATTTGTCTCTTTGGTTTTGACCCGGCTTGTTTGTTCTACCCTGCTTACCTCTATTACCCTTTGACTCGGCTTGTCTCTCGCTTATCTGCTCTCTCGTTCCCTCGACCTCGGCTTGTCTCTAGACCATTCTTTGCTTACTCCTTACGTTAGTCCGGCCATTCTAAGGTCCGGTATACGTACCTACCTCCTGTTTGTACTTTGCGTGTTGGATCCCTGTCCCGATCCTGACATCTTTAGAGTCTTTGGAAAGAGTGGAAATCTACTCCAAGTACTAAATATACTTGTAGGTGTTTCATTTATGTATTGTGATGTCTCTTTTTTGTATTGTTCACGAGAGCTCACTAGATTAACCAAAAAAAAACAAATTTACGAAAATGGTTAAAATAATAACGCTAAATATTCAAGGTTTAAATATCCCTCAAAAAAGACAAGCCTTTCAAGAGTATTTAAAAAAGGAACAGGTTCAAATTGCTATGATCCAAGAGACACACTGGCGTAAACAAGATGAAAAAAGATGGACTAGTAGATCCTTTCCCCCAAAAATTTGTTCTTCTAGAGAGGAGGGAAAAAGGAAGGAGTTGCAATATTTTTTGCAAAAGATTTAAAAATAAACATAAAATTTATGGAAACAGATTTAGAGGGGAGATTCATCATTCTAGTAGCTACCATTAATGATGAACTCTTCACTCTAATTAATGTTTATCTGCCCAACATAAACCCCATGTGTCTACTGAGAAAAGTATTAAATAAGGTTGAGAAAGTAGGAGTAGGAATAAAGATATACGCAGGGGACTTTAATAGCATACAAGATCCCTTGCTAGACAAGTACTCTGAAAAACAAATCATTTGGGATAAACAAGTTTTAAAAAAACGCAAGGATTTTTAACAACTTGATGAAAAGAGAAGGTCTATTTGACATATGGAGACTTAAAAATCCTGCAGCGAAAGAATTCACGTTTTACTCCTGGCCTCATAATTCGCATTCGCGAATAGATCTTGTTTTTGGAGATTCTAAACTGATACAAAGAACCAATAAAATAGAAATCATGCCAGTAATATGGTCAGACCATGATAGTGTGTGCCTGGAACTAAACAGCAATAGATTAAAGTGCAGTAAGAATACAACCTGGAAGCTAGATGAATCATTATTATCTAATAAAGAATATAAAACCTATATAGATAAAATGACCATTTGTTATTTTGAAGAAAATAATAATGGACAAGTGGAGAACGATACTCTATGGTGCTCATTTAAAGCAGTAATAAGAGGACACTGTATAATGCTTAACAAATTAAAGAAAAAAGAAAAAGGCGCAAATGTTCAAGATCTCTACATCGAACTGTATAATCTAAATAAGAAAAATAATACAAACCCAACCAAGGAAAATCAGCTAAAAATAGATAACATTAAATCTGAAATACAGGAAAAAACCTATGAAAAAATTAGAATAAATATGCATAAACTTAAAATCAAATATTATCATAAATCTAATAGAGCTGATAAAATAATGTTGAAAATGCTGAAAAAAAGAAATACACTCAATAGGGTTGATAAAATAATAACTAATGATACCATTTCCCTTTCCCCAGAACAGATAGGGAAAGCATTTAATGAGTATTATGCTAACCTATATAGTCATTCATATATGAGTATTATGCTAACCTATATAGTCACCTATATACTCCTTTAGAAATAATAAAAGAATACATTCAATCAGCAAAATTGAATAAAATAACAGAAACACAAGTAAATAATTTAAACAAAGAAATCACGGAAGAAGAGATCAATATAATAATAGATAAATTAGAAAATCATAAAACGCCAGGTCCGGACGGTTTTGGGAACAAATTCTATAAAACAATGAAACTCCAATTGATAGGTTATCTTAAAAATACTTTTAATACTGCAGTAAAAAAGGGCAGATTCCCAGAAGAAATGCTTAAAGCAAATATTTTACCTATATTGAAACCAGGGAAAGATCCAACTAAAGTCCATAGCTACCGCCCAATATCATTAATAAATGTAGATATTAAGATATTTTCTGCGATTATAGCTAGCAGACTAAAAGAAGTTCTGAAACAACTAATACATCCTGATCAAACAGGTTTTGTTTTAGATAGAATGTCAAGCAATAATATCAGACGTTTGATAGATGCACTAGATACATCACAACGCAGAGAAAGTCCCATGCTGATCCTGTCTTTAGACGCTGAGAAAGCCTTTGACAGGGTCAGCTGGGACTTTATGAAGATTACTTTAGAAGAACTAGGTATACAGGGATGGTTGCTTGATGCAATTTAGCTTTATACAAAGACCCTACAGCGAGAACAATTGGCCCTGGCATATGCTCAGACTGGTTCAAATTGAACAACGGGACCAGACAAGGCTGCCCGTTGTCCCCTTTACTGTTTATATCAACTTTAGAGGTGTTAGCTAACAGAATTAGAAATAACGAAAATATTAAGGGATTCACAGCAAGCCAGAAAGAACTGAAAATATCTCTTTATGCAGATGATACTATTCTATTTTTAAGTAATACGTCAACATCAATATCAAATGCAATGACAGAAATTGAAAAGTACAGTGCAGTAGCAAATTATAAATTAAATAAAACAAAATCAACGGCTATATATATCAATATGTCGAAGCAAGAAATAGATTCTTATCAAGAAACTTATAATTTCATTAAAGCTAAAACGTTCCCATATTTAGGAATCAAAATTAGCAGAAAAGTAGAAAACATTATGAGAATAAACTTCATGGATCTTCTAAAAGAAAATAATAAGAATCTGAAAGAATGGAGAAAATTAGAAGTATCTTGGGGAGGAAGAATAAATATTTTGAAATCATATGTTTTGCCAAAATGGATCTATATGTTTAGAATGCTCCCATTACTAATCCCGAGTGCATGGTTAACAATGATTAACAATTCTTTCTCTAATTTTGTATGGCGAGGGAAAAAACCCAGAATTAAAAATGAAGTACTATCAAGAGGAATAAAGAAGGGAGGCTTGGGATATCTAAACATAAGAAAATATTATGAGGCTGGGATTATAATGCATGTTATGGCTGGACAGATAAAACAAAATAAAGAGAAAGTATGGTGGTGGGCAGAAGTAGAATCTAGTCAGTTAAGAGATCCTCTAGACTTACTCTGGATAACAAAAAAAATGCAAATTATCCAGATCATACATTCTAGGACAGATTATTCCAATATGGAAAAAAATAAGGAAAAAAAATCGATTTAGTAAATAAAATATTTGATTTTCAAAATTTAGATATAATCGAATTGAACATGGAGAATATTTCCCTAAAATCATGGAAGGAAAAAGGAATAAGTACTTTAAAAGATCTGACTAAAGAGGGTAAAATCAAACCTTATAAAACGTTGATAGAGGAGTTTAAGTTCTCTGCTAAAGATGTATATGCTTACCTTAGAGTAAAATATTTTTTGGAGAAAGTTGAGTTAGTAAAAGAGGGTAAGACGTATGACATTTTAAAATCAATTTTATACCAGAATAAAATAAAGCAGTTGTTCTCTAGATGTGTTAGAATGTTAGTCCCAATGAATGATTCAGTCCTAACAAGCGCTATTAAAAAATGGAACATCGAATTAAAAATAAATATAGAATTAGATGAATGGATAGCTACTCTACAAAAAATCAACAAATATGTCCATTCCTTTATATTGATAGAAACACACTTTAAGTTGGTTTATCAATGGTATATGACTGCAACTAAAATAGCTAAATTTGACACATCCATGGACACAAAGTGTTGGAAGTGTAGAGAGGAAAAAGTAAATTATACCCACATGTGGTGGTCATGTAAAAAAGTGATTGTTGTATGGCAGTGGGCTCAATTTATCATCCATACACTGTGTGGTGTAAAAATATTTCTAAAACCGGAAACAATGCTATTACATTATCAATGGCCAAAATTAAATAAAATAAATCAATTTTTAATTATTCATTGTTTAACAGCCTGTAAAATAATAATAGCAAGGAACTGGAAGGGAGATACCGCATTTAACATTAAATTAATAACAATACAGTTGATTTATCAAATCAAAATGGAGAAGGATCACTGCAAGTTTCTGAATGATAATTTGAGCCTATGGGCAAATTGGGAAAAAAAATTACTACAAATGTAATATAGATACCATTTGAAAAAAGAAGTATAATTTGAAAGTATGTGGAGCTCTCGTGGGGGGGTGGGTTGTGTTGTGTTTTGTCTAAATCCTTATGTGTATGAATATGAATTTTTAAACATTTTTTTGTATAATGAAATTATGGTGATAAAATCAAAATAAAAAGAGAATGAGAGGAAAAAAAAAAGCTCAATTGAGTATGCAGAGCATAGCAATCCCAAGTGTGATATAGCAGTTCCCTCCAATAACGAGACAAGGCTACGTATTGAGGGTCAAGAAGAACTCTTGTTTAATTACACACACTCTGCTTTTATGCAATTCTCCCCTGCAAGGGAGACGCCCACATCCAATTAAACATTACCCAATCACACGATGGTTACCTCCCACAAATTCCCTCCCCTTAACCCAATTATAACTTACAGTTTAAACATACATTTTTGTAAATTTTTTATAACCTTAAAACTATGCATCCAATATTAATAAATATATTAATAATATATATATATATATATATATATATATATATATATATTAATAATCAGCATACTTTACTTACAAACATGTCCAAAATTCAGCTAATTCCATCCAGTGTTAAAGAGTTAGCTGGACGTCCTTTATGACCGACCGCAAGCACATTTCGCTGCCTAAAACAGTTCCACAGATTCAAGCTGTGCGATCGGTCTATTTCTGCCCTGAAAAGTTACAAAGTCCCGTCCGAAGGCGCCGTTCGAATCGTCGAACTCACTTTGACTTTTGTCGAAGTGAAACCGGGGTTGTTTCCGTGGTGTTCTATTGTCTACCAGAGGTCTGTTTTACACCCAGAAATGACAAAGTCCCGTTCGAACTTGTGTTCGAATCTTCGAACGGGACTTAGTCTCCAGCCGCAGTGTCGAAGAGTAGCGGAAGGTACAGCTCACCGTGTTCGACTGGATTAAAATGGCCACCGCCATGTGTTCGACTGTAATGGCGGCCACTTCGACAGCTTCAGCACTTCGACTGCATTCGAAGTGCCAGTGTAAAAGTTGGAACACTGCTCCAAAGTATTTAAAGGGCCAGGAACAGCATACAAACATCCATTGTGCCCAAATACAAGTCTCAAAGGGCAATACCTTCCAGGGTCATAGTCGCAGGGCAGGAGGCTAGCAATACGTCCTCTCCAATGCCCAGTGGCAAATGGCAGTTTGTCACAGGGGGATACTGGAATTTAGTATAAAGGGTGGGGGGGATGACTGTGAATTAGTACAGAGGGGGGAACTGGGATTATACATTTCTATGAAAATGTAAGGTTTTGTTTTTTTTGCAGCCCACATAAACTTAAACCTTGTTTATGTGGCCCATGCTAGCCTTTGAGTTTGACATGCTTTCTGTAGGTCCTCATGGAGAGCGTGAGGATGCCGAACGTTGGATAATGGACCAAAAGTCTGTTTCAATTCCGGAAGTCCCTCTAGACAACCACTAGAGGAGAAGCTAAACCTCAGAGGTAATTATTGCAGTTTATAAAAACTGCAATAATTACCACTGCAGGGTGAAAGGCTATGGGAGTTGGCACCCTGACCACTTTAATGAGCTGAAGTGGTCTAGGTGCCTACAGTTTCCCTTTAAGTGCAAGACAAGATTCTGCTACTTGGTATTAAGGGGCTAAGTAAAACATTTAAGTAGTAACATAATCTTGTAACAAAAAAGAAAAAAACATTTAGAGAGAGAGAGAGACAGACACAGGTACAGCACTTTGCAAACGTTTTCACTTTAACTGCATATTTTCTCAATTTTAAATATTATTGGCACGAGTATGTCAATCTACTAGTCATAATAATGTTATATAACATGGTGGAATAATAGAAAGATTGTACAGCCAATGGCATCACATCAGGTCAGACAGGGAATGCAAGCAACCATTCCATAGAATGAAGCATGCCAATGCAAACATAAGACCGATAACCAAAAAAATATATAAACATCACAACCGTAAATCATACAATGCAAATCTGACGAAAGAAGCGTCCACCTGAGAATAGCACTGAATAAAAATATAACCACAATGAATCATAATAACTAAACGAGAAACAAGGGAAGGAGAATGAAAGCCAACAAGTGGAAAGGGTGTGACAATACTCTCCTCCATGTCTTTCCAAAAAATCTTGACTTTTCGTCATGAAATAGCAAAATCATGAAGTTTTATTTCAAGATACAGAGGCTCATATTGTACAAGTTCAAAGCTGTGCAACCACAAAAGAGAAACAATGACAGATTGACTTAAAGTAAAACTTGCAGAAGGTAGACTCCCGTTACCAATCAGCAGAACACATCAAAAGATGGGTGAAAAGGGGACCGTAAGGCGAGAAACAATGGAAAGGTATCCTGAGGACGATGCTAGCCAGTACTGCTTTTGTACTCCCGAAGGCAAGAGACCGGCACAAATTATGAGAAGGCCAAGTTGAGAAAGCCATTGTAGATGGAGTCGGAGGGTATCTGGATCCTGTGACAGAATGAGGATATCGTCCAGGTACACTATCAGCCTGACACCTCTGGCCCGCATCAAGGACATAACTGGTCATAACAGCCTGGTGAAGCACCAAGGCACTGACGAGAGAACGAAGGGCAGGCAAGTAAACCACCATCTCTCCCCCCACCAAATTAATTGCAGTAAGTCCCTGAAGGCGATGAGGATTGTGAAGTACGCTTCCTTGAGAAAAAGATACAAATAAGGTAAAGGAATCTGTCTAACAAAGGTAGAAACCCTCCTTACTGAAATGACCTCCGAAGTAGAGTCATTCAAAGGTAATGGCAAAGCAACAAAAAAAATAATAAACTTTATTTAAACAAGTTCTTAAAGTTAAAATATGATCGAGTAAAGTGAAAGAAAGGAGAGCAGAGAAAGTGTCTTGTAATAATCAACAAGTATAATGGGTATTGAAAAATCCCTATAAGGGTAAAAAAAAATATCTATATAAAATCTAAGTGTGCTGCATGCACAAAACAATATGTATAGTATAGCCTGAGAAGAGAAAAACGTCTGAGGTGCTCAGGATATCAGTTACACAACAGGAAGCATACAGAACATGTAGCCTACGTAGGACAGTAAGTGAAAAGATAGTCAAAGATTGGTAATAGCCAGTGGCGTTCTATGAAAAAGACTCATCGGATAGAGAAGTGGGAGTAGATGTGAATCTAGTTGAATGGAGGCATAACCCCACATTAAAACCAATGGCAGCCAAACCCCACTCCCAAACCAGCCGTGGTAATAATCCTCCGTAACTAGAAGGCTATCCAGAGAAATGACTAGAGCTATCCAACCTAATTACCTAGGCTATCTGCTTCATGGCAGCTAAAAGATTCTATGTAGCTTGCCCTCCGTGTTTAACATAAAAAGCTGCAGCTAACACAAATGGATAGATAAAGTATTCTTCCCTCAATAGAAACGTGAACAAGTGCATCGGCACACTAAGTAGCCCGACCTGCGTTACGGCAGTAAATCCTGCCTTTGTTAAGAGCAAATGTGTCCAAGATTAGATTATTTTATATAGGAGGGTTTGGCCCTCATCCTTCAATAAACTAGCCAATGGAAAACTTCAGAAGTCTGGGGAATGCCTCCATGGGTAAACACCCTCCTTCGTTTTTAAAGGGGCCCTATAGTCACCAGAGCAACTACAGCTTATTGAATTTGTTCTGGTGTGTAGAATCATTAACTTCAGGCCTTTTGCTGTAAACACTGTATTTTCAGAGAAAGTGCAGTGTTTACATTACAGCCCAGTGATAACTTCACTGGCCACTCCTCAGATAGCTGTTAGAGATCCTTTCTGGGTCATAGCTGCCTAAAATGCATCCAAACATTCAGTGTCTCCTCCCTCTGCATTCAGACACTGACCTTTCCTCACAGAGATTCATTGATTCAGTTTATCTCTATGAGTAGATGCTGATTGGCCAGGGCTGTGTTTGAATCATTCTGGCTCTGCCCCTGATCTGCCTCTGTCAGTCTCAGCCAATCCTATGGGGAAGCATTGTGATTGGATCAGGCTACCACTTCTGATTATGTCAGCAGACTGCGTGTTTTATTTTTTTTAGGCAGACCGCTTGCAGATGTACAGCTTCTGGCTTGAATACGGTAAGATTTTGCTATATTTATGGAGGCATGAGGGACCCAGAGGGGTCCTAGATGGTGGTTTTAACACTATAGGGTCAGGAATACATGTTTGTGTTCCTGACCCTATAGTGATCCTTTAATTCTGACAGCCGAGTGTTCTGAATTATCAAAGGGGAGGGGAAAGTAGGTGTGCAAAATAGTTAAAGACTTTAGAGTACCCTCCTATTTAGGGACTGATCTGAAAACACATAAACAATGTATCACAGTAGAAATTAACATTGTACATATTCTAACTGTAACAACTGGTTTTAAACTTCAAATGTAAACATTTTGTAAAGCTACAGTACAGGGAGCCGTCGCTCGGATCCTAGTATTACCTCTTGGTGTAACCACAGAGACCTATATGGAGTTATAACCTGTATTTACAAATATCTTGAGATATTTTTCTCTTTAGAGCGTTAGGTGAGCACAGTTCCATAGAAAGCGGCAAAAATCAGACAGATATAGGAATAAAGAATCTAATATCAGTATGGCTAGGTATGAAAAGTGCTGCCTCTGTGTATAATGTTAGACTTTACAGAGTAATAGGCGATCGTAATCAGCGGAAGACCGTAAATTAGAATCTGCGGTTAGGCATTAAAAGTGCTCTTGCTGGATTTAATGTTTCACTTGACAGGCTATCTACTAAATGTTAGTTATCAGTGATCTCAGCCATTCCAACTTAGGTCACAGTGGATATAAAAGTTGCTGTCACAAAAATAATAATCCTTTTATCATCCCAGTAGAGTATTCCTATAAGTATATATATATCAACCAATTTTCTTTTGTAATGACCAATTGGTTACCTATAATTGGCGTCCAACAGAAAATAACGGACACTGGATTGGAAAAAGACCCAATATTAGTTAAAAGGTCTATGTACAGAAAAAGAAAGAGACCTTTGTCACATAACGTCTCCCTTAACCCTCCTACAAAGGCAGAGATAGTTTAATTAAGCAATTATTTAATAGTAAGGCAATGTTCCTCAAATTAATTATAAATACCAGTGTTCATAATAAGTATAACCTTGGTACAGAGAATAGCAGGTAAAGTTAGAAATAGTTAAATGAAAGGGGAAAATGGGAAGCCCTCATTTAACCCTAGTGGATGCAGCGTTTTTAATTTATATATCCATACACTCCCTTTCTCTCAAAAGTTTGTCAAAGTCTCTGCGTCTCTGGTCTTGTTTGACCAGCTCTAGGCCACAGAATTTTAGAACTTTGGGATCCCACCGTGGTTTTCTTTAACCCCTTCAGGACATAGTCAATAGTACACGTTCTGATAAAAAAACGAAATGTAAACAAAAACTGGAATTTGCGTTATATGTCTGTTTAACCGTAATTCACCTCTATCATATTATATTATTATTATTATCAGTTTATTATTTATATAGCGCCAACAAATTCCGTAGCGCTGTACAATGGGTGGACTAACAGACACATAATTGAGATCAGACCACTGGACGTACAGGAACAGAGGGGGTTGAGGGCCCTGCTCAATGAGCTTACATGCTAGAGGGAGTGGGGTATAGTGACACAAAGGGTTAGAGTAGGGGAATTAAATAGTTTGTTAGAGAAGGGTTTATTGAGTGCTTGGTATGTCATTTTTGACAGTTGCAGGAAAGGAGTCATGGGGTGGGGGATGAGAAGCCTGCTGACAGTTTAATTGATGCGCTTTAATGAAGAAGTGAGTTTTCAAAGATTTTTTGAAGGAGTGGAGGCTGGGTGAAAGTCTGATTGAGGAGGGAAGGGAGTTCCACAGAATAGGTGCAGCCCTAGAGAAGTCTTGAAGGCGAGCGTCAGAGGTGGGGATCCGGGCAGAGGATAGGCATAGGTCTTGGGATGAGCGCAGGGGTCTCGACGGGACATACTTGTGTATGAGGGAGGATAGGTATGTTGGAGCAGCATTATGTAGGGATTTGTAAGCAAGCGCCAGAATTTTGAATTGGGTCCTATATCTAACTGGAAGCCAATGCAGGGACTGACATAGCGTGGAGGCGTGGGAGGTGCGACCGGACAGGAAAATAAGCCTCGCAGCCGCATTCATTATAGATTGCAGCGGTGCAAGCTGGGAACATGTAAGACCGGTGAGAAGGAGATTGTAGTAGTCGAGGCAAGAGAGAACAACAGCATGAACCAGTATCTTAGCCGCGTCCGGCGTTGGATATGGGCGGATGCACGCTATGTTCTTTAGTTGGAAGCAACAGGATTTGACTATCGATTGGACATGGGGAGTAAAAGAAAGGTCAGAATCGAAAAGAACCCCTAGGCAGCGAGCCTGCGAGGTAGAGGTGATAGCGCCGTTGACTTGGATGGAGACAGACACAGGAGTAGCAGCACTTGAGGGAGAGGTTGAGTTTAAGGAAGTGAGCAGCCATCCAGTTGGAAATAGCAGAGAGGCAGTAAGAAACACGAGTCAAGGTGGGCGGAGAGAGATAAAGCGAGGACAGATAGATTTGCGTGTCATCTGCATATAAATGATATTGGAAACCAAAGGAGCTGATGAGTTTACCAAGGGAGGCAGTATAGATAGAGAACAAAAGGGGGCAGAGGACAGAATCTTGGGGGACGCCGACAGAGAGGGGTTGGGGAGAAGAGGCAGAACCAGAGAAAGAAACACTGAAAGAGCGCTGGGAGAGGTAGGATGAGCACCAGGATAGAGCAGTATCCCGTAGACCAAAGTTACGAAGAATGTGAAGAAGCTGTTGATGATCAACAGTGTCAAATGAGGCAGAAAGACCAAGGAGGATTAGGATAGAGTATTGGCCGTGAGATTTAGCAGCAATTAAATTGTTGGATACTTTGGTCACAGCAGTTCCAACAGAGTGACCAGCGCGGAATCCAGACTGAAGGGGGTCAAGCAGAGAGTTGGATTCGAGAAAGTCTGTCAATCTGGCGTACACAACTCTCTCGAGGATTTTGGAGGCAAATGGCAGTAGCGAGATAGGGCGGTAGTTGGATGGGGAGTTGGGATCAAGGTTGGGCTTTTTCAGAATCGGGGTTACAGTTGCAGGAAATGTGCCAGAGGAAAGGGAGAGATTGAAAATGCTAGCGAGAGGAAGAGCAAGAGAGGGAGACAAAGTGCGGATGAGATGCGAGGGAATAGGATTGAGGGAGCAGGTGGTGGGGCGGGAGGACAGGACCAGAGCAGAAACCTCTTGTGTTGTAGCAGGTGCAAATGTGCATAGGATGGCAGGGGGAGTGGGGTTAGGTGATGTAATGATAGGGGTAGGAGAGAGATTAGAGATCTCTTTCCTGATTGTAGAGATCTTCTCAGTGAAATGAGATGCAAAGTTTGTGGCGGACAAGGTGGTGGAAGGAGGGGGAGTTACAGGGCGAAGAAGAGCATCAAAAGTGTGAAACAGGTGTTTGGGTTGATGGGACAGTGTGCTTATGAGGGTTTTGAAGTAGTTTACTTTTGCAGAGGAAAGAGCCATGCTGTAGGGGCGCAGCATAAATGTATAGTGGACAAAGTCAGATGCAAAGTGAAACTTTTATCCAGCAGCGTTCAGCAGTTCTGGAACATTTTTGGAGGTAACGGGTCAGCTTAGTGTGCCAGGGTTGTAGTAGGGAGCGCTTGCTGCGTTTATCTGTAGGAGGTGCCATGATGTCAAGTTGAGAGGAGAGAGTGGAGTTGTAGAGTGAGGTTGCAGAGTTAGGGCAGTTGAGATTTGAGATGGGTAAAAGGAGTGTTTGGAGTGTGGTGGAGAAGTGCTGGAGATCGAGGGAGTTGAGGTTTCTGCGAGGTTGGAGAGTTGATGGTGGTGAAATTTTGGTATGGGGTATGCAGATGTTAAATGTTAGCAGATGGTGGTCAGACAAAGGAAATGGAACAGTGGAGAGATCAGAGGTGGTACAGAGATTGGTGTGAGTTGCTGAGGAAGAAATCTGTGTGAGTCCAAAGGAGGTTACAGAGAGCAGACGAGAGGCATCAGGACAGTTGAGCTTGTTGATTGGGATATTGAAGTCCCCAAGTATGAGAGAGGGAGTGCTAGAAGTTAGCCAAACGTTAGCGTTCATATTTGTGTTTGTGTGAAAAAAGCAAAAAACTAATATTTTGCCAGTGTTTGTAACTAAGTCGCTACTAAAAATGACTAGACATACCCCGTTTGCAATACCTTGAGTTGTCTACTTTTGCAAATGGTATGTCATCATGGGGGTAATTCTTATTCCTGGGCTACCATACGGTCTCAAAAGGCAACATAACCAATCTGGCAAATTTCAATGTGAAAAAAATTCAATGCAAGCCTTATATTTGACTCTCTAAATTTCCAAAACACCATAAAACCTGTACATGGGGTGTACTGTTTTACTCAGGATACTTCGCTAAACACAAATATTAGTGGTTCGAAATGGTAACTTGTATTACAACAATAATATCATCAGTAAAAGTGCCGTTCATGTGTGAAAAAATGCAAAAAACTTAACTTTTACTAAAAATATCATTGTTGTAATACAATTACAGTTACCATTACAGTTACCATTTTGAAACACTAATATTTGTGTTCAGCGAAGTCTCCCGAGTAAAACAGTACCCCCCATGTACAGGTTTTATTGTGTCTTGGAAAATCACACAATTATGTTAAAATATTACTTAAATATACACGTAGAATTTTAATATATATACATATATATGTATTTAAAGTCTACGTGTACACTTATGTAGTTACTTATTAATTATATATATTTATCTGTATCTTTATCTTTATATATTTGCGGTTATTTGTATTTTATATATAGATAGATATAAAATGCCATTCTAAGTGTATTTTGTTACATATATATATATATATATATATATTAATAACAAAACACAGTTTGAATGAAATTACACATGTATATATAATTTATCTAAATTTTTTTTTAAATATTTAATTTATTTATTATTGTAATTATACGTGTATATATAAATATAAAATATATATATATATATAGATGTATTATATATATAATATATATTTTATATATGTAACGTCATTCTAAGTGTATTTTAATACTAATATATACTAATATTAAAATACATTACGTATGATGGTATATATATTATATATATATATATATATATATATATATTATATATACAGATTAAATTTATTTTAAAACATGTTTAATTTTTTTTTTTTTTTTTACACTTCCCACCAGCAGGGGGACTCTTAAATTTCAGACAGTCCCCCTGCTGGTAGATCCACAGCCACCTATAGGGGGCCATGTGATCGCTCTTTGAGAGCGATAACATGGCCCCCGGGGGCCTAATTTGACGGGGGAGGGCTGCCTGAGCTGTCAGACAGCCCTCCAGAAGAGGATCGCGGTGGAGGTAAGTACCCCTGATCTCCTGGGGGCTTCACCCGTTACGGCGTTCTATGCCGCCGCAACGGCTTTAAAGCCCATTTAATGCGGGACAGCATAGAACGCCGTAATGGCATTAAGGGGTTAAGATGTCTTGAAATTGGTGTTGCTACTCGATTCCTGGGAGACCTCACGTGCTCTTTTATCCTCTCCGTAAAGGGGCTAAAGGTATTACCTACATATTTCAGGTTACATCTACTTAGGAGGTAATTTTAGTAAGAAGTACTTTTGTTAGGCAGATTCCTTATAACTTATTTGGGTCTTTCTTCTAATTAAGTTGGGTCATGCCCACATTACCTCTCTAATCATATTTATGACCACGTATTAGGTTTTTCCTGATATGGTTGTCTTCCTCTTACTCTTTCTTGAGGTCCAGGTTCACCATCTAATCTCCGGTGAGGAGGAAATTGTGAAGTAAGTAAATCCCCTGCATCTTTAAATGTCTATTGCACACCAGGGCATTCCGAGAATGGAGGTTGATCACTGACTGCATCTGGCCACCCCTTTTTTAGGACCAGGAAAATATTTCTCACGTACGCATTCTAGCTTCCCTTTGAGGCGTAGATCCTCCAGTTCTGCGTTGACCAGGAATTTGTCAGACCTGGAGAAACCAATAGAATGTACAGCTGTACATGGGGTCCTTACAAACCCTATACTGTACCTTCGGACCATCTGAAGAACCCAGGCGTCTAAGCTGACAGTGGACCAAGCGTGAGAAAAATGGGTGAACCTTCCCCCCTATAGGTAACAGGGAAGAAAAGTAAATTACATGGTGACTTATCAAATGGGTGTCTAAAAGGAGTGGATCCCCTGTAACCTCTGGAATGCCAAGGACGACGCCTCTGTTTGAAGAACAGGGAAGAAGTCCATGCTTCCTGGAAAGAACCCCTCTGAGAAGAGGAGGTGGGGCCCCAACTCTGCCTGATGATGGCCACTGCAGCCACCGTCCCTGGTGGATACCTTTTTGGCAAAGACCCTGCGCATGGAGTGTTGCGCTTTGTCAAGGGCAGTGAATGTATCTTCATATCTGGCTAGGTCCTTAATAAATGAGTCTCTGAATAGCAGCCCATCAGTGTCCTTACCCATCTCGGTAAGAGCCAAATTTGCAAGCTTATGCTCGATCTTAAACAGTATAGCCTTCCGTCTCTCTATGGAAAGGTATTAATATTCCCAGCCTGGCAAATGGCCTGCTGGACCCAACCTCGCATCAGATGCGGATCAACAGTGTGGCCATCACAAATGGCAGCTTCGGCCAACTCAAACAGCTTGGTCAAAGGACCAAAAATGTCCAGGTGCTTGTCTTGGCAAGCTTTCAAGGCTAATCCTGGGCCCTTATGGGGCTTTCACTCCAGTTTAGTAAAACATTTGACCTTCCTAGGGTCCACTTTGGGTGTCTCACACACTTGGCACTGCACCAAGGAGTGAGAGTATTCAGCTCAGAGTTTACTAATCCTAAACTGCAAGTATGCTGCAATATGGTCAACAGGATTTCACTCTGCCGACCCGGGATGATGCAGTTCATCCGGGTGAAATAGCGG
The DNA here is from genome assembly GCF_036172605.1 of Pelobates fuscus. Taxonomy (NCBI): domain Eukaryota; kingdom Metazoa; phylum Chordata; class Amphibia; order Anura; family Pelobatidae; genus Pelobates; species Pelobates fuscus. The sequence continues at coordinate 268,444,240 of NC_086318.1, read as the reverse complement.
ATCCTCCAAGGGGTATAGAATAGCTTCCGTGTGGGACCCGGGTTTAGAACAGCCTTTAGGAGCCCGTAAAAGGGCTGGTATCAGTGAATTTTGGCAGTGGGAGAGCTGTTGTTTGTCTCCAAGGCAGATTCCATCAAAACCTTCTCTTGAGCCTCAAATGCAAATACAGAGTCGCGATCAGGTAGTGCTCTAGCACTATTTCGTTTAAAATAGAGGATGACTTCAGGACCATCAATTACAGAGATTCTGGAGGCAGGCGTCTACAAACAGCCTGTTTTAACAATTGCCTTTTTGCTCATGGCTTTAGTGGACCTAGTGCAATTGCCTGAAGGGCCAGACTTAACTGGCAGGGGCAGGTCCCTGTGGGGGGCAGGGTAAGACTGCATCAGTGCCTGGGCAATGGAGTGGGAAATAGTGGATGCCATATTACCCAGATAAAAGACAGATAAAATGGCATTAGAGAGAGAACGCTGAAACCTTGGTAACATCCCCTGGAGCAATAGGGCTGGGCTCAGGGGAGGAGGGAGGGCAAGATGCCACTTATTCATGGTAGTGACATTCCCCAGCATCCTTACTTGTTTGGATTGAGACATTGAGGCATTGACAGGGGCACAGGGTACCCAAACAGATCTGATGCAGAGCAGTCAAGGGGGCACTCAACAAGGGACTGAAAGGGGGCGTGGCCTAATGACAGCACGGAACGCAATAAAATTACACAGAAACTCAAGAGGATGAGAGGTAGGGCAGGGGGAACCCATGGGCATGGATGGAAACAGAAAACCAGCGTTCCAGAGTCTCTAGGAGCCACAAGAACACTAAATTTGGCAGGGATCATTTCAAGATACCCACCAAGCGAGAACGAGATGCAGGACCCACGGGGGTGGGAGCACCAGGAGAAGCAGCTGGAGAATAGCAATGAGGCCTCAGACAAGGCCAAAAACAGAAAATGGGAAACAGAAAAAAGGCAAGTACAGAAGAAGCTGAAGGAAGGCCCAGAAGGGACACAAACTTAAAGGGCAAAACAAATAAGTATATTAAAAACACATTTGAACTGTGGACAGAAGAAATTACAAGAGCAGTAATTGAAGTACAAACAAATTACAAAAGTAAAGGTGTAATACAAGTCAGATACACAGCTTAGTATCAGCATATGGTAGAAAACACAGAAACATAGAATGTGACGACCGATAAGAACGATTCGGCCCATCTAGTCTGCCCAATTTTCTAAATAATTCATTAGACCCTGGCCTTATCTTATCGCTAGGATAGCCTTATGCTTATCCCACGCATGCTTAAACTCCTTCATTTTGTTAACCTCTACCACTTCAGCTGGAGGGCTATTCCATGCATCTACTTCTCTCTCAGTAAAGTAATACTTCCGGATATTATTTTTAAACCTTTGCCCCTCTAATTTAAGACTGTCCTCTTGTTGTGGTAGTTTTTCTTCTTTTAAATATAGTCTCCTTCTTTACTGTGTTGATTCCCTTTATGTATTTAAATGTTTCTATCACATCCCCCCTGTCTCGTCTTTCCTCCAAGCTATACATGCTAAGTTACTTTAACCTTTCCTTGTTAGTTTTATCCTGCAATCCATGAACCAGTTTAGTAGCCCTTCTCTGAACTCTCTCTAAAGTATCAATATCCTTCTGGAGACACGGGCTCCAGTATTGCATACAATACTCCAAGTGAGTTCTCACCATTGTTCTGTACAATGGCATGAACACTTCACCTCTTTCTGCTGCTAATACCTCTCCTTATACAACCAATTATTCTGCTAGCTTTTACTGGTGCTCTATTACATTGTCTGCCTACCTTTAAGTCATCAGAAATAATCACCCCTAAATCCCTTTCCTCGAATGTTGATGTTAGCCTCTATCAAATATTCTGTACTCTGCCCTTGAGTTTTAACGTCCAAGATGCATTATCTTGCACTTATCCACATTAAATGACAGGTGCCACAACTCTGACCATTTTTCTAGTTTACCTAAATCATTTGCCATTTGGCTTATCCCTCCTGGAACATCAACCCTGTTACATATCTTAGTATCGTCAGCAAAAAGACCATCAAGACTTTCTGCAATATCACTAATAAAAATATTAAGTACAGATGCCTGATTTTCCCCACTGGTGACAAGACCATGCTTCGAATATACTCCATTGACTACAACCGTCTGTTGCCTGTCACTCAGCCACTGCCTTACCCATTCAACAATACTGGAATCCAAACTTAAAGATTGCAGTTTATTAATAAGCCTTCTATGTGCAACAGTGTCAAACGCCTTACTGAAATATAGGTAAGCAATGCCTACTATCTATTATCTATCTATTATTTTAGTTTCCCAATCAAAAAAATCAATAAGAATAGTTTGGCATTCGTTTTACAGCATAGTATAGTATAAGCATAAGGGAGGTACCGTATATACTCGAGTATAAGCCAAGTTTTTCAGCACATTTTTTGTGCTGAAAAACCCCAACTCGGCTTATACTCGAGTCAATAGTCTGTATTATGGCAATTTGCATTGCCATAATACAGACAGGGGCTGTGGGGGCTGTCAGAGAGTTTACTTACCTCTCCTGCAGCTCCTTTCAGCTCTCTCCTCCTCCACGCCGTCCGTTCAGCACCTCGGTCAGCTCCCAGTGTAAATCTCGCGAGAGCCGCGGGGTCATAGTGCGGCCGCAAGACTTACACTGTGAGCTGACAGAGGGAGCTGACCGGACGGCGCGGAGGAGGAGAGCGCTGACAGGAGCTGCAGGAGAGGTAAGTAAACTCTCTGACAGCCCCCACAGCCCACCCCACTGAACTACCAATGCTGAACCACCAGGGAAGGAGAGCCCCCCTCCCTGGCCAGCTAGCAAGCAGGGAGGGGGGACAAAAAAAATATATTAATAATAAAAAAAAATAATATTAAAAAATAAAATAATAATTAATAAAATAATTAATAATATAACAATCAAAATGCCCACCCCCACCAACACATACACACACACACTGCATCACACACACTCACACTTCATTAATATACACACATTGCACTCACACACTGCATTCATACACACACACACTGCACTCATACACACACACTGCACTCATACACACACACTGCACTCATACACACACACTGCACTCATACACACACACTGCACTCATACACACACTGCACTCACACACACACTGCATTCATACACACTGCATTCATACACACTGCATTCATACACACAGTGCATTCATACACACAGTGCATTCATACACACAGTGCACTCATACACACAGTGCACTCATACACACACTGCACTCACACACACACTGCACTCACACACACTGCACTCACACACACACTGCACTCACACACACACTGCACTCACACACACACTGCACTCATACACACACACTGCATTCATACACACACACTGCACTCATACACACACACTACACTCACACACACACTGCACTCACACACACACTGCACTCACACACACACTGCACTCATACATTCACGCACTGCACTCATACATACACACACTGCACTCATACATACACACACTGCAGAATTAATAATATAACAATCAAAATGCCCACCCCCACCAACACATACACACACACTGCATCACACACACTCACACTTCATTAATATACACACATTGCACTCACACACTGCATTCATACACACACTGCACTCATACACACACACTGCACTCATACACACACACTGCACTCATACACACACACTGCACTCATACACACACTGCACTCACACACACACTGCATTCATACACACTGCATTCATACACACTGCATTCATACACACTGCATTCATACACACTGCATTCATACACACAGTGCATTTATACACACAGTGCATTCATACACACAGTGCACTCATACACACAGTGCACTCAAACACACAGTGCACTCAAACACACAGTGCACTCATACACACACTGCACTCACACACACACTGCACTCACACACACACTGCACTCACACACACACTGCACTCACACACACACTGCACTCATACACACACTGCACTCATACACACACACTGCACTCATACACACACACACTGCACTCATACACACACACTGCATTCATACACACACACTGCACTCATACACACACACTGCACTCACACACACACTGCATTCATACACACTGCATTCATACACACTGCACTCATACACACAGTGCACTCATACACACAGTGCACTCATACACACACTGAACTCATACACACACTGCACTCACACACACTGCACTCACACACACACTGCACTCACACACACACTGCACTCACACACACACTGCACTCATACACACACACTGCACTCACACACACACTGCATTCATGCACATACACACACACTGCACTCATACACATACACACACACTGCACTCATACACATACACACGCACTGCACTCATACACACACGCACTGCACTCATACACACACACACTGCACTCACACACACACTGCACTCACACACACACTGCACTCACACACACACTGCACTCACACACACACTGCACTCACACACACACTGCACTCATACACACACACTGCACTCACACACACACTGCATTCATGCACATACACACACACTGCACTCATACATACACACACACTGCACTCATACACATACACACGCACTGCACTCATACATACACACACTGCACTCATACATACACACACTGCAGAATTAATAATATAACAATCAAAATGCCCACCCCCACCAACACATACACACACACACTGCATCACACACACTCACACTTCATTAATATACACACATTGCACTCACACACTGCATTCATACACACACTGCACTCATACACACACACTGCACTCATACACACACACTGCACTCATACACACACACTGCACTCATACACACACTGCACTCACACACACACTGCATTCATACACACTGCATTCATACACACTGCATTCATACACACAGTACATTCATACACACAGTGCATTCATACACACAGTGCATTCATACACACAGTGCATTCATACACACAGTGCACTCATACACACAGTGCACTCATACACACTGCACTCACACACACACACTGCACTCACACACACACACTGCACTCACACACACACACTGCACTCACACACACAGACACACTGCACTCATACACACACACTGCACTCATACACCCACACTGCACTCATACACCCACACTGCACTCATACACCCACACTGCACTCATACACACACTGCACTCATACACACTGCACTCATACACACAGTGCACTCATACACACAGTGCACTCATACACACAGTGCACTCATACACACAGTGCACTCATACACATAGTGCACTCACACACACTGCACTCACACACACTGCACTCACACACACACACACACTGCACTCACACACACACTGCACTCATACACACACTGCACTCACACACACACTGCATTCATACACACTGCATTCATAAACACTGCATTCATACACACAGTGCACTCATAGACACACTGCACTCATACACATACACTGCACTCATACACATACACACACACTGCACTCATACATACACGCACTGCACTCATACATACACACACTGCACTCATACATACACACACTGCACTCATACATACACACTGCACTCATACGCACACACTGCACTCATACGCACACACTGCATTCATTATATACACACACTGTAAATAAATATTCAATTAATATATACACACACACACAATGCACTCATACACACACAATGCACTCATACACACACAATGCACTCATACACACACTGCATTCATACGCACACACTGCATTCATACGCACACACTGCATTCATTATATACACACACTGTAAATAAATATTTAATTAATATAATTTTTTTAGGATCAAATTTTATTTAGAAATTTACCAGTAGCTGCTGCATTTCCCACCCTAGTCTTATACTCGAGTCAATACGTTTTCCCAGTTTTTTGGGGTAAAATTAGGGGCCTCGGCTTATATTCGGGTCGGCTTATACTCGAGTATATACGGTAATTGTACTTAACTTGCATCCAAGGAGCAGAAAGGATAGAGGAAGTTAGGGGTGTAAGTGTAATCCTGGATTATATATGGATGGCTATTCATGAGGGAGTTTGGGAGTTTCTATTGTTTTTTTTTCTTTGATGCTGTTTTTAAGTACTGGACCATAAATGCATAATATGAGCCTCCATATCTTAAGATAAAATTATAATTTTGTATCTACTTCACAGGCCCGTCGATACTCTACAGTCTTTGAAAGTAATAGATATTACTAACAACAAACTTGTTGATGGAAACCAGCTCCATGCAATAGCATATTTACCAAGGTATGTTTAACATGTTTTTATTGTGTTTTCCCTTTCACTGTTAACCCCTTAAAGACTGAGCCAAATGTACACGTTGTGAACAAAACAAAACGTAAACAAAACCTGGCATTTGCGCTATATGTCTGTCCAACCGTAATTCACCTCTTTCATATTAAATACACCCCCCCTTATTATATATCATTTTATTCAGGGGAAACAGGGCTTTCATTTAATATCAAATATTTAGCTGTGAAACATAATTTAATATGAAAAAATGGGAGAAAATAAGAAATTTTGTTATTTCTTTAGTTCTACATGACATTTTAACTGTCAATGTCATAATACGGTTTGCTTTTACTGCAATAAAATACACATATTTCTATTCAGCAAAGTCTCACGTGTAAAACAGTACCCCCTATGTACAGGTTTTATGGTGTTTTGGGAAGTTACAGGGTCAAATATAGCACGTTACATTTGAAATTGAAATTCACCAGATTGGTTACGTTGCCTTTGGGACTGTATAGTAGCCCAGGAATAAAATTTACACCCATAATGGCATACCATTTGCAATAGTAGACAACCCAAGGTATTGCAAATGGGGTATGTCCAGTCTTTTTTAGTAGCCATTTGGTCACAAACACTGGCCAAAGTTAGCGTTCGTATTTGTTTGTGTGTGAAAAATGCACAAAAAAGCCAATTTTGGCCAGTGTTTGTGACTAAGTGGCTACTAAAAAAGACTGGACATACCCCGTTTGCAATACCTTGGGTTGTCTACTATTGCAAATGGTATGCCATCATAGGGGTAATTTTCATTCACCATAGGGTCTAAAAGGCAACGTAACCAATCTGGCGAATTTTAATGTGAAAAAAATGAAACACAAGCCTTATATTTGATGCTGTAACTTTTGAAAACACCATAAAACCTGTACATGAGGGGTACTGTTGTACTCGGGAGACTTAACTGAACACAAATATTTGTGTTTCAAAACAGTAAAAAGTATCACAGCAATAATATCGTCCATGTAAGTGCTGTTTTGTGCGTGAAAAATGCAAAAAACTTAACTTTTACTGGCAATATCATCGTTGTAATGCATTTTACTGTTTTGAAGCACTAATATTTGTGTTCAGCGAAGTCTCCCGAGTAAAACAGTTCCCCCATGTACAGGTTTTATGGTATCTTGGAAAGTTATAGGGTTAAATATAGTGCTATCAAATTAAATTCCCTATACTTTCGGCATGGGTTGTTAGCCAGGTCCCGCTAATTGTAATTAATTAAGATACCTAATTATGTAAAAATATTACATAAATATATTTGTAGAATTAATATATGTGTGTGTGTGTGTGTATATATATATATATATATATATATATATATATATATATATATATATGTATATATAATTTTTTAAATATTTGTATTAATATATAAGTATATAGTGATATATGCGTATATATTTATGTATATAGATATATATATATTATTTCGTTCTAAGTGTATTTTGATATAAATATATATATTATCACAATACAGTTAGAACGAAATAACACACATCTATATATTTTTTCATTATTTATTTTTAATTTTTTAATTTTATTTTTTAAAGTATTTAAATTTTTTATATTATATATAAATATATATATATACATATAACAATAATTATATATATATATATATATTTAAACAGTAACAGTCTACGTGTAATTTGATATTAATAGTAAAATACACCTAGACAGTGTATGTGTGTGTGTGTGTATGTATATGTGTGTGTGTGTATAAATATATATATATATATATATATATATATATATATATATATATACTGCATCAAAAAAGCCAGCACTCAAGGACTTTTGTAATTAATAAAAAGTAAAAACCTTTTATTCCGAAATGTCTGTGGGTCGACGTTTCAGTCCACCGTTGTGGACTTTCATCAGGACACAAAATACAATGTTACAACATTCAGTTTAAATAGGAAATACTTAACTTACCTAACCTCCACCACCTGTGTGTTAGCGTGGTCTGTTCCCCAGTGCGCAAGTGTGATTATCGGTACTTCCCCTTCCGGTATGTCTGTGTCGACCCCGTCACCCCCTATCACCATGGTAACATATCAACAAATCGCCGCACGGCGATCTATGTCTGCTGAGTAACATAAGATAAAGTATAGAGCCTGGCTATGTGCCCAGTTGGATCAATGGAGTGCATCAAGTTAATGTGTGTCCACTATGAAGTTTGTAGTGTGGAAGATTACCTAGATTACTCAAATTCCTAGGTTACAGCTCCATACGGAGCACTTCCGGGTATCGGCAGTGCCGTGCCTGTCACCATGGTTCCGTGTATACACATAAAGTATAGAGCCTGGCTATGTACCCAGTTAGATCGATGGGGTACACTAGACGTACAGAGTCTTTATACCACCATCCCTCACGAGGGAGGTATAGATGCCATGCGACAAATACTATGTGAGTCTCCTTTCTACAAGGGTCCCCCCATAGAATTTATCATGGAACTACTTATGCTTACTCTTCAACTCAACTACTTTAGATTTGAAACTCGGTGGTATATGCAATGTTCGGGAACATCGATGGGCGCAGCAATGGCGCCAATGTATGCGAACGCATACATGCATATATTCGAAAAAGAGTATATTCTCCATCCATATAAAGAACAGATTGTACAGTATGTACGTTTCATTGACGATATCTTAATCCTCTGGAAGGGTTCTATCATGGAAGCCGAGCAGTTTGTGAAGGACATCAACGACTTGCCTTGTCCTATTAAAATCACGGCTAACATAAATGGCAAAATTGTACAGTACCTGGATTTGGAGATTTTCATCGAGAAGGGCAAAATTGAATACCAATTGTATTCGAAGCCCACAGATAGAAATACAATACTCCATTTCTCAAGTGCGCACCCAGCACACAGTAAAAGATCATTACCATACACCCAGTTTCTCCGGGTTTTTCGGAACAACTCTTTAACCGAACGAGTTGAGAAACAAGTGGAAATTATGTATAACAAATTCCTTATGAGGGGATACAATCGGCATACAATTGATACAGCGCTGAGCAAAGCACGTTTGGAAGTTGGCAATACTACGAGTACTCAGACACCATTAAAAGCACCTAGATTGACGTTCCCAATGAAGTTTAATTCGGCTAGCACCAAATTAGCGCAAGCTGTGAAGAGGAATTGGAATACCTTGACGGGAGATCCAACCTTACCAACTATTTTTACTCAAAAACCTATGTTTTGTTATAAAAGGGAGAGAAATTTGCGAGACTTGTTAGTCCGCACTGATCCGGAACAGAGTTATCTGCGAGATCAAAGTCAATTCCTTAACCCAGGATGTTTCCGCTGCCTAGGATGTGTCACGTGTGGGCACTTGATTCCCACAAAATCATTTCTTCATCCACACACCCAGAAGAAATATCTGATTCGACATCGCATCTCGTGTAAAACTGACCATGTTATCTACAAGCTGTCATGCCCCTGTGGATTGAACTATGTGGGGAAAACGGATACACAACTTTGCGAAAGAATTAGGGGGCATCGTTCGAGTATACGGACAGCAATCAGGGATGGCCACACCGATAAACCAGTGGCACGTCACTTTCTCGAACAGAAACATCCGCTGACAACACTCAAATGTATTGCCATTGACCATATTCCAGCGCCCAGGAGAGGAGGAAATCGATCTGTAGCATTACTACGCAAAGAGGTCTTTTGGATCCGAGAACTTAATACATTGGCACCGCTGGGTCTCAATGAAAAATTGTCCTATATATCTTTCCTTTGATTGGATAAGCACCCTTAAGTTATTTTAACTTTAATTATTAATCTCTCCGTACTTCATTTGTGTATGTATGCTCTGTGACAAGGCCTGATGAATTAATATATAATTATTTCACCTTCATCACTTATAATTCAGCTCAGAAGCTGTTGACTTCCTTATAAAAAATAAGTTATAAAAAATAAGTTATAACTGTAATGATTTTGGTAGAAATTATTCTACATTAAGGCCCCGAGCTCCATACGGAAGTACAGAGAGTAATTATTTTATATACCCAGTGTGTGATACACACTCAACTTATGTTTTATTTTCTTTATTATTTATATGTCACTCTGCAACCCCAGAATAGCGTATCGTTCCCTTTCGACAGTGCTCTATAAATGACACGAATTACATAGAGTAATACCTAGTATCAGCACATGTCACTTTAGAGTAAATTACTATCGTATTTAAGTACATCAGCACATGGCACTTGGAGTGGAGATTAATATGTACATTAATTACACATTTGTATATTTTCACCACATTTTAAGTTTTTTTCATACAAGAATGACACACAACATTAAATATTTAAGTTTTTGCATGCTCAGCACAGGATAACTAAGAGACACATATTTAGACCATGTGATTTGGTCCACTCATGGAACCACGGTCCCTTTAAAAGTATTTGACTGTACTATAGATTGGAGTTCACATTAGATTTCACTTATTTCAGATTAGTACACATAGATCATATACTATTTCAAGTATGGTTTAATATTCCTAATATGATTATTGAATAATTAGCACATATCGTTCGATAAGAATATGTGTATTCATGTAACCATGGTGATGGGCACGGCACTGCAAATACCCGGAAGTGCTTTGTATGTAGCTGTAACCTAGGTACTTTAGTAATTTAAGTAATCTTCCACACTATAAACCTCACAGTGGATATACATTCACTTGATGCACCCCATCGATCTAACTGGGTACATAGCCAGGCTCTATACTTTATGTGTATACACGGAACCATGGTGACAGGCACGGCACTGCCGATACCCGGAAGTGCTCCGTATGGAGCTGTAACCTAGGAATTTGAGTAATCTAGGTAATCTTCCACACTACAAACTTCATAGTGGACACACATTAACTTGATGCACCCCATTGATCCAACTGGGCACATAGCCAGGCTCTATACTTTATCTTATGTTACTCAGCAGACATAGATCGCCGTGCGGCGATTTGTTGATATGTTACCATGGTGATAGGGGGTGACGGGGTCGACACAGACACACCGGAAGGGGAAGTACCGATAATCACACTTGCGCACTGGGGAACAGACCACGCTAACACACAGGTGGTGGAGGTTAGGTAAGTTAAGTATTTCCTATTTAAACTGAATGTTGTAACATTGTATTTTGTGTCCTGATGAAAGTCCACAACGGTGGACTGAAACGTCGACCCACAGACATTTCGGAATAAAAGGTTTTTACTTTTTATTAATTACAAAAGTCCTTGAGTGCTGGCTTTTTTGATGCAGTATACATTTGTGTAGCCGAGCACCGGGCAGACACGCTTGGATAGCTGGAGTGCAACTCCCATCAATCTTTGTGTATATATATATATATATATATATATATATATATATATACTTAGATCATATATATATATATGTAATATATATATATATATATATATATATATATATATATATATATATATATATATATATATATATATATATTATCTAAGTATATATATTTTTTTACACTTATGAACTATTATTTTATTTTATTTCCAGCCAGCAGTGGGGACTAACTGTCATTACATTACATTGTCATTACAGTTAGTCCCCCTGCTGGCAATGCCTCAGCCAGCTAACCCACGCTAACCGAGGACCTCAGTCTCACATGGCCGGGGGGGCCCCCAGGAGGACGGACGTGCCGCAGGGGGCTCCCTGGGAGTCCCCCCAACCACGATCGCCGACGTGGGATCGCCGGCGACCGGGTAAGTTAAAAAAAAAAAAAAAACGGAGGACGCCCGGCGGCGTTTAGAGCCGCTTAAAATAGGGCGTAATAGTATGCCCTCCGGTCTGAAGGGGTTAAAGGAACACTGTAATGTCAGGAATATAAACATACATTCCTGACTATATAGCTCTAAATGCGCTGTTTAGGCCCCCTGAGCTCAAATTCACCTTTTAATTCTTGGCAAACAGTGCTATACCAAGAAGTGATTCAAATTGTAGAACATATTATTTTATTTTAATGAATAAATACATTTATGTTAATATTTTGTATTTCAAATTATAAAAAGTCTATACTTTAGCCAACAAGTCGGTTACCGCTATCTACAGTTAAAATGTTATGCTCTTAATACATACATTTATATCATAACCAGTACATTAAAAAAAAAAAGTATATATATAATATATATTGCCTAAAAAGCTTGGGTTGTCACATTCTAGCACAATTTATACATCCATTCTGCTGTAATAGGGCTCCTGTGGCTTTTATTTTATTTTTAAATCTGCATTGGAGGTTTGTGCATTGTTGGTCTTCTGCAAGAATCGAAGGTTTGTTAGTGTGTCTGTGGTTAAACTATAGGAACACTATAGTGTCAGGAAAATAAAACAAACTCCTTACACTATAGTTTTAAAAATAAAGTGTAGTTCCCGGGGCACCTTCTCGTTATTTTAAAAAGGTAGTTTAGTTACCTTTTGTCCAGTGCTACACTGGTCTCGCCACGCCTCCTCGGCTGACATTATCAAATTTGATGATCTATGCAAATCTAATGTTTTCCTATAGGAAAGTATTAGGAGGCTATTGAGCATTTGCAGCAAAATGCTGTGCCAATCAGCATTTCTACATAGATTTATGCGGAGCGTGTTGACGTTTAAAATGACACAGAAAGCACCTATAGTGGCTGTCTGAGCGAGTTCTCTGAAAATGCAGTGGATAAATTATAAAGCGCATTAAGCTGTAGTTGTTCTGGTGACTATAGTGTCCCTTAAGGTGTGTGTGTATATCTGTGCTTATGTGTGTGTATGATTGTGTCTGTGTTTTTCTGTAATATGAAAATATGTATGCATTTAGTAGATATCTCCCTAATTTGGTATACTTAAATATGGCAATCCCACATAAGGATAACAAATAAGGGAGTTATCTGCTAAACATCTAAAAGATCAAAAATAAGAAAATGGCTTTTCTTTTTTTTTTTGATGATTCAGCTGTTTAGTAGTTATGTGTGATTTCCCTATTTAAGTATACCAAATTATGGCACTATTTAGTAGATAGCTCCATTATTTGGTGTCTTTAAATATGGCAATCCCACATAAAAATAACAAGTAGGGGAGTCATCTGTTAAATAGTTGATCAAGAGGGCGGGGCCTATCTTCCGTGGTGGAGAGTTGTGTCTTACTCAAGCTCCTCTCCTATACGGGCAATACAAGCCGTAATTAGCTTCATCAAGCTTGATATAAAACTCACCCAACGACTTACTTACATCTCGACCTAACTGCAGCACACTGTGGAGGTCGAAGACGAGGCCTATAGCACGCCGGACGGGAGAGGCTGACGATCTCCCAGACCGGAGCTTTTCCAACAGCCCTAATCGCTATGCAAGTGCCCCCTAATCCCCCCCTTGGACTGGCGGGGGTGATCCCGGTCCACCCCTGAGATGCTCTCCTGGGAACAGGGGGTGAAGCCACTGAGACCGCAGGGACATCAAGTGAGCCATCAAACATGTCAGATGCTACGTGGCACCCGGACTCTGTTGAGGATTATACTGAGCTTATGTCCAGACTCAACAAAATCTTTGAAAAATTCTGGCAGAGAATGGAAAATAGGAGGCATCACACCACCCCAGAGCAGTTGAAGGGCCACTCACTTCCACAGCCGATCGTGCGCCCGCAGCAGACTTTTGCATCCTCAGCAAATGTCCGAAAATGGTGGCGAAGCAGAATGCCCTCATTCCTCCAACAGAAGCCGGCACACAGACGGAAACCATCCTGAATTAAGGTTGTGACTTTTAAAGTGCCTGAGGACTGTATGGGGCTCACAGCTGGACAGTATAATGAGCTTTTGAAGAGGAGGAATACACCAATCCTGCCCATCATGATTACCAGTCTGCCTTCGTTAGACTGGGCATTAAGTGACATATGCCCATTCACCTTTCCTCTCCTTACAGTATCTGCTGACACAGCACTGTCTGTGAACACTGGCCTCTCCTTTTACCCCACCTACCTGGGGGCCTCCTAGAGGACTGAAGCTACCCAGTTAAGCGTTATTATATATCCTTACTTAATTCTCTCTACCCTAATGGGTTTAATCATAAGCACACAGCATGTTCATCCATTGCCATAAAAATTTTTTCGAGCTACACTGTGTTACATAGTTACATAGCTGAAAAGAGACTTGCGTCCATCAAGTTCAGCCTTCCTCACATTAGTTTTTTTGCTGTTGATTCAAAAGAAGGCAAAAAAAAAACAGTTTGAAGCACAATTTTGCAACAAGCTAGGTATAAAATTCCTTCTTTTTTTTTTTTCAAATAAGATAACATTTCCCCTAGTGGCACTTATGGCCAGGGGAAGTTAGGTTGGCACCGCTCAAGCACTGGGTGACTCTTCACTCGATTTTAGGTTGGTATAGCAATTTCAGATCGATCAGAATGTTCAGAATGAACAGAACGATCAGAATGGGGGGGAATTTGCGGTGTGGCGAGATGTCTTTCCATAGGGAGAGACGGGCAATCCATGTCGTATTTTATGGTTAGGATTGGCTAATCGGGCGTGAGGGAGTGATTATTTTAGGGGACCATTCGGTGGTCATCGGTCATGGTGGGTGCGAGTAGTGGATTATGTGGGGTCGTTGGTCAGGGTCAATTTGGTTCGTTAGAGTCGGTTTGGCTTAAGGCCCGCGCCCAATGAGTGCCCCCCAACCTCCAGCTCTGCAAGGGCTCAATACCATTAGTAAAGTGTTGTATTGATAACCCTGGCATGGAAGGCATCAAGGACATAACTGATCACCCGTAGAAAGTACCTCCCTAAAGTGTTATACAGTTCGGTTCACATATACACAGATCATACCAAGCTGGTGTTATCAATAGGTAACTTGGGGAGTGCGTAGGAAGAGAAAAGGGTAGAGGAGGTGGGAGTTGTGGCCGATGAAGGCCCGGGGGGGAGTGGGGAAGAGTAGAAAAAAAAAGAAAAAAAAAGGTTGGGGTAAACAGTATGGGGGGAAGGGAAAGGGGGCATTTGGATTGCAAGACGCTCTCATATAGTGTAGACCTGTTGGAAGGCAAAAATGTTACCAGTCGGTAGGGTCTCTGTTAAAATGTTCCCAAAGGCATAACAGAATTGCTCAGTGAGCAGAGCGCCCAGTGTTTGTGGGGGCGAAGTCAGGGGTTTGTATAGATCCCAAAATTATAGGAGGTAAGTCCCGGGTAAATAGCAGTCTCTGAACGTTGGGTACCCCCTTGGGTCCCAACAGCGCGGGATTCGACAATGTCTCTGAGTCCGGTAAAGATAGGAGGGGTCCAATTCGCCTGGTTCATTGTAAGGGAGAACATAATGTTCTTTGTCAAGGAGGGTGTGTCCGTAGATGTCGTCCTCCAGAGTAGGTTGGATTCTTAGAGCATTCAATGCATGTGGAGGTCCAGGGGGGGTTATATAGATCTTGCATTAGTTTGTGATCCAGTCTCTATCGAGGTGGGCGCAAACCAGAGGAAAAACCGTAAGGTTAAGGTTCTGTTGACCATTTATACGGGTAGAATATAGATCCAAGGCAGGGGTGGGTAGCGACCGGTGATGATGGTAGGAAGGTCGGTGTAATTCCGCCTACTGTCTGTGACCCCCTTGGCGTGTGGTGTGGTCAATGAAGCGTCTCTTCGACGGGGTTTGACCTCTCGGTGTAGGGGCAATGTGGGGTTGCGGAGGTGAGTGTAGTGGGCCGTACCAGTCTGGGATGCAGACTTCTGGGAGGTCAAGGGCTGAAGTGAATGCCCGTACATCCTCCGCTGATGAGAGGGTGGCAGTGACCCCGTTGTGGGTCGCTGTGATGGCAAGGGGGAATCCCCACCTGTAGCGGATATTCCTGGATCTTAGGAGGTCAGTGAGTGGTTTCATCACCCGCCTTGCCTGGAGGGTCATCCAGGACAAGTCCGGGTATATCTGCACTGGGCTGCCATGGTACAGGAGAGGTTGGGAAGTCTGGCGGAGGCTCCTAAGGATATCTTCTTTGATGCTGTAGTAATGCAGCCTGCAGATTACATCTCTGGGGGTGTCCCCTCTTGGACTCCTAGGTTTGAGTGCCCTATGCGCTCTATCTAGCAGGATAGGCATAGTTACGTCTCGCTGAAGGATTAAATTAAAAAGTTCCTGTAAAGTGGAATGTAGGTTTTCCCCCTCAGCTTCGGGTAGACCCTTAATCCTTAAATTATTACGGCGTCCCCTATTATTCAAGTCATCAAGCGCCCTGTACATAGCCGCCAGTTGTGTGTTATGAGCTGATACAGTGCTTTGTAGGGCTTGTAGTTGTGTGCTTGTGCAGTCATGATCGTTTTCTAGGGAATTAACCTTTTCACTGACCTGTCTGACTTCCGTGGAGATGTCATCCATTTTCTTTTGGAAGGTCACCTCCAGTTTTTGCAACATAGCAGCTAGATCTTGCTTGGAGGGGAGATTTCTGAGGATCTCTCTCAAATCCTTGTCTTTGTCAGCCTCAGATGCGAGGGAGATGCAGTCTGATGCCGCCGGGCTGGAGGGTGCCGAGGAGTATTCCGCCGGATCGTCCGGCGCCATATTGGATCCCGCGGCCTCATTTCGACGGTCGCCTTGGTCCTTAAAGATTTTGGTAAGGCTGCTCGTTTTGGCCGAGGAATGTTTGCCCGCCGTGTTGGGGGCCGTCGAGGGGCGTTTGGGGTGTCCCATGGTGCGGTAGGTGCCCGATGGATGTGGATTGCCCTGCGTCCATTCCCG
The DNA here is from genome assembly GCF_036172605.1 of Pelobates fuscus. Taxonomy (NCBI): domain Eukaryota; kingdom Metazoa; phylum Chordata; class Amphibia; order Anura; family Pelobatidae; genus Pelobates; species Pelobates fuscus. Next base: position 268,427,171 of record NC_086318.1, on the reverse strand, counting down.
CTCGCGGTTAGCTCCGCCCATAAAATTCCTTCTTGACCCCAGAATGGCAGTCAGATTTATCCTTGGATCAAGCAGTTATTACCCTACATTGAAAGATTATTGTAGCGGAGAGCTGATTTCTCACAGCTTAACTCCACCAATATATCCAGAGGATGCAGGAACAAGTAATCCCAGAGAATATCCAGCACAGTCAGCAATAAAATCCAATAATATCCCATCACCTTTCCCAATCACTGGACGACACACAGTATCAGGAGTAGAACTAAAGTTTAATGGCAACATTCCTGCTTTTATGAGATTCTCCCATGCAAGGGAGGGATTTACATTAATTACACATTGCACCAATCATACAGACGTTACCTCCCCCACATCTCCTCCCCTTAGCTTAACAGATAATACAATTACAATGCACATACTTTTCCCCACTTTCTAGATGTTCCCCAAATATCTGTGATATACCTTTAAATATGGTACCCTGATCTGGGTGAGAAACATATCCAAAAATCACCCAGATCAGACCAGGGGTTCAGGAGTTATAGGAAGGTAAAGTTTTGCCCGACCGCATGGGTAAAGATGCTAAAAATAGTTCCATGAAATCTGGCCCTGTGGTCGGTCTCCGTTCGTGCCCCAAAACTCCCGAAATGCTATATCACACATAATGGAGTCGGTAAACGGATGAATCCCCTAGTTTGTGGAATTCATCCTACCGAACGACGGGCCGTTCGTGGGTTTCCTTCGGTAGTTTCTGCCGTCCTAGAGGTCTTAGCGGTGTTCGGCTAATCGAGTGTCCGTTTTGAGTTCCAGACACTCGACGACCAAACACCGCTGTTCGTGAGTTTAAGATGGCCGCCGCTACGTGTTCGGCTACCAAAATGGTGGCCATCCAGGGGATATAGCAGCGTGTTCGTATGAACAAAGGGAATAGGAGAAGCGATCAGGGAGGTAAATTACATGAATGATGTACATCAGGGTGGTTCGGTTGTTCGGTACTTTTTTCGCATAGTGCAATATAAATCCGTGCATTCCAGGCATGAAAAACCTCTGCAGTGCCAACAATAAAACAATAGAGAGGACAGCCAAAAAGGGGTTCCGCTACACTTATATCCTTGAATATTCTGTTTTTGCAAGTATGCATCTAGTAGCTGTTTGTACATCTGTATGGACTCTGATAAAACCACTTCTTCAGGCAGATCATTCCACATCCTGATTGTTCTTACAGTAAAAAAAAAAAACCTTTCCTTTGCCTTAGACGAAATCTTCTTTCTTCCAGTCTAAACGCATGGCCTCGTGTCCTATGTAAAGTCCGGTTTGTGAATAGATTTCCACACAATGGTTTGTATTGGCCCCGAATATATTTGTAGAATGTTATCATGTCCCCTCTCAGGCGACGTTTTTCTAAACTAACCCCGAAGTGCATAACTTTGCATTTTTCAACATTTTACATTTCATCTGCCATTTAAGTGCCCAGTCCTCCAGTCTATCTAAATCCCTCTGCAGCAAAGTAATATCTCGCTCACATTGTATTATTTTACAAAGTTTTGTGTCATCTGCAAACACTAAAACATGACTTTCAATGCTGTCTTCAAGATCATTTATAAACATGTTAAATAGAAGGGACAGACCCCTGAGGGGACACCACTTGCCACCTCTGTCCAGCTTGAAAATGTACCATTGTTTTAAGCCAATGTTCTACCCAAGAACAAGCATTTTCATCTAGACCGATTTCCTTGAGTTTGAACACTAATCTATTTTGTGGAACTGTATCAAATGCCTTGGCAAAATCCAAATAGATCACATCCACTGCAACACCCTGATCTATACTTCTACTTACTTCTTCATAGAACGCAATCAAGTTAGTTTGACATGACCTGTGCTTCATAAAACTGTGCTGATTTTTGCTGATAACCATGTTCTTCTCAAGGAATTCTTGAATATTATCCATTAAAAACCTTTCAAATATTTTACCAGCCACAGAAGTTAAGCTCACAGGTCTATAATTACCAGGCAAGGATTTGTGAACCCTTTTTGAATATAGGAACCACATCTGCCTTCCTCCAATACTCCGGAACACTTCCTGAAATAAAAGAATCTTGAAAGATTAAAAACAGAGGTTCACTTATTTCTACACTTAGTTCCTTAAGTACATGTGGATGGATACCGTCAGGCCCTGGAGCTTTGTTTATATTAACTTTCTTTAGTTGCAGCAGCACCTTGTATTGAGTTAACCAATTACAATTATTCTGCAAGGTTTTAGTAGCAATCATTTGCACATCTATTGCCATGGGTTCTTCCTTAATATATACGGAGGAGAGGTAGGTGTTTATCAGTTCTTTTTGCTTTTGTTATAATAATGTGCTGAATTATCTATATACCTATTCTGACATGACATGTCAATTCATTGCTATTTACCTAATGCATACTGTGATACTTGTGTTATCATTAAGCACAACAAAAATAAAGAATTAAAAAAATATATATATATTTGATCAAAAATTAAGAAATGTCATTAGCAAGCCCAGTGGAACTTATTAGTGCTCCCCTGTTTTTCAAAAGTGGTGATCTCAGCCAATCAATTGGATTGGCTGAAATCGTCAAGGAAGCAGGCCAGGGGCAAAGCTAAATGACGCCCTGGCCAGTTAGCATAACCTCATAGATATGCATTAAATCAATGCATCTCTATGAGTAAAGTTCAGTATCTCCATGCAGAGCGTGGAGACCCTGAACGTCAGTGCTCCACAGCACTTACCCAGGAAGCACCTCCAGTGACCATCCATTTAAATGCCTATTTATAGAGCTGTTTGCAGTGCAGTAGCGAGCTCATCAAAAAGTCTAGGGCCACTAAAACCGGCCCCAGCTGACTGAGGGGAGGCCCAGGTATTGATTCTTTGGGCTCTTGGTATGAGCAGGAATTTAAACCTGCTGACACCTAAATTGCACGGCATTACTTTCACTTCTAAAGGCATTAAAGACCACTTTTGTAGGTCGACATGGAATATCCTAACATCAGGAAGTGATTAAGTGCTCTATTGATGAGCCTCTACAGCATTATTTGAAACTGTATTTGAGTAAATTTAATTTATTTGGGTTTACGGATCTGAAATCTGAAGAGGGCAGTTGTAGGGAAGTCTTTGTTAATATGCCTGTTTGCAACCCAAAAATTAGTTTAACCGTTATATGTAATGTTATAGGTAAGTGACTTGAATTTTGTGTGTGTTTCTCTGTCTGTCATGCAAAATTGCTGTTTTCCAAATAACACATCTGTGGATTTTCTGATTGTAGGTTGAAGCAAATAATTGTTTCAAACAACAAAATATCTTTGATTACATTCCCTGATGCTAAAGTGGGTAAGTTATGTATTTTATGTTCTGAGATTTCATTTAAGGATAGAGTATGTAGAATGTGGACCCCCTCTCTCTTATTATTTTGCATTGTATAGGAAATGCATAAAAAACAATGATATTAAAATAAAATAAAAACAACAAAAGAAAAAAAAATGCTTTACATTTCAGCACTTACATTGGCATGCATGATATTTGCAAATTGCATTTCTAAGCCAAACTTTCAATGATGCAAGTTAGAGTGACCCATCAACATTTCTATTTACAAGATTGTAATACTTTTTTTTTGTTTGTTTAGGAGAGATTAGTGCAATGTTTTCCTCTCTAACCAGCTTGTCAATTGATGGCAATAACATATCCCTGGTGAGTTTTGTATTGTGAAAATGTAACACTTGTTTTATTCAATAGATGCTACTATTCAAGCACATAAAATTTGGCATATATGTATACAGTGATATCTACAATTTTTTTTTTGCCAGGGGCTGGTTACATAAGCAAGCTAGAGCTAAGATACGGGGGAGGGGAATTACTAATGCCCACCAGGGAATTTTAAACATATTTTTTTTTTTAACTAGAAATGGTTGTAGTAACCCTTTAATGAATTTCTTTTTTTTTTTTTTATTATTTTTTTTTTGTATTTATCATGAATTATCATAATTAAAGCACAACCTTTCCATTTTATGAGTACTATGCATACGAACATTTAGCAACCGCTGACATAGTGCAGATATATAGAGAAAATGCAGTGGGAAACTGTCAGTGTCTAATTGCTAAGAGTATTCATCTCTATGAACTGGGTTGAATGTCTGGACTGGCTTTGGAGTGGTCTAATCCCTGTGCTTTTGGGCTGGGTGGGTCTCTACTTGGGTTTGGGAATGTGAGATCCGCCCACTTGATGCAGCCTGGAGGGTGTATCTGGCGGAGTCTGGGGATGCAGGCCAAGGTGTTAGTAAAACGCCTCAGGATCCTCTGCCGAAGTCAGGGTCTGGGATGTGTCACCAACGGTCAACTCTAGGGATCCTTCCATTCCCCAGCGATATTTTATAGAGCAGTCTCTGAGTTTCCTGGCTACAGGTGCCAATTTTAGTTTTTCCACCAGCACTGAGAACGGAATGTCTCCATATATGGCCAATTTACATCCCTCAAAGGTTATAGTCCCTTGTGTTCTGGAGAAGTTCATGATCGCATTTCTGACTGTCACATCACGTGTCACCGCTATGACGTCCCTGGTAGCTCCTTCCTGTGCCGCTGAGGATTTGCGGACTTTGAACACCGAGGTGATCTGTGGTGGGGTAGACCTTCCTCTGATTCCTAGTGTGTCTATAAGGCTCTGTGTGAATTGTAGTAGCCGCTCGTTTCTAATTGCCTCAGGAATCCCCCTGAGGCGAATGTTCATGCACCTGTGGCATGTTTCCAGCACTGTCACTGTGCGGTTTAGCCTCTGTACTTTCGAGGCCAGGCCTTCCATTTGTGTCTTGGCCTCTTGTAGTTGGGTGTCCCTGGCAACCTCATTCACCTCCATAGCTCGAACTTTATTGTGGACTATCCCCACCTCGGCTTGGACCACCTGAAGGTCCTCTTTCCATACTCTTCTGAGGTCCAGCAGGAGTTTCTTTATATCCCCCTTCGTGGAGGGGGCTGAATCCTCATCCGACTCCGATGAGTTGGACTCCCTGCTCGATTGTCGTGGCGTAAGAGGCTCTTCCTCCCCAGAGGAGTCATCCAACATCTCCTGTTCTCTTCTGGCCTCAGGCGCCATCTTGGTTTTGCGAACGCGGCACAGGCCTTTCAAAGGAGAGCCGGATATCTTGTAGGCGAAGTGTCTCTGGGCGTTGAGTCTTTTTGTTCTTGCGTCCCATTGTATCGTCTGGTGGTGGTTGAAGTTTCTGTCGGGTAAGTCTTGTTTTTTTCGGCCAAAATTGTGGTTATCACGTTTCTGGTACTGAGCCTCACACTCTCTCGATCGGCCACGCCCCCCCCCCCCCCTAATGAATTTCTATGCTTAAATCAAACCGCTGTGGATAGCTTAGTCTTCACATTTATAGAAATTAATATTTGATTCACTGTGCATTTCTTGATGACCAGAAAAAGGTCCACATGAAAATTGCACACAGGAAAATCACACTGTCATAAATGCCCACAAAGAAAAATGTCCATACTGAATATTATGCACATATAGTCATTTTCATTTCCCCCTTTATGAGCATGAATATTACCTACATTTTATTTTGTTATCGATATCTTATGATTACAATATCTCATATTCATATCCTGCGAAATAGGGGCATCTACCTGGTCAGACCACAACCCAGTACTACTGACTGTAACAGACCACTACAATTACCAAAACCGCAGTCCCTGGAGACTAAATGAACAACTCTCACGCGACCACCACTTCACACAATCTGTACAGATCTGTGCAGGCATACTTTGAGGCCAACAACACTGACAACATCTCCCCATTAACACCTGTGGATCGCACACAAGGTCTCCTGATTTGCAGAGCAACCTACCTTAATAAGAAACACCACACGTCACACATTCAGAACTTACAAAAGCTACATGACTTGCACAGAACCAATCTGCTCAACCCCTCTAAAGAGACACAACTATCCATTGCAGCTATTCAACAACAAGTCAACACGACAAATTTCCAGAAGGCTAGCTATGCTATCAATAGATTGAAAGCTACCACTTTTGTCCTGGGAAACAGAGCCAGCAAAGTGATGGCCCAAAGACTAAGGGATCAGCAGTCCAGATTTAAAAAATCAATACCTATTATCTCCCTTCTCCCACACAAATTTGCAACGAGTTTGCAGACTATTACAGCTCTCTCTATAACCTAAAGGATAACAAGAAGGTTCACCAACCAACCACAGATGCAATCAACAGTTATTTAAACAAATTAAACTTACCTACACTACAAGCTGTCCAAGTCACCCACCTAACAAGTCCCATCACAACACACAAGGTCATAAAACTGATCAAGACAATGCCTAAAGGGAAAGCCCCGGGCCCCGACGACCTGACTAATATACATTACGCTACCTTTAAATCCACGTTAGGCCCACACATGAAAAAGTCCTTCAATCATGCCACTCAACAAGGCACAATACAAATTCTTATCTGCACACATCATCACCCTCCCCAAACCTGGGAAGCCACCGACACTTTGCCCAAACGTTCGACCTATTTCCTTGCTAAATGCAGATGCAAAACTGTATGCCAAAATATACGCGGAAAGACTCAAAGGAATACTGCCAAGCTTGATCTCCACAGACCAAGTTGGATTCGGGACAGGCAGACAGGGCACAGACAACTAACGCAAGGTGCTGGATATCCTCCACTACCTCAATCAAACTAAACAACAGAGCACATTGCTTTCCCTTGACACAGAAAAAGCGTTTGATCGTCTAAACTGGAGCTTTTTACATGCAGTACTGGCCCGAAACGGCTTCCCACCCACTTTTCTGAACATGGTCAGGGCCCTATACAGCACCCTTCAACCACAGTTCTGAACTCAGGCTTCAGCTCAGCAGCATTCCAAATCACAAATGGCACACGTCAGGGATCCCCCCCTTTCTCCATTGCTATACGTACTGGCGCTAGAACCCTTAGCAATAGCAATTCGCAATAACCCGGACATCCAGGGAATCACAATAGGTGACTGAGAGTACAAGCTAAATTTATTTGCAGACGACATCCTCCTCCACTTTATCCAACCCGACAATATCACTCCTGAACTTACACAATACGATACAAGAATACAGCAAACAATCCTATTACCAACTAAACCTGACCAAGACGCAAGCTATGTGCGTCAATACACCCAAAACAGACGTTGACAGATATAAACTTGCATTCAAGTACGACTGGAGAGATGACTACCTAACATTCCTAGGGATTAGATTAACAAAAAAGATCAGCGACCTGTTCGCTGCTAATTATACCAAACTTCTTAAATAAGTGTAAACCACATTACAAACATGGCAGAATACATTTTTGTCATGGATGGGCCGAATTGTGGCCATCAAAATGACAATTCTGCCAAAGATCCTATATATGTTCTGCTCACTACAAATATCCTTATCACAGTCGTACCTCCTTCACTCCTTTTGAGAAAATGTGCCTACAGCACATGCCAACCCGGAAAACAATATTGGTGTGTTACAAACGAACCAACTCAACTGAGGTAGAACCCCTTGGCGTTTTATGACCGAATGGCACGCAGACTTGGGCAAAACACTGACACAAGATGAATGGGATAACACATACACCACCCACAAAGGCCTCACTACTTGCGCATCCCACTTAGAAGCTTCACGAAAGTTGATATAGAGATGGTACCTTGTTCCATCAAAACTAAAAGTAATATACCCCAACACTAGCAACAGATGCTGAAGGTGCTTGACACATGAAGGGACGATGCTCCACATCTGGTGGACATGCGAGGCAGCACTGACATACTGTAAACAAATGAGACCTAATAGGGAAAGTTAAAGGGTGCATACTCGAACATAAGATAGAAACCCTTCTGCTCAAATTAATGCCCACAGCATGCCTAAATACATAACCAAACTAATATTCCTCATGCTCACCTCAGCATCTTTACTATTAGCTAGAAAATGGAAAACCCAGCTGACTCCCATTCCGGAGACAGTCACGATGATCACCACTACGCTCGACTACGAGGAGATAGTGTGGAACCAAAACAAACTTGGATGAACAACACCACAGCGAAAGCGATGTGGACAAAATACTTGCAGACTCAAAGTACCACATAAATCCATCTCAACCCCATGTCAATTATATACAACAACACAAGGTTTACCCATGAATGTGGGCAAGGGGCTGCCAGAGGCACAGTAACTACAGGATAACAAAGTTAACAACAAAGTTGTTAACCCCTAACCCTAACCCTTTCCCTCATCCGTACCCCAACTAATTTATAAAATAACAAAAACTGCCAAGTGGCAGCAAATAACAAACGGTCAACACAGACACGCAAATGAGGTCAGCCGAAAGAGGACATACAACAATATCCCTACTGTATACATATGATGGACGTGCATCGACAACCTTAACCCCTTAAGGACCAAACTTCTGGAATAAAAGGGAATCATGACGTGTCACACACGTCATGTGTCCTTAAGGGGTTAAACTATGCTCTCATGTCACGATTGTCACAAATGCAACATTGTACAGATTAGCGTTCATATGGAGCATATGGAAGCAATTGTACCACCTTAACCTAGTATGTAACTAACAGCAACATATATTGTGTCACATTTGAATTCCCTCTCCCCTTTTTTTTCTGTAACCCCCTGATAGGACTTATGACAAAGTAAAAATTGTCAAATTGAAAAAATCTCATTCATATGCAATAATTAGCATTTTGATTTTATAATGTATAATAAATAATACCTTTGCTATAAGTATACAAATTTTCTGCTAAACAAAATGTTGCCTGTATATGTAGAGGGCTTTAACCCCTTAAGGACAAAGGCAATTGTACAACTTCTGACTGTAGTGGACTAGGCCCTGTACCTGTCCTGTGGGGAGATGTTGTCAGTGTTGTTGGCCTCAAAGTATGCCTGCACAGATCTGTACAGATTGTGTGAAGTGGTGGTCGCGTGAGAGTTGTTCATTTAGTCTCCAGGGACTGCGGTTTTGGTAATTGTAGTGGTCTGTTACAGTCAGTAGTACTGGGTTGTGGTCTGACCAGGTAGATGCCCCTATTTTGCAGGATATGAATATGAGATATTGTAATCATAAGATATCGATAACAAAATAAAACCTGTTGAGCTGTTCCTGGAGGGAACTGCTTGCTCGCCTCCTGCCCAGTGATTATGGTCCCGGGAAGATGGGACCCTTTAAACACATTGACTGGGCTTAAAGGAGCACTCTAGGCACCCAGACCACTTCAGCTTAATGAAGTGGTCTGGGTGCCAGGTCCCTCTAGGATTAACCCTTTTTTTTTATAAACATAGCAGTTTCAGAGAAGCTGCTATGTTTATAATAGGGTTAATCCAGCCTCCAAATCCTCTAGTGGCTGTCTCACTGACAGCCGCTAGAGGCGCTTGCGTGATTCTCACTGTGAAAATCACAGTGAGAGCACGCAAGCGTCCATAGGAAAGCATTGTAAATGCTTTCCTATGAGACCGGCTGAATGCGCGCGCAGCTCTTGCCGCGCATGCGCATTCAGCCGAAAGGGAGGATCGGAGACGGAGAGGAGGAGGAGAGCTCCCCGCCCGGCGCTGGTATAAAGGTAAGTTTTAACCCTTTACTCTCCCCAGAGCCTGGCGGGAGGGGGTCCCTGAGGGTGGGGGCACTGTAGCGGAGGGCAGTATTAGAGACCACGATCTCCGCTTGTTCCACAGGTAAATCCACAGTCAGCGCTGAAAAGTAAGGCAAGTCCCCAAATCCTCCCAATAACCGGACGAAACACAGTTTGGGAGTCAACTAACTCGCTTTATTCACAAGCTGGCATATTTAAGCAGTTCCCCATGCAAGGGGTTTCCGTACAGATAATTCAGGGGATTTCTCCCAACATGCATTGTTCTTCTCCCAACAGGCATTGCTGCACAAGAGGGATACTCCGACTAAAATGGACGATTAAGTGGATTATCCCCTCATGCAGCAGAACCGACAATTTACTTTAAAATATATATTTTACACAATATTCGGTACATTGAGATGACCGAACGTTCGGTAGATAGCTGGGGTCTGAGCGCACCTTTTGTGAGAATACCGCTCAGATCCCAGCTGAAATGACCGAACGCCGCACAAATACAGTTTTGCATAGAAGTTCCCCTCAATCTGTCGAATGTATTTAGGGGAACGATTCTACCGAAAACCGGGCTCCCGAATGGCCTGGAAGTGCAGCGGTGTTCGCATCATCGAGTAGCCGTTTTTAGTTCCAGGCACTCGACGACCAAACACCGCTGCGAAATAGACGAATCCAAGATGGCCGACCGCCGCATGGTCGGTAGTCGAACGACGGCCACCCAGGATAGTCTATAATTACCGATTGCAACATTGTTGCAATCGGTTAACAAGTGCCACACGACCCTAAATGTGTGATCTACCAGGGGGCCCGTATTAGTTCGGCGAACGGCTTAGATCGCCGCTGTTCGCCGAACGTAGTACTTGTATGCTGGTAGCTTACGGCTGCCAGCATGCGAATCACTATAGCATAACATACACACAGCAAGTATACACGGTACACAGTACAGCCTACAGACAACCTTCCCATATTATAGTTCAGAAGTGGCTAGGTTTGCCACAATGCTCCCCCAGAACCAAGCCGGCATACACAGTCTGATCCCAACGGATCGGCTTGGGGAGGTCCGGGAAAGTACTCACAGATCACTTTTCAAGTTCAGTCTGTCTGGATAACCCGTCGGCGTTACCGTTTTGTTTCCCTGGGCGATAGTGTATTGTAAAGTCGAAGGGCTGCAGCGCCAAACTCCAGCGCAGCAGCCGGGCGTTATCCCCAGCTTCACGGTTAAGCCACACCAACGGGTTGTGATCTGTGAGTAAGGAGAAAGGTTGTCCATATAAGTACGGCTGTAATTTCTTAAGGGCCCACACCACGGCCAGGCACTCCTTCTCAATGGCGGCGTAGCTTACTTCTCGTGGCAATAACTTTCGGCTCAAGTAAGCTACGGGATGTTCGCCGCCATCAGTTCCAACTTGGCTCAGCACTGCCCCCAATCCAAACATTGAAGCGTCTGTGTGGACAAGAAATCGTTTAGTTGGATCAGGAGCAGCAAGTACAGGAGCATTAGTTAGTGCAGTTTTTAGTTGTTGGAATGCCTGTTCACACTCTGGGGCCCAGACAACCTGTCGAGGAAGATTCTTACGGGTCAAGTCAGTCAGGGGTTTGGCCAGGGCGCTATAATTGGGCACAAACTTTCTATAGTACCCGGCGGTACCCAGAAATGCTAACACCTGGGTTTTCGTCCTAGGGGTCGGCCATTTAGCTACCGCTTCCACTTTAGCTGGTTCGGGTTTCTGTTGCCCGCTTCCCACCCGGTGGCCCAAGTACTGCACCTCTGCCATCCCTATATGGCACTTACTGGGTTTCAGCGTCAACCCTGCCTCTCCAATGCGATCTAGTATGGCCCCTATGTGTTGTAGGTGCTCTGCCCAGGTCTGACTGAATATAGCTATATCGTCTAAGTAGGCACAGGCGTATTCCTGGAATCCGTCCAGTAACCGATCTACCATCCGCTGAAACGTCGCCGGAGCGTTTTTCATCCCGAATGGCATGACTCAAAATTGATACAAGCCAAACGGGGTGACAAACGCCGACTTAGGGATGGCATCCTCGGCTAGTGGAATCTGCCAGTATCCCTTACATAAATCTATGGTAGTGAGATACTGGCCCTGTGCCATCTTATCCAGCAGCTCGTCTATCCGGGGCATCGGATAGGCATCAGACACCGTTTTGTCATTTAGCCTCCGGTAGTCGACACAGAAACGTGTCGTGCCGTCCTTTTTGGGTACCAGCACTACCGGCGATGCCCAGGGGCTATCGGAATGCTCGATAACCCCTAGCTGCAACATCTCCGCTATTTCCTTTTCCATGTGGGTCCTGACTGCTTCAGGGACGCGGTACGGAGTCTGCCGCATGGGTAGCTGTCCCGGGGTTTTAACTCGGTGGGTGGCTAGCGGAGTGTACCCAGGCAAATTGGAGAAGGTAGCCCCTTTAGCTACGATCAGCTCTTGTACCTGGGCACGCTCCTGCGGGCTTAGCCGCTCCCCCAGCTGAACCCCCTTGGAGGGCTTGGTCTGTTCTTCCTGTTCCAACAGGTCAGGTAGGGGCAAATTCTCCTGATCCTCCGAGGCTGAGGCGCATATCACCGCCACGTCCTCTATCCTCTCATGGTAGGGTTTGAGCATGTTCACATGGAGCATGCGTCTCTTCCCTACCCCTGAGCAGGGGCCAATCACGTAGGTGGTGTCACACTTCTGTTCCACCACCTGGTATGGGCCTTGCCAGATGGCCTGCAGCTTGTCTGTGCGGACAGGTTTTAAAATCAAAACCTTCTGCCCTACCTGAAAGCTGCGGTCTCTGGCTCCCCTATCGTACCAACGGCGCTGGCGTTGTTGGGCCGCCTGGAGGTTGGTGCGCACTTCCTGAGTCAGCGCCTCCAGACGGTCCCGGAATTCCAGTACGTACGATACAATAGGGGTTCCATCTGGGCTACTCTCTCCCTCCCAATGCTCTCTAATGAGGTCTAATGGTCCCCGTACCCTTCTCCCAAACAGCAATTCAAAAGGGGAAAATCCTGTGGACTCTTGGGGTACTTCTCTATAGGCGAAGAGTAAATGGGGCAGAAAACGTTCCCAGTCTCTGTGGGCCTCTCCGAACGTACGGAGCATCTGTTTCAGCGTACCGTTAAATCTCTCGCATAAGCCATTGGACTGGGGGTGGTATGCAGAATTTACTATCGGCCTAATGCCACATATTTTCCATAGTTGCTGGGTGACCTCGGCGGTGAATTGGGTGCCCCTATCGGATATTATTTCTTGGGGAAACCCCACCCGGGAGAATATTTTCATTAATGCCTCGGCCACTGTCTCGGCATGGATATTCGAGAGAGCTACGGCCTCGGGGTATCGGGTGGCATAGTCCACTACTGTCAAGATGAACCGTTTACCGGAGGGACTGGGTTTGGGTAATGGCCCCACTATGTCAACGGCCACCCTACTGAAAGGTTCTGAAATAATCGGGAGGGGACATAATTTAGCTTTGTGACGGTCACCTCGCTTGCCTACTCACTGACATATATCACAGGAGGTGCAGTATTGTCTTACATCTTTAGAAATCCCTGGCCAGAAAAATGCATGAGTTAACCTATATCGGGTACGAGTCATTCCTAGATGTCCAGATAAGGGAATATCGTGAGCAATCCTAAGTAGCTCGGGACGGTACTTCTGGGGAACCACTAACTGTTTGGTGGTCACTGTGACGGACCCTCCCACTCCCCGTTCTGCAATGCGGTATACTAGCCCCTTCTCCCAAGTATACCGCTCCCCCTCTGTCCCCGCTTGGTTAGTGTGTACCCTGTCTCTGTACACCTGTAATGTGGGATCTGCCTTTACCTCGGCTTCAAACTTAGCTGGGGTATCCCAGGACATACGTGTCGGGTGAGGGTCTTGGTCTCTTACCTGAGCCTCAAAGTGTGTAGGTGGAGCCGTGGTGCGGGCCTGTTGCCGGGTGGTGACTGGATGGGCTTCTTGGTAGGGAGCCTGTGGGACAAAAGCAGATGTCATCTGGCCCAAGTCATTCCCCAGTACCACATCCGCAGGTAGGTTTTGCATGAGACCTACTTCCACAACCCCCTCTCCCACACCCCAATCCAAATGTACTTTAGCAGTGGGCAAACGGTACACTGCTCCCCCTGCCACCCTCACGGCCACTGATCCACCAGTGTGAGCGGACCCGGAGACTAGGTGGGGTGCGATCAAGGTGAGCGTGGCTCCGGAATCTCGGAGCCCTTGTACTTCTTTCCCCTCCAGCGTCACCAGCTGGTGATGATGCTGCCTGTTGTAAGTTGCTCTGACCGACATCACCTCGTGTAATACCCCTAGTGGTTCCTCGGGTTGAACACTCCACATCTCTTGGGCCGCTGGTTCCCGCTGATAATAATGGGCTGCAGCCCTTGGTGCAGGATTCGGTCGGGTTTGGTTCCAGGTGGGTCTGCCCCGATTTTGGGTGCATTCCCGGACTATATGCCCCCACTGTTTGCAAGAGTGGCACTGGATATTGGCACGTCCATTGTACCGGGAGGCTGGTGGTATATTCCCTGGGGCCGTGCGAAAAGGGGTTGTAGTGGGAACCGGGGCAATAGGAACGCTGGGTGACCCTGTGGGTCGCGGGTAACTCTTGGAGAGGGTTATCTGATGCCGTCTTGCATCAAAATGCTGGTCGGCTAATTGTGCCGCCTCGGTTAGGGTGAGAGGCTTCCTGTCTCGCACCCATTCTTGGGTCACTGGAGCCAACCCGTCGAAGAATTGCTCTAGCAGCATCAACTGCCGCAATCCTTCCATGGTAGTGGCTTGGCTCGCTTGTATCCACCCTTGGGATGTTTGGTCCAGCTTGTGTGCCCACTCGGCATGTGAGTCTTTATCTGGTTTCTTCAGGTTTCTAAATTTCCGCCGGTATGCCTCTGGGGTGATGGCATACCTTTCTAATATCGCTCGTTTCACTTTCTCATAGTCCTTGCTGTCCTTGCTGGGTAAAGCGCGGTATGCGTCAGCTGCCCGCCCTGCCAGTCTACTTGCCAGCAGGGGGACCCACGTTGCCCGTGCTAAGTCATGTAAATCACACAGCCTCTCAAAATCTTGTAAAAACCCATCGATTTCCTCCTTCTCCTCGCAGAATACTTTAAATGCTTGATAAGGAATTTTGGGTTTTACCTGGCTGTGGGATGACTCCGTTGTGGGCATTATTAGGTTCAACATGTCCACTGATATAGGCTGTGGTAGAAATGCCAGCCTGGTCCTCATTTCTCTCTCGTAGAGAGTTTCTTCCATGACTGCTGGGGGTGTAGCGCTGCGGGCTTGGTCTCCCTCCATCAGCTCGGCAATTAGTACAGCCTTGGGTTTGCTGCTGGCTACTTTACCCCTGGCTTCCAGTAGTTCCTTTAACGTCTGTCTCTTTAGTTTAGAATAATCCGTCTCCATTCACTTCGGTAGTCGGTTCTTTCGTTGAATTCTGCTTGCCATTCCCTTTTCTCATTCGGCAGTTGCAATTTGCACGAATTGCGCTTTTCGGCTGTAAGGTCGGATCCCGTCGCTTGCCACCAATTGTAGCGGAGGGCAGTATTAGAGACCACGATCTCCGCTGGTTCCACAGGTAAATCCACAGTCAGCGCTGAAAAGTAAGGCAAGTCCCCAAATCCTCCCAATAACCGGACGAAACACAGTTTGGGAGTCAACTAACTCGCTTTATTCACAAGCTGGCATATTTAAGCAGTTCCCCATGCAAGGGGTTTCCGTACAGATAATTCAGGGGATTTCTCCCAACATGCATTGTTCTTCTCCCAACAGGCATTGCTGCACGAGAGGGATACTCCCACTAAAATGGACGATTAAGTGGATTATCCCCTCGTGCAGCAGAACCGACAATTTACTTTAAAATATATATTTTACACAATATTCGGTACATTGAGATGACCGAACGTTCGGTAGATAGCTGGGGTCTGAGCGCACCTTTTGTGAGAATACCGCTCAGATCCCCGCTGAAATGACCGAACGCCGCACAAATACAGTTTTGCATAGAAGTTCCCCTCAATCTGTCGAATGTATTTAGGGGAACGATTCTACCGAAAACCGGGCTCCCGAATGGCCTGGAAGTGCAGCGGTGTTCGCATCATCGAGTAGCCGTTTTTAGTAGCACTCGACGACCAAACACCGCTGCGAAATAGACGAATCCAAGATGGCCGACCGCCGCATGGTCGGTAGTCGAATGACGGCCACCCAGGATAGTCTATAATTACCGATTGCAACATTGTTGCAATCGGTTAACAAGTGCCACACGACCCTAAATGTGTGATCTACCAGGGGGCCCGTATTCGTTCGGCGAACGGCTTAGATCGCCGCTGTTCGCCGAACGAAGTACTTGTATGCTGGTAGCTTACGGCTGCCAGCATGCGAATCACTATAGCATAACATACACACAGCAAGTATACACGGCACACAGTACAGCCTACAGACAACCTTCCCATATTATAGTTCAGAAGTGGCTAGGTTTGCCACAGGCACTATAGTGGTCCTTTAAGGGGATTTTTGTACGTCACTACTGGCCCTTTAAGAACCAACCAAAGGAATATAAAATAATATTGCAGAGACTTCGGACTATATAAATTATGCAGCACAGGCCATTAAGCTGTCTAACAAAATTTGTGTCTTTTAAAAGGTGTTCGTGTGTTGCTTATTCTGTATATTCACCTTGTATGCAGCATTCGGCTGATTGTTCGGTAAAATCACTCCGTTTATTATACAAGTGAAACTGCCAAACAATCAGACCACCCCAGGAGGAAGTGTGCCTCCAATTACCATTCAAAACAATGTTGCAAACGGTAATTGGCAATCCGTGCAGTATGGGCTTTTTTCTCTGGGTGGCCGCCATTCGGGAAACGAACACGTGGCGGCGGCCATCTTAAACTCCCGAACATCGATGTTTTGCCGTTGAGTGTCTGGAACTAAAACCGGACACTCGACTTGGCAAACACCGCTGAGACCTCCAGACTTCCATGTATTCGTGCCGAAACTACCGAACGGGCCGCCGTTCGGTAGAAATATTCATACGAACAAGGGGATTCAAATGAAGGCAAGCAACCGCTATTTCATTCGGTATTTTCATCCGGTTATACCCACGAACAGAGACCGACCGCAAGGCAAAAACCTATGGAACTATTTTGGGCTACTGTTGCCTGTGCGGTCGGTCATAACTTTAAACCTCCATAACTCCCGAACCCCTGGTCCGATCTGGGTGATTTTTGAGTATGTTACTCACCCAGACCAGGGCGATCAGGGGATCCCCTATTTAGTAGTGTACTCTAGGTATCTGGGGTACATCCAGAAATGTGGGGAAATAATGTACATGATTAAGTGGATTATGTGTCATACTGAGGGGAGGAGATGTGTGGGAGGTAACTCATGTGTGATTGGTGTATCGGGTAATTATTGTAAATCCCTCCCTTGCATGGGAGAATGCTTTAAAAGAAGGTTGAGTTCTAGTTCTACTCCTGATGCTGTGTGTCGTCCAGTGATTGGGAAAGGTGATGGGATTTTATTGCTGATGGTGATTACTATGCTGCTGGATTATTCTCTCGGTGTGGATATTGTACCTGGGATTATTGCTGGTTCCTGAGCCACACCTGGACTACCAGCGGAAACAGTCTGTGAGAGACCAGCGCTCCACTACACTGACCAAAACAAAACCTAAAATTTGAGCTATATATGTCTGTTCAACTATGATTTACCTAATTTATATTAAGTGTACCCACACTTATTATATGTAATTTTTTGAGAATTATCGCTATCTTGACCATTTGCAGAAGTTTGCAACCCAGGGTATTCAAAATAGGGTATGTCCAGTCTTGTTAGTAGACACTCAGTCACAAACCCTGGCCAAACTAAGTGTTCAGATTAGTTTTTTGGATTTTTCACAAAAAAACTGTAGCTTCACTGATGATATTATTTTATACATTTTACTGTTTTAAAACACTTGTGTCTGTGTTCAGCAATGTTTCACGAGTTCAATGTTTCAACATTGAGTACAACAGTATGCCTTATAAATGAAAGCCTTGTTTCTCCTGAAAAACAAAAAGATATATATTCCAGAGGCCGGAGCTTAATATAAAAGAGGTAAATTATGGTTGAACTTAAGGATTATATAGTGTCAGGAAAACAAGTTTGTTTTCCTGACACTATAGTGGTCCTTTAATCATGCAATTCTCAACCCCTGTCTTTCCAGCAGCCCCCATTACCCCTTCCCCATACTTTTTTTCTTCTTTCTATTGCTGTCCCCATATAATCCTCTTACCATGATTTTCTTCCTCTGATTGACCCGCTACTTCTCTTCCATGAACTGTGTCTTACATTATTCTCTTTCCATGATTCCTTTTCTCTCTTCTATTTTTCTTTTCATTAAGTTTTCTCTCCCCATCTTCCCGATTTCCCCCTTTTTATTTTCTACCTTTCTCTGCTCCCTGTGGTCTCTTACCATCTTCCCCCCCTTTTATTTCCTACCTCTCTCTGCTCCCTGTGGTCTCTGGCAGGCTGCTGCTCTTTTCCTTTGCTGGCTGTGAGAGGGCTATATGTGAGAGGAGAGTCCTGGAAGTGATATAACTTCCTAGCCCCGCCTCTCCCATCATACAGAGCGCCGCATGGGACAAAAAGAAGCAGACCTGGCAGAGAGAGCAGGGGGAGAGGCGATCTGCAGTGTGGTAGGCTGCTGGGGCCCTGCATGTCCTTAGAGACCCCAGCAAACTATCAATGGATGATATTTTTTTAAACATTTGCCTTTCCAATTGGAGAGATCTCTGATCTGATCTCTCCAGCTGAAGCTTGACTTTGCAGCCGGCCCCTGGTTGTCTCGGGCCCTTGGTCCATGACCGATGTGCCCGAGTGATCAGACTGCCCCTCGTGCTTCCTCTCCCTTTTGGATACCTAAATCTGCAGTACCTATCTCTGAGTTTTAATATGTTTTACATCTAAATATTTGGCTCCTGTACTGTTTTATTTATATACTGTTTAACCTTTTGTTTGTTTCTTCTACTGTGTAGTCCACAATAAATGAGATGAATAAGCTGAAAACTCTACAGTCACTGAATTGTCATAACAACCCATTCATGGATGGGGGTAAAAACCCAGACACTGTCCGTCAACTCATCATTTCAAAGATAGCCAACTTAAAAATGTTAAACAAGACTGAGGTACTAATTTTGTTTTTTCTTTTCTTCATTTCTCTATTATAATGGTTTTATTTATTTTTTTTACTAGTTTTATTGAACAATTTGATACACTAAAGTAAACCTGCACTATTTTAGTGGGTTGTGACCTGGTAGTGGGTAATAAATCAGCATGAAATCCCAATAACATACAGACAGAGACATTCAAAGACACAAACGGGTTCTAAAAAAATGAAAATGTGACACACAAACTGGACCATAATAGTTGTCATCTAACAAAAATTAGTAAATAAAACAAAAAACTAAATCAAATCAATATTTATTATGACAACCCTTTGCCTTTAAAACAGTATCAGTTATTCTTGCAAATTATTTAAGAAACTTTGAGGGTAGTTTGTTTTTGTTCCAAAAATGTTGGAGAACTAACCACAGCTCTTCTGTGGATTTAGGCAGCTTCAGTTGCTTTTTTTTTTTTTTTAATATAATTCCAGGCAGACTAGGTAATGATATCAGCACTCTTTGGAGTCTATACTATCACATCCATATCTTCTTTTTTTGTTTATGCTGTAGATCAAGCATGCCAAACTCGCGGTCCACAATGGACAGCTTTGCGGCCTGGCGAGCCGCGCGTACATGCCTAATTGCCTAGTGATTTAAGCAGAGTAGGCACCTGCCTTCCCCACATTGTAGGTGCCTACTCTGCTATAATTTACCCGGCTGGGAAGGAGGGGACGGTGGATGCAGCAAAGGAGCTTAGTGTTCCTGCTCCTCACTGCTCCCTCGCACGTGCCATCTGTAGTGATGCCAGGTGCCGGGATATGACGCCATATTCCGGCATCACTAAACTGTGCGCGAGGGAGCTGTGAAGAGTAGGAAGGAGATCTCCAGACAGAAGATCCCCACTGGACTGCAGGAATAATTACAATAATATGAGTGTGTGCAAGAATGTGTAAATGTGTGTGTGTATCTGTGAGTGAGTGTGTCTGGGAGTGAGTGTCTGTCTGTGTGTCTGTCAGTAGTATGTGAGTGTCAGTGTGTGTGTGTGTTTGTCAGTGTGTGTGTGTGTGTCTGTCAGTGTTGCAATGGCCGCGGCTGGACAGTGGAGGACCTGGAGGTGCACGGAGGCACACAACGCCACGTTACATTCCAACGTGACGTCAACGTGCTCCACCTTCACAGGGTGTCAAGAAGTAGCGGGAGGAACCGCTTTGGCACAGGGTGCGGACAGTGCCATTTGGGATATTCCAGAGGCCGGGCTTCGGAGTCGCATAATGGCAGCGGCAATGTGAGTGGAGTTTGCTTGTTGGCTAGAGGGGGGAACTGGGATTTAGTAGATGGGGATGCTGGGTTTTTTTTATACTGTACTTTTCAAAATAAACCTACATTTCTAAGTTTTGGGTTTTTTTGCAGCCCACATAAACTTAAACCTTGTTTATTTGGCCCTTGCTAGACCTTGGGTTTTACATGCTTTCTGTAGATAGTTTGTATTGATTTAAGCTGTATGCTGCAGAATAAAATTGGGGATCTCCAAGTCCATTTTTTTTTTTTTTAGAAATGCAGCCCCACACTTACATGGAACCTCTATCAAGCTTCACTGTCACTTGCAGACGCTCTTGCCTAGTCTATGTAACTGTTCTTGTAACTCTCTCCAACCCTTCAGTGAACAAACTTATCTGTGTTATCATGCATAGTTGGGTTGTATGGCCTTCTTTCTACGTTGGAGGTATGGATTTTTGGCCACAAGTCTTCGATGAAGACCACCTCTGACCAGAGTGCTCTGGACAGTAGATAGGTGTACCAGGGTCCCACTGGTTTATGTCAATTCTGAGCTCATGGCTCAGTTGTACATCTTCCGATTCCAAAGGAAAAGAAGTACAATGTATCTTTAAACGACTGCACTAAGTATGCCTACCACTAAGTCCTGTAGGAAAGCAGTAAGTCAATGCTTTCCTATGAGGGCTTCTACTTCACATTTTTACACTGTCAGTGCAGCGGATGGGTCTGTTATGTCAGCCATACTGACAGCCACTAGACGTAGACTTAACCCTGCACTGTAAATATTGCAGTTTGTAAAACAAATGCAGTGTTTTACTTTGGATGCCAATCCATCTAGTCATTTAGCCAATAAAATATGCACATAATGGTCATTAGCTGTCTCAGAAGCTTAAATGTGTACGCTCCTTGTTTGCAAAGGAGATGTACATAGTTGACAGAAAAAAAACAAAAGCTAATGTAGGTGAGTAGACACTCTTCCCTTTGCATAAGGGAGAACAAATAATTAAGCACACACAACAAACATACACCAGAAAAACTACAACTTAACGTAGTTCTTGTGAGTATAGCCAGTCCTTGCAGGCTTTTTGTTGTAAACCCTTCTTTTCAGAGAAAAGGCAGTGTTTACATTACTGCCTAGAGACACCTCGAGTGGCCACAACTCTGATGGCTACTAGAGGTGCTTCCTGGGGCAGTGCTGCACAGTGTACAGCAACGACTTTCAGCGTCTCCACACTCTGCATGGAAACACTGAACTTTTCTAATAGAGATGCATTGGTTCAGCACATCTCTACGAGGAAATGATGTTTGGCCCCCACCTCACCTCCTTGACAATCTCAGCCAATCCACTGCTTTCCCTGTGAGAACACTATACATGTTTGTGTTCATGACCCTATAGTGTTCCTTTAAAGGGACTCTCCAGGCAGCCCCTGTTTACTCACCTGGTTCCAGCGCCGGGAGCCTCGAGAAGCCGCGCCCCCTATTTCGTCAAAATGACGATATAGGCGGGCGCGAGCAGGGAGCAATCAGACGCTTCCATTTGGAAGCGTCATTGCTCCCTTGTGCGCATGCGCGGCTTCGCCGCACATGCGCACAGACTTCAGAGGGCGGCATTCATGCTGCCCTCTGAAGTCCTCAGCGCACTACCGCACATGTGCGCGGTGTGAGCGGACGCGAGCTGAGCTGACTGACAGCTCAGCTCGCGGTCTTTGCCCGCCCCCTCTCCTCTCTGACAGGCTGGAGAGAGAAGGCGCGCACACAGTGCCTTCTCTCTCCTGCACACGTCAGACGTATTTTTTTAGGGCCCTGCATCATAGGAAGTGCCTCTAGTGGCCGTCTGAGTGAAGGCCACTGGAGGTATTCCTATCAATCTCTGAAAATACAATGTTTACATTAGATTGCCTGCAGGGAGCTATAGATCTCACCTGAACAAATACATTAAGCTGTAGTTGTTCAGGTGACTATAGTGTCCCTTTAACAACTGAAGTTGTGCTATTTTTTGGGGGGAAAAAATCTTTTGGGGGTTTTACCTGCAGCCATTTCAAGCAGAAGCATCTTCAAGTACTCCAAAATGCAGAATTGTTTATTAACTAATATCAAAGGAACACTCCAGGAACCAACATAACTTAGGTACTTTGATTTTTGGTTTTGGCCTCACAATCATGCTGTATTTTTTCCACGTTCAAATGCCATTTTTTTTTATTTATTTTTTTAAATTATGTTTTATTTATTGCAGCATAACTCCTTTTCCTTAATAACTTTACTTTTCTGTTTGCAGATCCTTCCACAAGAGAGAAAAGGTGCTGAACTTGACTACAGAAAAATGTTTGGGAATGATTGGTTAAAGGCTGGTGGAAGTCAAAATCTTGAATTAAACAACCCAAATAAAGAGTTTTGTATTAACCACCCTACTTACAAATCTCTGATAGAAAGTAAGTAGGCTGAAATTGTGGTTTCACTATGTATTCATTACACACAATGGTAAAATGTACATTTGTTAAAGGGACACTCCAAAATAAATGTAGCTTAATTAAGTGGGTTTGGTGTATGGATCATGTCCTTGCAGTCTCACTGCACAATTCTCTACTATTTGGGAGTTAAATCACTTTGTTTATGCAGCCCTAGGCACACCTCCCCAGCCTGTGACTTATACAGCCTCTTTACACACATCCTCTAAAGAAAGATCTGATTTTTAAACTTCCCTTATGCTACAATGTGTTTAATTTAGATATTTTTATCTCCTGCTTTGTTAATTTTTTGCTAGAGCCTGCAGGAGCCTCGTGTGTGATTAAAGTTCAATTAGGAGCAGGAGGTAAAAAGCGTCTTAAAGGGGCCCTCCAGGCAACTCAACAAGCTAGCAAAGCAAGTATACAGCGCGCAACACATAATTGTAATAGTGGGTTATATCTTACTTAATTTATAAGTGCAATGACATGCAACCCTCTTAAAATGTGTATACATATGTATTATAAAATATAATAAAAGCACACATATACCCCAAAGTCTGGTATAGTTATCCCTCAGAAAATGAGAAAACAGAAAAAATGATATAGTAATCACAGGTAATACTTGGATAATATTATCTGAAGGTATCACACTCACAATTTTCTGAGCGTGTTAAAAAATCTGGCTCGGCTAGTACAGCATAGGTGTGATAGTTATAGTTCCAGACAGGGTAAGTGACAGCTTTTTCCTCCATAGAAGGAGAAACCAGAGAAGGCAACACCAGTTAAGGTAAGATAAACAATATTTATTAAACAAACAATATGAAAATATTACATTCAAATTACTGGAGTGCCATATAGTACAAGTCCACAGGAATTTTACACAGCACAATGCATTTCAACGCTACTTGTGTCTTCTTCAGGTGTCTACAAAATGAGGTACTTCTAAAGCGCATTTTTACGCTATTTAGGGAATAATGCATTTAGTGACCGTAGGTTTACTGTTGGAGGAGATAAGGATTTGCTTTTTTTTTTTTTTTTTTACCTATACAGTCCTTTAAGTAAATAAACAGTGCTGTAAGATCTGATTGAAAAGTAAACCATTTTTTTCATGTAGGCTGTGTGAGTGACAGAAGGTGTGGCTAAGGTAACAGAAACAGATATGATTGAACTCCTAAATGACATAGAATTTCTATTTATTTATTCCATGATGATATTTTATATATTCCAAGAGTTTTATATATTTCTGAAATATAGCATGTGGAGCATTGCAACTACCCAACCTAGATATACTCATTTAAAAAGATACTTGTGCCATGTTTATTAAAACATAACAGATGTTATACAAGTACTAGATTTGGAGCATTCACTATGGAAACTGAAGGAATGATTGGTTTTACAAAGTTTAGCACTTACCGTATATACTCGAGTATAAGTCGAGTTTTTCGGCACATTTTTTTTTGCTGAAAAACCCCAACTCGACTTATACTCAAGTCAATGTCTGTATTATGGCAATTTACATTGCCATAATACAGACAAGGGGCTGTGTAGGAGGGGGCTGGCAGGGAGCGTTTACTTACCTCTCCTGCAGCTCCTGTCGGCTCCCTTCTCCTCCGCGCCGGTCTGGTCAGCTCACCTGTCAGCTCCAACTGTAAGTCTCGCGAGCCAGCCCCCTCCACTGAACTGCCAATGCCACTGGACCACCAGGGAGTGAGAGCCCCCCTCCCTGCCATGTATGAAGCAGGGAGGGGGGGACGAAAAAATAAAATAATAATATTTAAAAAATAATAAAATAAATAATAATAAAACCCCCCAAAAAAATATTAAAAAAATAATAATAAAAATGGCCACCACCCACCAAGGCTCTGCAACACATACACAAACACACACTGCATCACACACACACACACTGCATCACACACACTGCATTCATACACACACACTGCATTCATACACACACACTGCATTCATACACACACACACTGCATTCATACACACACGCACTGCATCCATACACACACACACACACTGCATTCATACACACACACTGCATTCATACACACACACTGCATTCATACACACACACTGCATTCATACACACACACTGCATTCATACACACACGCACTGCATCCATACACACACACACACACTGCATTCATACACACACTGGACTCATACACACACACTGCATTCATACACACACACACACACACTGTAGATAAATATTCAATTAATATACATTTTTTGGGATATAATTTTATTTAGAAATTTACCAGTAGCTGCTGCATTTCCCACCCTAGTCTTATACTCGAGTCAATACGTTTTCTCAGTTTTTTGGGGTAAAATTAGGGGCCTCGGCATATATTTGGGTCGGCTTATACTCGAGTATATACAATATTCTTGTTTTGCCTTTATGACCATACAACAGTGTTTATTGTCATGCAATCTTGCATTTTCCCTTTACTCTCACTCTTTATTTATTGTTTCTATCATCACTTGTTTTTTTAGCGATCCTGTAGTATTAACCTATATGCACACTGATATTTCAGGATATTCCCTGTAATAATGAATGCAGGTTCTCTTGCCTAAGGTACTTTAAAATAGTTTGCTTGACTAATATGCCACATGTGAATAGATAAATACTAAATACAGTTATTGACCAAGGGTTTTGCCATAATCGTTGCAGTTTTTTTTAGAATTCTGTTTGTGGGCAGTAGAGTTTTACTTTAAGGAAACCATTTCATCCTAGTCACTTGGTATTTTGAGGTTGTTTATCTTTAAAGGGGCACAGCTGCATTGATTATGGTGTCAGAAGTGACCTGGTGCCAACCCACTGTTAAGAGTCAAACCATTTTCGAATGGTTTACACTTACCTCTGGGTGCACACTGACTTTCAGTTCTTAACAAATTTCTGTTTCCATTTAATATTAGCAATATCAATTCTGTCTGTGATGGAGAATTAATTATTTTACCTGTGCAATGCTTAGTGAATATTCCCCTAAACATACAGAGCTATCAATATATGCATTAACCTATAGATGTATTGCATACTGAGACGTAGATTTAATGACATATATTATCCTTTATCTACAAATACCTGGACAAGTCTTCCTTGATGGTTTGTTTGTGGAAGTTGGGGCGAGGTAAATAATTAATAAAAGGCCCACTGCTGTAATTAGTACATCTGGAGATGCCTTGCCTAACTCACCTGCAGTACCTGAGAAAATGGGACTTGTCATAGATACAGGTAAATAAGGGTTAAACAGCCTTATTGTCTTAGTTAAGCCTTTCCATGTCTACAGGGGTTAAAAGCAAGAATTTTCTCTCTTGGCTGCAATCGGTACTCCCTTTTCTCTTTCTCAGGGCAAGCACAATCTCCCTTTTCTCTGTTTCACAGGCCAAGATAACCTTCGCATAGTTTAGAGAAGACGTGCTAGACATGCGCAGAAGCATGTCTTCTTTAAACTGTGTTTGTTTCATATATACACTATACCCGCGTAAAAAAAAAAAGCACCTCTTTTTTCTTAAACCTCATAATTACTGGTCTGCTTTAATTTTACATTAATTGTTCTCCACAGTGAACATATACAAAGATTAAGAACAGCAGCATGTGTTACCAACATAAGTCCATTCCGCAACGTGCACACGGGGGTTCCGCGGAATGATTAACCGATGCTATGAGTATAGCACCGGGGAAACATTACTGCTCAACAGGGACCCGTTCGAGTGCCGCGGTTCTTTAAGACCGCAACCGGGCCCCTGTAATGTCGGCCGTCATGCATAGAGACAGCGCGGAAGGGAGAGGAGGAAGCTGCAGAGTTAGGGGAGAGGAGCACGAAGAGCTCCAGACCCCTTCACTCCCCCCAGCAGGACCAGGACTCCAAGCCACCCTCCTGGACACACAAGGTAAGCTAACAGGAGGGTGGCTGGAGATATATAAAAAAATCACTGTGTGAGTGTTTGAGTGTGTGTGTGTGTGTGTATTAGTGTAAGTGTGTATATTAGTGTAGGTATGAGTGAGTGTGTGTATGTGTTTGTGCTTGTCAGGGTGTTTGTGAGCGTGTGTGTGTCAGGGTGTGCATCTATTTGTTTTTTACATATATCTCAGTGTGCTACTGTGTGTGAGTGCACACGCCTGTGTATGTGCCTCTGTGTGTCAGGGTGTGTTTTTTATGTCCGTGTGTGTGTATCTGTGTAATGGTGTGGGCATGTATTAATGTTTGTGTGTGTCAGGGTGAATGTGTGTATGTCGATGTGTATTTATATGTGTGTGAGTGTGTATGTGTCAGTGTCTACTTGAATTTGTGTGTATGTGTTGGTGTATTTATATGCATCTGTGTGTTTATGTGCATGAATATCTTTGTAAGTATGTATGTGCATACATCCAGTCAGTGAAACACCAGCAAAACATACAAGCACACTCCTGCAAGCTAATACAAATATTACATACAAACACACCCCTGCATTCAAACTCAAACAAAATATATACAAAAACACTCCTTCACTCAAACAAATATACACAAATGTATTGAAAAAGAAAATATTAGATAATATGAATAATCCAATATAATTTCAGGAGTAGTATATACCTTTACATTTTAAACTTATTTGATGCAATGCTAAAAAGACCTGATATAGCTTGTATTAAATTGTTAAAACAGAAGTATGCATTTGGTTGAATGAGTCCAATAATAAAAAAAAAATGTCTCTGTATGGATACAATTGTATCCCTGAAATGGAAATTCACAACAGTCCGTGAATTTTGTTAGCTATTTCAGCTATTTCCAGTTATAATCAAACTGGGATTTGTATGCTGGATTAGCTGAATTAATATTGTACAGTATTATATCTATCTGCATGTGCAGTAATTTATATCTTAATAACAATGTACTATTAAAAATAATTATAATAACTAACAGATCATGGTAAATGACGTGTAGTATGATGGAAGAAATCCCTCCGTGCTTGCAGAAACTGAGGTAGAAATCCAAAGTGCTTGCTGTATTAAAATCAATTTATTGACCACAAAGTAAACAGGATTCGCACTCGCAATTATGTAAAAAACTTTTCGTGCTGTACTGGAGTCAGGAAAGTGCGGTGCTAGCAGCTGTTAAGTTCTCGTCCTGCCGGCAGATGAAGCTGAGAGCCGCGTGCGTGTCACCGATCTTCCTGCGTTCCAAATGAAGCCCGGTCGTCTTTACGGTAAGTGCCAGAAAGTTACTGTAAGCACTATGCTGACAGCTCCGCCAGGTTCTGTGAGCTCAGAGCGTTGCCGCGGTTACCACAGCAACGCTCCGAATCTCATGAGAGTGAACTCTAGAAGCTCCTGAGGCTGCTAGAGTTCACTGTCACTACCAGGGCTTCCTAACTAGTGATTGCAAGAAATGTCCCCCCCATACACACACAATGCTATACATACACACACACTATCCCCCATACACACATACTGCCCCACATTATGCTGGTAACAGCAGGATGTGTTACCAGCATAAATCCATTCTGCAACGTGCACACAGGGGTTCGGCGGAATGATTACCCAATGCTATGATTATAGCACCGTGGAAACATTACTGCTCAACCGGGACCGTTTGAGTGCCGCGGTTTTTTAAGACCGCCCCATACACACACACTGTCCCCCATACACTCACACACACTGCCCCCCATACACACACACAATTACCTCCTATACGCACAATTACCCTCCAACACTCACTGCCCCCCACACACACACTATCCCCCATACACACACACTGCCCCCCATACACACACACTATCCCCCATACACACACACTGCCCCATACACACACATTTACCCCCACATACGCACAATTACCCCCCACACACACACTGCACCCCCCCACACACACACACTGTACCCCTCATGCACAAACTGCCCCACATACACACACACACAAACTACATCCTTCACAAACACAGTGCACCCATGTACACACGCGCACACTGCACCCCTGTACACACGCGCACACTGCACTCCTGTACACACGCGCACACTGCACCCCTGTACACACGCGCACACTGCACCCCTGTACACACGCGCACACTGCACCCCTGTACACATGCACACACTGCACCCCTGTACACGCGCTCACACTGCACCCCTGTACACACGCTCACACTGCACCCCTGTACACACACTCACACTGCACCCCTGTACACACGCTCACACTGCACCCCTGTACACACACTCACACTGCACCCCTGTACACACGCTCACACTGCACCCCTGTACACACGCTCACACTGCACCCCTGTACACACGCTCACACTGCACCCCTGTACACACGCGCACACTGCACCCCTGTACACACGCGCACACTGCACCCCTATACACACGCGCACACTGCACCCCTGTACACACATGCACACTGCACCCCTGTACACACATGCACACTGCACCCCTGTACACACATGCACACTGCACCCCTGTACACACATCCACATATTGCACCCCTCACACACACACTCTACAGCCCCTATCCCGGCAGACCTCAGGTCTGGTTTCTTAAACAGTTTGACTACTTACCCTGGGAGGGCACTACTGGCACCATAACCACTACAACATAATGTAGTGGTTATTGTGCCTGAATTGTTTCTTTAGATAATCTACCAGTGCCACTCCCAAGATTAGGGGCCCAGTATATGCCACATCGCTGTACATATATACAACCTAGAAAAGATGTTTGACTTGGGGTGCCTTGGAAAAATATTGAAATATTAAGGGCGCCTTGAAACTAAAAAGTTTGGGAACCACTGATCTAAAAATATATTTTTCTCTTTAAGATACATTATAGTTCATAGGTTATTTGGCATGAAATTTAGATGTTATGTAGCGCAAAGCTGTATATTCATGCACTATTTACATTTTTGGTTAATTGAACTTGTGACTGCAGAGATGACATGCACTTTTTTCATAGCAAAAATGTTATAAAATAAACAAATACAAAGTTCAGAAAAAGACCTTAACCACTTCGCAATGGTAGGTAGAAATTTTCTGTCATTGCAGTCCTACCCTTTAAAATTCCATCATTTACAAAGATTAACCCCAGATCGCTGCAATCGCGGCAATTGTGGGGTTAATGCAACTGCAATCTGCCTCGGTGTCTGAGGCAGATGAGTGGCAGCCAACTGCGCGGTCCCTGCACATGTGATCGCTCTGACACGCTGCAGAGACTCCTGATTCGCCTCGCTGCATTTCTGTGTTCAGTGTAAAGTGCAGGGAGATGAATCGCTGCAGATTTGTTTCTTACTGTAAAAAAATGTCTTATGAAATACGGTGACCAGAAAAAAGCCCATATGAAAATTGCACCCCACTGTCATAAATGCCCACAAAGAAAAATGCCCATATTGAATAATATGCACATATAGTACCGTATATACTCGAGTATAAGCCAAGTTTTTCAGCCCATTTTTTGGGCTGAAAAACCCCAACTCGGCTTATACTCGAGTCAGAGTCTGTATTATGGCAATTTGCATTGCCATAATACAGACCGGGGGAGAGGGGGGCTGGCAGAGCTGTAACTTACCTTTCCTGCAGCTCCTGTCAGCTCTCTCCTCCTCTGCGCCGTCCGTTCAGCACCTCGGTCAGCTCCCAGTGTAAGTCTCGCGAGAGCCGCGGCTCTCGCGAGATTTACACTGGGAGCTGACAGAAGAGCAGAACGGACGGCGCAGAGGAGGAGAGAGCTGACAGGAGCTGCAGAACAGGTAAGTTACAGCTCTGCCAGCCCCCCCCCCCCCCCCCCACTGAACTGCCACTGGACCACCAGGGAAGGAGAGCCCCCCTCCCTGCCATATATCAAGCAGGGAGGGGGGACGAAAAAAAAAAAAATAAATAAAATAATAAAAAAAAAAATTAATAATAAAAAAAAAAGGGGTATAAGGACCACTATGGGAGGGGGGGGGGTATAAGGACCACTATGAGAGGGAGGGGGTGGGTTAAGGACCACTATGGGAGGGAGGGGGGTATAAGGACCACTATGGGAGGGAGGGGGGGTATAAGGACCACTATGGGAGGGAGGGGGGGGGGGTAAGGACCACTATGGGAGGGAGGGGGGGATAAGTGTGAGTGTCCACTAGAGCAGGCAGCAAAACACAGTCCAGTCCAGCCCTGCCGCAGTCTGAGCCGTTCACCAGCTTCCCTGGTGTTGCAGCCGTGATGCGGAGTGCTTGTTTCGCTTCCCTGGGCAGGGTCTGAAGGCAGGGGTTACAGTGTCGGCTGAGAGCGCTGGGAGTGGGTTGTTTCTCCCCATGTCTTCTGTGCACATGGCATCCGCCATCTTGGGCCTGGCTGTTAGGCCCCACAGCTTCAGTCGCCATATTTTCGTCAGGGCCTCGGGGTGAGGATCGGGATCACCCCCACCGGTCCAGAGGGGGGGGGGGGGGAAACGGGGCCTTGTTCACGCTCGTTTGGGCCCCAGGTTGGGTTCTGTTAGGCAGGATAGAGGGGCAGCGGCCGTCTGCCCCCCTCACCGCCGGAGTAGGCCTCGATTAGGGCATCCGTGCCCTCTCCTCCAGGGGACTGCAGCTCGGTGAGCCAGCCTCACCCTGGATCCAGTGTCCCTTTAGCTCTGTGGACTGCCGCTGGTGATTGGTTCTGGAGCTGAAAAACCTGAATTCAAAGCATAACGTTTGATGGCTTGCAGGAGCTCAGTTTGCATGCTGCCATCCAGCTTGGCGGTCCGGCCCCGCCCCCCACGTTAGCATATTTAACCCCTTAAGGACCGTACTGTTTTTGCGATGTTGTACATTTGTGTCCAGGCCTCTTTTTACACTTTTGTGGTGTTTGTGTTTAGCTGTAATTTTCCGCTCTCTTATTTACTGTTCCCATACAAATTATACATTGTTTTTTTCAGGACAAAAAATGGCTTTCTTTACATACCATTATTTATATCATCTCATGTAATTTAATAAATAAAAATAAAAAAAAAAATATGATGCAAAATTTAAACAAATACATGTTTTTTTTTACTTTTACTTGAAAAATCTTTTACTCATCTACAAAAGCTAATGAAAAAAACTGCTAAATAGATTCGAAATTTTGTCCTGAGTTTACATGCTTTTTTTTTTTTTTTTGCAAGTTATAGGGCTATAAGTGATATGGATTATTTTAAAATAAACAAATATGTTTAAATGTCTATCTGTTACTGTCCAAATCTGAGATGATTAAATTGCGTATACGCAGAAGTAAATTCACACTGACACACGGAGTTCAGGTTAAAAGCACTTTGAGAAAATTTAATGGCATCTGGTTAAAAAGCGGGCTCGCAGACCCTTATAAGAGCAATATTACATCATCATTGAATATCAAGATAACAACAAATAAACATCATTAATTGGATTAGGTGTTAAGTGGCTATGTCAATGTCCACCCATCAATATTATTAATTGGTTCAAGTACTTAGTGCCTGGCTAGGTGTCCTCCCGAGAGGTGGCGTCATCTTGGACACGGGTGTGGACAGATGGCTCAGGCGCCATTTTACTCAGCACGAGGCTTTACTCGATGAGAGGGGGGCTTGGGGCGTCATTTTGGGTAGTTAGTGATGTCAGACTCGGGGTCAGGTTCAGGGCCTTTTTTATGAAAGAACATTTCATTAGAGCAGTTTCTCATGAGCTAGCTATAGTATACTTTGTTTCATGTTACAGGAACTTGATAATTCCGGTGTTAGTCATGTCCTTCTAGAAAATACATTCTCTATCTAATATTCTAAATGCTGTTAGGAAAATCTGTCATATAATGAAGTTAAATGGAGTTAGTACAAAAATGTAATACAGTTTTAATAAAGGTTTTTAATAATGCTACATCAGTCCCCCCTATGAAATGTTAGACTCTAAAAAAGATAAACTTTATTTGTTAATACCAGAAGACGTGTTAGCCCAAAGGCACAGAAACCCTGTGACCGCTAGCTAGATGTTATTGCAAAGTGCAATCCTGTCCCTTCCTTTCCCTAATAGGCTGCAGCACATCTGTCAATACGGTCAGGAAATCTCTTCACTCCGCTGGTATCCCGCAGTGGCTTGTCCACCACATCTCCGCACGGCAGTCAGTTCCATAGAGACGGACGCTGTCCCTAAGCTGGTTCCCTACCTAAAACTCTTGCACTTTATCAGTAAAAGGGATAGTTTGCAGCGGTATACAGGGTGAGTTGAAATCTTGGTCATCAACTGTCAGATGTGCAAAAGTTGGTGCCGCTTGGTCTACAGTCTTCTGCAGAAATTTTCTTAAACAGGGGAGGACACAACAAACGAGAAGAGCGACAATAAAAAGAAAAATTAGTAATGCTATACCAATATGCATTAAAGCTTTTTGCCATCCTGTCATCCAACCAAACCATCTTTCCCAGGGATCTTTTATCCCAGAATTCATTTTTAACTCTTCAGAGAGCTTATTTAGTTTCTCTATGGCCAAGGTGACTTTACCATTAGGACCTGTGTTTTCTGGGATGTACGTACAACAGGTCATGGTGTCGGGCAGTATTTTACATACACCCCCCTTTTCAGCTAGAATCATGTCTAAGGCCATTCTGTTCTGGAAGGACATTTGGGATGTGGCCTGCAGCTGTTCGGCTAAACCCTGGAGGGCATCTCTGGTGTAGTTAACAAAGCGTTGTTGGTTGTAATAAATGTAATTTATCCAATTTAAATTCTTGTTTGCAGTAACTATGGTAAAAAGTGATTCAAACCCCGCAGCAACTTCATCTCTTGCTTTGAATTCATTAGGCACCCCAATGGCATCAATATAAATGTGGGGGTCAAAACTGCCTCTTACTGGGGCTTCACGCTTGACCTTGGCTGGTGTGTGTATGGACTCATGTATGTCAGGGTGTGTGTCAGAGATAATATGTATAGGCATGATGGCTTTAGCCAGGGTACACTCCCCCCACCATTCCTTGTCCATCCTGGATCTTAGCTGTAAATCCCCACACAACCAGTAAATATCCCCTAATGACCTAGTATGGAATTGTAACAGGTACATAGGGACAGTTCTGTAGGTGGCACAATAGCCTTTGGAGAAGTTGCCCAAGAACTTACCAATTCCATCATAATTGGCATAACAGGTGTAGTTTCCCTTATAAACCGTAACACCATCTGGGGGTTTGACATCCTTGGTTAGGAGAGGGTATTCTACTGTCCATGCTCTGCAGAGGGACCTATTAAAGTTGTAGTGGTAGGCAAAAAGACTCAAAACACATTCTTCTATATCTACTGGCAAAGTCAAAGGTACGGTGCCAAGGTGAGGCCGGGCACCACCACACACATAGCATGCGGTTCTGTTATGTTTGTTGGCATTGTATTTCATCCATTCTAACCATAAATTAACATCATTAAAACCTGTTTCAGCGGCCATTGCATCTTCAAATGTGGGGTTAGCAATGGCCATCATGTCTTTAAAGGACTGGATGTGTGGTTTTAATGGATTTGAGACCATGTGGGTGGCCCCTTGCCACTCTGGAGAGTGGCACATATCGTTTAGGTAGAAGTGCCTCAATTTGTTATAGGACCCTTTCTTCCAATACATTCCCATTACATACTGGTCTGCATCCGTTGGACTGGGATGCTCTATGTTTAGGATTAATTTCATGGGTGTACCTCCTCCAGGCTTCCTTAGAGTCATTCTTTGGAGGAGGGATCTACCATGGTCATCTACCTTAGATAAAGCACTTTTGGGTTTGTAACCCCAGGCAGGCCCAGCATTCCACCCTGCAGCCCCCCAATGGTTACAGTTATGTCCCCATTGTTTGTCAACTACACAAACATAGGGGTCCTTTACATGTGGGATATCTCTATAGATAGTTTGAATTTGTGACGTGGGAAATGGGCAGTCTACAATGTCACAATAATCAAAAGTGTATGTAGCCACACGGGTACATGAGGAATTGTACCAGAAGGTATACCCACTGGCATCTTTAGTAATGGCTACTTGTTGGGCCTTAATTAGGTTAATTAAGGAGATGATGTACCAGAGGTACATGGTTGTGCGGTATCTGCTTCCTCTGGGGCAGGAGTCTTCTTGCAATGGGAAGCGTGGATCCAATGTGGCCCGCCGGCCAACTTGACGGAGGTTGAAGTGATCAGGAGAACTTGGAATGGTCCGTCAAATCTTGGTTCCAGGGTGTGTTTCCGCACAAATCTCTTGACCAGAACCCAATCTCCGGGAAGCAGGTTGTGGGTACCCGTATCAAAATCGGGATCTGGAATTGAAGAGAAAACTTGGGCATGTATTTTGTTCAAAGCACTTGCAAGTTCAGTTACATAATCTACTAAAACATCAGTTTGAAGCTGTAACTGTTGAGGGTAATAACAACCTAGTCTATGTGCAGTCCCAAATAGAATCTCATATGGGGATAGTGAGTGCTTCCCTCTAGGTGTGTGCCTAACGCTGAATAAAGCTATTGACAAGCTTTCTGGCCAGGGCATCTTTGTTTCTTGTGACATTTTTAACATTCTGGCTTTTAGGGTGCCATTCATACGTTCCACTTTGCCACTACTTTGCGGGTGGTAAGGGGTGTGAAAAGCTAGGGTCACTCCCAGAGCAGTCCAAATTTCTTTAGTCACTGTTGCTGTAAAGGCTGGGCCCTGGTCACTTTCAATAACTTCTGGAAGTCCAAATCTACATACAATATCTGTGAGCAGACGTCTTGCTGTTGTTTTTGCAGTGATATTGGTTACTGGGTAGGCTTCAGGCCAGCCTGAAAACATGTCCACTATTACTAGTGCATATTCATGAGGCCCACTCTTGGGCATTTGTATGTGGTCAATCTGAATTCTCTGGAATGGGTACATAGGCTTAGCCAGGTGTTTCAAGGGCACTTTGGTTGGTTTTCCTGGGTTGCATTTTGCGCAAATGACACAGGCCCTACAGAAGCTGTTGATCAGTGTTGTGATTCCAGGTGCTTCATAATACTTCTGTATGAGGGCAGCCATTAAGTCTTTTGACAGATGTGCAGGTCCATGTGCCCATTGGACAACTGCTGGATATAGGTTCTTAGGAAGGCAGAATCTAAAGTTGTTGTAATATACTCCATCCTTTAGGACTGCTCCTTTCTTCTTCCATTTCTGTATTTCTCCAGGGGCAGTTGTAGCTTGCTGTTCCCGTAGGACTCTTAGGTCAGTAGGAAGAGTCTGCAAGGTAAAAATAGGAATTTCCTCGTGTCCGGACACTTCTTCATCCACTTCCTGCAATTTTCTTGCTGCTTGCTTAGCAGCCTGATCAGCTAAGTGGTTGCCCTTTGCTTCATCTGTATCCAATTTCCCATGTGCCTTTACTTTCAAAATGGTCACTTCTTCCGGGAGTAGGAGGGCATCCATTAGTTCCTTGATTGCAGAACTGTGTTTGACTGGCGTACCGGCAGTGGTAAGGAATCCTCTTGTTTTCCAAATTAGTCCGAAGTCATGTGCCACACCCAGAGCGTATCTTGAATCTGTGTAGATGTTGGCACGTTTTCCTTCGGAGATCTTGCATGCTGAAGTCAGGGCTTGTAATTCAGCTTCTTGTGCAGACATTGTTGGTGGTAAAGATGATGACTTGATAACTTCATCTGTTGTGGTTACGGCATATCCTGTGTGGTATTTTCCTTCTTCATCAGCATACCTTGAACCGTCCACAAACAGAGTGAGATCAGGATCTGCTAATGGATCCTCATGTACGGTTGGTAAATGTATTGTCTCCATTTTCATCTGTTCAAAACAGTCATGAGGTGTCTCTGGGTCATAGTCATTCACTATGACCAGATCATGAAATTCATTTTCCAGGAAGTGGCGTGGCCACGCCTCCAGGTGGTCAATTGTTGGGTATTTGGCAATGCCATTTTCCTGTAGCTGTGATTCATTCATGGTGGCCCATAATTTTGCCATGGGCCCAAGATCATTCCATAATCTTGTTTTTAACTTGGTGACAGGGACATGTGGGATGGCAATGTCCCAATGACGATACAAGTATTTGAGTTCTGAAGGTAGATGAATCAAGACCATGCTGTTGCCTTCAGAGTCACAGTAGAAGTCTTGTGCAGTAAGTTTCACTTCCACCAGATGGTAGAGCTCATCTTCATAGCAAGGTTCAGGAGTGATGTTTGGCTTGTACCACATGGTACAGAAGGCATATCCTGCTCCCTCACAGAGAGGTGTTTGTCCATCATGAAAGGATAAATCAGGATGCATTCTCTTGATGGTGCCAGCAAGAAGGAAAATGTAGGTTTCATCCATGATAAACCCATAGTGGATACCTCCCTCAGGTAGTGGGAGAAGAGTGGACGGATTGAGAACTTGACATCTTTGGATGGTAATGTTGTCAGGTAATAGGAGGTGACATTGAAGACGGAGGTGTCTTGCAGGAGAGACATGCTTGAGTTGTACTTGGTTGATGATGGCAGAAATGTCATGAGGGGCCAAGACAACTAGAGGGTGGCCAAGGACCAGGTCTGCAGTTCTTTCAATTAGTTCTCTTGCTGCAAAAACGGCCCGAAGGCAAGAAGGGGTCCCTCTGGCCACAATATCCAGCTGGCAGGAGAAAAATCCAATAGGCCTTTGACGGCCTCTTGATTCATTTGTTTGAGTAAGGACTCCTGTAGCATGGCCTTGTCTTTCAGAGACAAATAACTTGAAGGGTTTGGTATAGTCTGGTAGGCCAAGAGCAGGAGCAGATGCAATGGCACGTTTTAGTGTACAGAAGTTGTCTTGTGCTTCATTGGTCAGGCAGAATGGGTCTGACTTGAGTGCATCATAGAGTGGTTGCATGAGCAGAGAGGCTTCTGGGATCCATGCTCTGCAGTAGGAAATGAGGCCTAAGAAGGCATGTAGAGATTTTGAAGTCCTTGGAGGTGGAATATCCAGTACTGCTCTAACTCGGTCACGAGTGAGATGTCTAGTACCCTGTGATAAACAATGACCAAGGAAAATAACAGTAGGTTGACAGAATTGTAGCTTGAGAAGTGAAACTTTGCATCCTTGTTCTGCCAAATAGCAAAGGAGATTAATTGAGCATTCTTCTGTTGTGGGTATGTCATCTCCACAGAGCAGCAAATCATCCACATACTGGAGCAGGACAACTTCTGGATGGTCTGATTGCCATGGATCAAGGATAGAGCACATGGCCTTTGCAAATTGACTTGGAGAGTTTTGTGCCCCTTGGGGCATGACAGTCCATGTATACTGTTGCTTTTCATGTGTGAAGGCAAACAGGTATTGACAAATTGGATCCAGGGGTACACTGAAGAAGGCATTGGCCAGATCAATGACTGTGAAGTATTTTGCAGAAGGTGGGACCCCAGAGAGGAGAGTATGTGGGTTTGGCACAATAGGGGTGTCCAGGACTGTTGCCTCATTCACTGCACGGAGATCCTGGACCATTCTGTACTTCTCTGGTTCACCTTTTGGAGTCTTCTTCTTCACAGGGAACAATGGGGTATTACATTTTGAATCACATTTAACAAGAGCACCCTTCTCCAAGAGTGCCTTGATTTGAATTGAGATAGCTGCAGCTTGAGCTGGTTTTAAAGGGTATTGTGATTTCCTTGGTAACTTTGCTCCTGGAATGAGTTTTACCACCACAGGTGAGACTTTTAAGTGACCTATGTCCTCTGGGCCTGATGACCATAGTTTCGCAGGAACAGCTGTCTTTAGTGAATCAGGGAAATTAGATCTCAGTTCCTTTGCATCCCCATGGGGTTCTTCTAAATGGAGCATCAGAGGCAGGGAGCACAAGGCTGAGGTATCTGACACAGATAGAGGGGTAGATAACTCTACTTGTCCATCTGGAGTGAAGATGATAGATGCCTTCAGGCGTGAAAGGACATCAGCGCCTAACAGGTTAATGGGGCATGTGGAGGACACCACAAAATGAGCAAGCAAGCTAGGGTAGTTGCCAACTCGTAATGGAGTTGTTAAAGGACTTTGTCTTGGTAGGCCATCCACTCCTACACAAGAGACATCAATATTTGACAGAAATGATGGGTCTGGCAGATCTTGTTCTCGTAGAACACTTCGGGCTGCACCTGTGTCAACAAGAAATGTAAGAGGTTGTCCTTCAATGGGTAGAGTCACAGTGGCAAGTGGCCCCCCCTTATCCCCTGAAGACACTGCCATGACAGGGGTTAATGACACAGGCTTGCCAATTTCCTAATCATCTGGTTCCTCAACAAATGGAACTGTTTTTGGGGCCTTGGGGGTAGGAGCAGACTTAAAAACCTTCTTGGGTTCTGGGCAATCATTTTTGAAGTGCCCTTTTGCTTTGCAATTGAAGCAAAATCCATCCTCGGGTTTGGTGCCTTTTGGAACAGGTCCGGGGCGGGACACCATGAGAGGAGCTGAATTGGGCTTTCTTGGAGTCTGAGCAGATTCCAGTGCCCTAGCAACTTGGAGTAATGTATCCAGAGGAACAACTCTAAATTCAGGACGTGCAGCAATGATTCCCTTGCGTATGGAGTCTTTGATGCCTAGGACAAATGAACCAGACAGCATTTGAGAATGAATCTTATTAGTAAGATCAAATCCCAAATCTGTAAACACTTGAAACAGTCTTGCATGGAACCTTTCCACTGATTCTCCTTTTTCCTGTACAATATCAGTAAGGCCAGCAGCCTGATCTGCAAGTTTATCCTTAGCCCATTCCTTTAGCTGATTGCAGAATGCTACTCCGGAGGGGTAATCAATGTCACTTGTAAGCAAATCTGTGCTGAGGTGGTGGGCAATGCTGGGCCAGTATGCATCTCCGGCTTTGATAGCACAAATGCTTAGTAAATCTCGCCATGCGGCGGAGTAAGTCTTTTGAATTTGAACTATTCCTCGGTAAAAAGGCATAGGTTGTTTCTCTGGGTCAGGGAGTGATTTCATCAGAGCACTAGCCTGAGTAGGATTAAAAGAAACCTATTTAGGAGGAGCCTGGTCCCCCCGGCCCGTATGTCCGAAAGGATCATCAAGGGAACAGCGAGGCGGAGGCCCCATGGCATCCGGTGAGCCCCGGTAACCATGAGAGCCAGCCTCCTCATACTCATCTTCGTATGTGACCTG
Organism: Pelobates fuscus; assembly: GCF_036172605.1. Classification (NCBI taxonomy): domain Eukaryota; kingdom Metazoa; phylum Chordata; class Amphibia; order Anura; family Pelobatidae; genus Pelobates; species Pelobates fuscus. Next base: position 268,387,666 of record NC_086318.1, on the reverse strand, counting down.
GACCCCTCTGGGAAGTGGGGCCGCTTGAGGTGTCAGGACCGGGGGGTATGCGGGGATCCCGGATGCTGGGGTGGCCAGTGGATTATGAGCTAGGGGTGAGTAGTCACCGGGAAGTACCGGCATTAGGGGTGCTGGATTACTGGAGGCCGCCATATTGGAGGCGTGAAAGGAAGCTGCGTTAGGGTCAAGGGAGGTAGTGGCGGCCATGTTGGATGTGGGCACATCCGGGGTAGACTGTACCGGATTGGGCGTGAACGGGGTCTGGGGAGTGGATTGGGAAAGGAAGTAGGCATGGTTTGGATAGGGCAGGGCCATGGGGTAAGGGAAGGGGTATGGCCAGGCCATCTGGGTAGGGGCTAAGGCGGAACCTGGGGAGGGCGGGATAGCTGGGCAGGGATTAGGAAAGGAGGTGGGATATCCGGGGTATGGAAATGAAGCTGAGGGGGTGGGAGGAGTAGGCAGGAGAGAGGATGGAGAGAGATTAGCAGAGGCAGGTGTAGTAGGAGGGACCGGAGTGGGTGTAGTGGGATTGACAGTAGCAAGTGAGGAGGGGTTAGTGAACTGGGTGGATGCAAGTGGGAGGGTAGGATTATTAACGGAGAGAGAGCGTAGGGAAGGAATGACGGACGAAATGGTTGGATTAGACAGAGAAGGTAGTGTAGGGATGGATGGGGATGATGGGGGGGAAAATAAAGATCCATCAGAATTCAGGACCGGACAAACAGGGGAAATGACGGGATGGGTGATGGGAGGATTGGGAGTGGGGAACATTGTCAGCTGGCTGTCACTCACTGCTGACTGAACCTTGGGGATAAACATCCCCTGGGCGCCATTTTGGGGCGCTGGCTGAGGGAATGCCCCAGCAACATAATTATTATGATATACATACAATTTTACACCTTTGTGATCTATTTCTTCCTCAACCCAACCTTCCTGCTGAATAGCTCTTGCTACTTTGTACCAGGCTTCTGCAGTACGTAGTAAATCATTATCTGCAAGCTTGCCTTTCTTCTCTGTCAGTAATCTACGCCAGCTTTCTGGCTGTAATCTACCACATGAAGGCACAGCAATCTTACACACCTTAGCAATCTTTTCAACTCCCTTAACCATCTCTTCACCCTCTCTGTCTTCAACTAGATCACACGCTAACCAGCCCTTACTGGGCTTTTCTAATCCCTGTCCCATTCCCCCTATAAAAGGCGTCCCAGATATAGAGGAAAGAAGATTTAAACAGAGTGTCTACAATGCTCGACTGCCACTTGAAGGGTGGGTCCGCAAGTGCGTCTTCCCAAAACGTAGACTAGTCACTAATTCCGCCTACCCGAGGTAGCCACGGATTGGAGCGAGGTGAGAAGTGTGTGACCAATCACTTCTCTCACAAGAGAAATAGGAGTGGAAAGTGTAAATAACACAGGAAGTAGAGTAAAAGTAAAGTGAAAGTAGAGACAGACACAGGAGTTTGAATGACTCCCAATTAAAACAACAATTCAATTGAAATACAGTGCATGCATCACAGTTCAAATAAAATCAACAGTAATCCCTTTCCTTTACTCATGTGACCAAAGCCACCTCCCTCAACCTCGTGTCCCCACTCGGAGAATGACTTCCTCAAGTCTCACTACCAGCGGCCACGAATAACAGCTAACACTGGCCCGAGATCCGTATGCCTCCCCCGTTACAGCGGTCCATTAAGTGTGACCACCACTATCCTCACCCTCGTAGCGCCCCTACGGACCCACCCGTAAGTCTCACTACCCCGTGGTGATAGAGACTGCAATGCCTGCCCGAATCCACGCACCACAAATAAAATTGGAATGCCACCAGCCTCAGCGCTCGAAGCTGGAGGGTACCACCTCTCTGCAAGCAGAGCTATGTGCACAATGAGGCTAGCTATGCTATCAAAGTGACACCATGGGGAATCCCCAGGAAGCAGTGAATCTACACCCCTCCACAGACTCCCCCCACCTCTTTTTCCTTACTGCTGCAGCTACCCAGCACCTAAAAGAGGTAAACAGGCAAAGAAGACCCCCAGGAAACTTCCACAGGTCCACCCCCCTTTTTCCCTGCAGCCACAGCCACGTGGCTCCTAAAAGGGGTAAACAGGCAAACAAAGGACCCCCCAGGCAAACACCCACAGGTCCACCCCCTTTTATCCCAAAAAGGGGCAAACAGCCAAACACTCCACCCGGGCACTTAAGCTAGACAAACCAATACAAACACACCCAGGCAACAGGCAAAATGCAGGTAAACAGGTGGGTAACAATAAGGCACCGGGCAAGATATTGCCTGTCTTTGATGTCCTCCCGGTAGCAGTCACAGACACTGGGACGGGTCAATCAAAGGGGCCGGAATATACCGGGATGCTGCAGATTCAACCGTGTATTCAGAGGTGATCAGTCTCCTTTCCTTCCCCCTGGATTCCTCCGTCCAGCAGCGTCTTCATAGGACGGCTTACCGGCCAAAGGCCATAGCCCGGTGCCCCACGTTGGATGCGCCAATTGATATGGATTATTTTAAAATAAACAAATATGTTTAAATGTCTATCTGTTCCTGTCCAAATCTGAGATGATTAAATTGCGTATACGCAGAAGTAAATTCACACTGACACACGGAGTTCAGGTTAAAAGCACTTCGAGAAAATTTAATGGCATCTGGTTAAAAAGCGGTCTCGCAGACCCTTATAAGAGCAATATTACATCATCATTGAATATCAAGATAACAACAAATAAACATCATTAATTGGATTAGGTGTTAAGTGGCTATGTCAATGTCCACCCATCAATATTATTAATTGGTTCAAGTACTAAGTGGCTGGCTAGGTGTCCTCCCACCGAGAGGTGGCGTCATCTTGGACACGGGTGTGGACAGATGGATCTTACTCAGCACGAGGCTTTACTCGATGAGAGGGGGGCTTGGGGCGTCATTTTGGGTAGTTAGTGATGTCAGACTCGGGGTCAGGTTCAGGGCCTTTTTTATGAAAGAACATTTCATTAGAGCAGTTTCTCATGAGCTAGCTATAGTATACTTTGTTTCATGTTACAGGAACTTGATAATTCCGGTGTTAGTCATGTCCTTCTAGAAAATACATTCTCTATCTAATATTCTAAATGCTGTTAGGAAAATCTGTCATATAATTAAGTTAAATGGAGTTAGTACAAAAATGTAATACAGTTTTAATAAAGGTTTTTAATAATTCTACATCATAAGTACAAGCAGGAGATTGCAGTTTCAAAACATACATTTTTTTAAATGTATCAATAGTGACATTATAACACTATTATCTGTCATAAATCTCTTGAAAACACCACCATGTATATATATATTTTTTTAAGTAGACAACCCAGGGTATTCATCTAAGGCTATTTTGACACTTTCTATGCAGCCATTTTACCACCAGTCTTTGCCAAACTTCGTATAGGTAGTTGTTGTTTTTTTCACATAAATTGCAATTCAGGTATAAACTCTCAGATCCTGTTATGTGTCACTGCCAAACAACACCCCAATATGTGTTCAGCAACATCTCCCGAGTACAGTCATACCACCCATGCATAGGCTTGTCGGGTTGTTTGGGGGCTAAAAGGCCACATTTGGCAGGTGCGCATATCCATTTTTCAACTTGGAATTTTGACATGTAGTCAACCTGCGCACATGTCCTATTTGGGACATTTGTAAGGCTGGACAATGTATTTTACCCCCACCAAACCATATATTTTTAGAAAGTAGACACCCTAGGGTATTTTAAATGGTGGTATTTTAACACTTTCCATGCACTAATTCTACCACTTTGTCAAACTTTTAGGTAGTCATTTTTTTGTGTTTTTTCACATTGTACTTTAGGCATGAATTAACAGATTGTGTTATGCGTCACTTGCAAACAACACCCTAATATGTGTTCAGCAACATCTCCTGAGTACAGTGATACCACCCATGCATAGGCTTGTCGAGTTCTCTGAGGGTTAAAATACATTATTTGGAGGGTGCGCATATCCATTTTCCAACTTGGAATATTGACATGTAGTAAACCTGCGCCCCTGTCCTATTTGGGCCAATGTATTTTACTCCCATCAAACCATATATTTTTAAAAAGTAGGCAACCCAGGGTAATTTAAATGGTGATATATTAACACTTTTTATGCACTAATTCTACCACCAGCCTTTGGCAAACTTTTTAGTAGTAATTTTTTTGTTTTTTTTACACACACATTGTACTTTAGGCATGAATTAACAGATCCTGTTATGTATCACTGCCAAACAACACCCCAATATGTCTTCAGCAACATCTCCTGAGTACAGTGATACGACCCATGCATAGGTTTGCTGGGTTGTTTGGGGGCTAAAATGCCACGATTGAGACTTGTACATATCAGTTTTTCAACTTGATATATAGGTATGCTTGGCCTATCTTCAGTTTGGCTACAAAAGAAAGGGAGCACCAAAGTGCTAAGTTCCCAGCATAGTGCGTTCAGAGTAGAATCTTTTTTCTTTAACAGCAACAGCTATCGGCTCCCCCATATTCAGGGGATTGTATTCTACCATCTCCAGTTGATATTTTTTTTTCAAGCTCTGCATAACCATCAGGATCTTTACAGATAGATCCAGTGTATTATTTTGTAACTTGATAGCTTTATAGAGTGTAAGGGATACTTTGTTCCCTCCCCCCCTTTTTTTTTACACTCTCCTGTTTTGTTATCATATATGTTGCCACAAAGGTTATTTTCTACTACTTGAAGCCTTGGGTGTATCCTGTTGCTATCATATTGAGCCTCTATATTTAGAGACATCTCTACAGCCTTATTCTATAAGCAGGTTCATTCCCTTTAGGCACCATCAGCACTATCTACTTTAGTCTTTAGATATTTCCATAGACTATATCTATCCCTACCCCCCTGTTTTGTTCATAGTGGTCACGGTGCATTAAGTTTTATTTATTTATCCATACCTCTTTTTTGGGGGGATCATATTGTTTATGATGCCCGCAATAAAGTTATTTTAAGTTTGTTACTTAAGGCAGAACAATATCTGCAGAACTATTCTACAGTGCTCCTAAAGCCGTTATAGCTTGGGATCACGCCTCTTTACTCTATCTTCAGTTTGGCATATTTTTGCATCCCCCAGTTAATGTTAACATCATGAAAGTTTAGATTTTTATAGAGTAGACATTCCAGGGTATTGTATATGGGGTTTTCACATCCTTCCCCCAACCATTGTGCTAAACAAATTTTAGAGAACGTGCATGGGGGTAATTTTTAATTTGGCTTTTTATGCACACGTCATCTGGTTTTGGCCAGCCAGTTACCGTATATACTCGAGTATAAGCCGACCCGAATATAAGCCGAGGCCCCTAATTTTTCCCCAAAAAACTGGGAAAACTTATTGACTCGAGTATAAGACTAGGGTGGGAAATGCAGCAGCTACTGGTAAATTTCTAAATAAAATTAGATCCTAAAAAAAATATATTAATTGAATATTTATTTACAGTGTGTGTATAATGAATGCAGTGTGTGCGTATGAGTGCAGCGTGTGTGTGTATGAGTGCAGCGTGTGTGTATGAGTGCAGTGTCTGTATGAGTGCAGCGTGTGTGTGTATGAGTGCAGCGTGTGTATGAGTGCAGTGTGTGTGTTTGTATGAATGCAGTGTGTGTGTGTATGAATGCAGTGTGTGTGTATGAGTGCAGTGTGTGTATGAATGCAGTGTGTGTATGAATGCAGTGTATGAATGCAGTGTGTGCAGGGCCGGTGCAAGGATATTTGCCCCCCCCCCATATGTCCTGACCTCCCCTCCTCCTCCCTCAGTGGTCCTTACCTCCCCACCCCCGTGTTCCTTCACCCCCCTCCCCCAGTGGTCCTGACTCACCCCTCCCCTAGTGGTCCTTACTTCCCCCTCCCCTCCCCTAGTGGTCCTTACTTCCCCCTCCCCTCCCCTAGTGGTCCTTATCCCCCCCTCCCTCCCCTAGTGGTCCTTATCCCCCCCCTCCCTCCCATAGTGGTCCTTATCCCCCTCCCTCCCATAGTGGTCCTTATCCCCCCTCCCTTCCTCCCATAGTGGTCCTTATCCCCCCCTCCCTCCCATAGTGGTCCTTATCCCCCCCCTCCCTCCCATAGTGGTCCTTATCCCCCCCCTTCCCTCCCATAGTGGTCCTTATCCCCCCCCTCCCTCCCATAGTGGTCCTTATCCCCCCCTCCCTCCCATAGTGGTCCTTATCCCCCCCTCCCTCCCATAGCGGTCCTTATACCCCCCTCCCTCCCTCCCATAGTGGTCCTTATCCCCCTCCCTCCAATAGTGGTCCTTATCCCCCCCTCCCTCCCATAGCGGTCCTTATACCCCCCCTCCCTCCCATAGTGGTCCTTATCCCACCCCCTCCCTCCCATAGCGGTCCTTATACCCCCCTCCCTCCCATAGTGGTCCTTATCCCACCCCCTCCCTCCCATAGTGGTCCTTATACCCCCCCCCCCTCCCACAGTGGTCCTTATATCCCCTTTTTTATTATTTTTTTTATTATTATTATTTTTTTTTATTATTATTATTTCTTATTTTATTTTTTTTTCGTCCCCCCTCCCTGCTTGATACATGGCAGGGAGGGGGGCTCTCCTTCCCTGGTGGTCCAGCATTGGCAGTTCAGTGGGGGGCTGTGGGGGCTGTAAGAGAGTTTACTTACCTCTCCTGCAGCTCCTGTCAGCTCCCTCCTCCTCTGCGCCGTCCGTGCAGCTCCTTCTATCAGCTCACACTGTAAGTCTCGCGAGAGCCGCGGCTCTCGCGAGACTTACACTGGGAGCTGACCGAGGTGCTGAACGGACGGCGCGGAGGAGGAGGGAGCTGACAGGAGCTGCAGGAGAGGTAAGTACAGCTCTGCCAGCCCCCCTCTCCCCCGGTCTGTATTATGGCAATGCAAATTGCCATAATACAAACTCGGCTTATACTCGAGTATATACGGTATATGTTACTGCCATAAAACTTTTTTAATCAAATGCACGTTTAGCAGCATTCTCTAAACTAACTCCTGCAAAAATAATCTAACTGGAGATTTGGGGGAAGGAAACTGACTAACTAAAATGTGCTGCTTTCAAAAGAAAAAAACAGTGCAAAGGGGTGTCTGTCCTTTTCCCTTTTTTATAACAGACCCGGTAACGTTTCAGGGTATTTTTTATTTTTGATTTTTTTTTTTGCAGTTGGTGGTATCTTAAAAATAAAATGTCTGGACTCCTCTGGCACTGTTGTTGGAACTTGACCATCTTCATAAATTATTGTGGAAATCAGCTTGAACTGAAATTGGAGAAAGGTGGTTCGTTGTGGATTCATTTTTTTTAAAGAGTAAAAATGAATTATGTGTTGCTACTTGCAACATGTAGCCACCTTTGTATACCAGGCTTTTGTCTTTCTTAAGATAAGATATGGCTGCATCAGCTGATCAGCCAAATCAACACCCCCCTTGTGCCTGTTATAAGCCCTGACGCAAACAGGTTTTGTCTGTACCCTGCCTCGGACATTGACGTCTGACATGCTTTCGTCATGAATGGTTGTTAGCATGTGAACATCCTTCCTGTCCTTAAATTTTAGTGCAAGCAGTTCAGCTTTGCGCAGAGCTTTGCATTCACCTTTTTTTTTATTTGGCCTCCATGAGAGTTCTGGGGAAATCCTTGGCATTTCTTCTTACAGTGCCGCAGGCCAGTGTCTGCAAACGATAAAGAATTTTAAACAAGTGGACACTGCTGTAAAAATTGTCCACATAAAGGTGGCAACCCTTATTGAACAAGGGGATCAGTAGGTCCCAAACAAGTTTCCCACTTGTCCCCAGAGAGTCAGGACAGCCAGGAGGGTTCAGTTGACCATCTTTCCCCTCATATACACGAAAGGCAAATGTGTAGCCACTTTCTTTTAGCAGCTGGCTCACACACATATGACATGTCACTAGACGTGTCGCTAAACTGACCTGGGTCAAAATCGGACGCAGTGTCAGTGGCGTCAGAGTCTGACGCCAAGAAGGCATATGCCTCCTCCAAGCTGTACATGCGCTGCATGTTTCACACTAACAGACTAAACTAAGAAAATACTAAACACAATTTTTTATATATATATATATATATATATATATATATATATATATATATTTATTTATTTATTTACTAAAACAGTAATCCCTAAACTAACTCCTGTTAAAAGAATCTAATGCCTACACCTCACCACGCTAGCCCATCTGGGCCGCAGACCACCAGGGGACCAATCCTGGCGCATCACCCACACAGGCGGAGACCGGCCCGCCAAAGGCAGTGTAGCGGAGAGCCGATCTTGCACAGCTATTCTCCACTAGAGATTCCAGTGAGGCTCAGGAACAAGGTGATGTTAAGTCCATAGGCAAGGTTTCCAGCAGTATCCCCATCGCAATCCCAATAACTGGACGACACACAGTTTCAGGAGTAGACTGACAAGCTTTATTCCACAGTTCCTTATAAAGCCCTCTCCCCTGCAAGGGAGGAGGTTCTAACACTTAAGACATTATCCAATCTCTAAGTAGTAACCTCCCACAGATCTCCTCCCCTCCTCTAGCATCATAATCCCCTTATTGTGTACACAGTTTTCCCCGAGTTTTGGATGTACCCTAAATACTTGGGGTACATCCACAAATCCAACATCCCCAGATAGCTCTATTCTGGGGGACCAACATACTTAAAAATTAGCCCATTCGGATGAATGGTTCGTGAGATATGGGGTTCCAAAGATTTGACCGACCGCATGGGTAAAGTATCCGAAAACAGTTCCATGCATTTTGGCCCTGCGGTCGGTCACAAACAAGGGAATGAAAACAGGCGAATTGCCTGTGTTATAGAGCCTGGAGAGGGTTTGAATGAATTCCCTTGTTTATGGGGCTCTTTCTACCGAACGGCGGGTCATTCGGTAGTTTCCATACGAATTTCTGGAAGTATGGAGGTCTCAGCGGTGTTTGCCTAGTCAAGTGTCCGATTTTAGTTCCAGACACTCGACGGCAAAACACCGCTGTTCGGTAGTTTAAGATGGCCGCCGCCACGTGTTTGTTTCCCGAATGGCGGCCACCCAGAGGACAAAGACCACACTGCACTGATTGCCAATTACCTGTTTGCAACATTGTTGCAAACGGTAATTGGAGGCACACTCATTCCTGGGTGGTCTGGTTGTTCGGTAGTTTCATTCCCTTGTTTTATTTGAATGATTCTACCGAACAACTAGAGGAATACAATTCTTTACATACATTTAACTGTCATTATACCCGGATACCATGCTTTCTATACATGTACATACACATTAAACCAGCCATATGACCAAATACACTTATTCTCATACATGTCGTGGGACAGCCCGGTACCAATCCGCTACACTGCTCCCCCTTGCCCACAAGCCGGCATACACAGTCTGATCCAACACGGATCGGCTTGGGGATGTCCGGGGGCTCACGGATCATTTCTCTAAGTCAGTTTGTCTTGACAACCCGTCAGCATTTCCATTCTGCTTACCCGGCCGGTACTGGATATTAAAGTCAAAAGGCTGTAGCGCCAAACTCCAGCGCAGCAGCCTGGCGTTGTCTCCAGCCACCCGGTTCAGCCAGACTAACGGGTTGTGATCCGTGAGCAAGGAAAAGGGCTGTCCATATAAATAGGGTTGTAGCTTCTTTAGGGCCCACACCACAGCCAGGCATTCCTTTTCGATGGCGGCGTAGCTTACTTCTCGAGGTAACAGTTTGCGACTGATGTAAGCCACTGGATGTTCCCCGCCATCGGCCCCGACTTGACTCAGTACTGCCCCCAATCCAAACATAGAAGCGTCTGTGTGAACAAGAAAACGTTTAGTTGGATTGGGAGCTGCCAAGACAGGGGCATTTATCAGTGCATTTTTCAATTGTTGGAATGCCTGCTCACACTCCGGGGTCCAGTTTACTTGGCGGGGAAGGTTCTTACGGGTCAGGTCAGTGAGGGGCTTGGCCAGGGCGCTATAATTGGGAACAAACTTCCGGTAATACCCTGCTGTCCCTAGAAACGCTAAAACCTGGGTCTTAGTCCTAGGGGTGGGCCACTGGGCTACAGCCTCTACTTTGGCGGGTTCGGGTTTTTGTTTACCGCACCCTACTCTATGTCCCAGGTATTGTACCTCAGCCATGCCGATACTACACTTGGCCGGCTTCAAGGTCAGACCTGCTTCCCTTATCCTATCTAGTACAGCTCCGATGTGAGCTAAGTGTTCCTGCCACGTATTGCTAAAAATAGCAATATCGTCCAGGTAGGCACATGTATAGTCCTGGAATCCATCTAGGAGTCGATCCACCATCCTTTGGAAGGTGGCTGGGGCGTTTTTCATCCCAAATGGCATGACCTTAAACTGGTACAAGCCAAATGGGGTGACAAAGGCCGACTTCGGGATGGCGTCTGGGGCCAGGGGGATTTGCCAATACCCTTTACACAAGTCAATAGTGGTGAGGTATTGGCCCCTGGCCATTCTGTCCAGTAACTCGTCTATCCGGGGCATCGGATAGGCGTCAGATACAGTCTTCTCGTTCAATCTCCTATAGTCCACGCAGAAGCGGGTCGTACCGTCTCGCTTTGGTACGAGGACTACAGGAGATGCCCAAGGACTGTCTGAGGGTTCAATCACCCCCAGTTGGAGCATTTCGTCGATCTCCTTACGCATGTTTGCCCGTACCGCTTCTGGAATGCGGTATGGCGTCTGGCGCATGGGTAGTTGCCCTGGGGTCTCGACCCGGTGAGTTGCCAGAGGCGTGTATCCAGGTACATTAGAGAACGTGTCGCGTTTCTCTTCCAATAGTTGCTGTACCTCGATCCGCTCCTGTGGGCTCAGCCGATCTCCCAGCGTAACCTCCCCTAAATCTCCGGACAGCTGCCCATCCCCCAGCAAATCGGGGAGGGGTAAGCTGTCAAACTCTTCCGTGTTAGGGGCACAGATGGCGGTTACCTCCTCAGTACGCTCGTGGTAGGGCTTCAGCATGTTCACATGGAGCATGCGTCGCCCCCCAGTCCCTGTGCAGGGGCCGATAATATAGGTGGTATCGCATCTTTGCTCCACCACCTTATATGGGCCCTGCCAGGCGGCCTGTAACTTATCATGTCGGACAGGTTTTAAAATTAGTACCTTCTGCCCGACCTGAAAGCTACGGTCCCTGGCTCCCCGATCATACCATGTACGCTGGCGGGTCTGGGCCTCCTGAAGGTTTTCCCGTACCGTCTTGGTCAACGCTTCTAGGCGGTCCCGAAAGGCCAACACATATGGTAGGATGGGAGTGCCATCTGTGCTCCGGTCTCCCTCCCAATGCTCTCTAATAAGATCCAATGGGCCTCGGACCCTCCTTCCAAACAATAATTCAAACGGGGAGAACCCTGTGGATTCCTGCGGCACCTCCCGGTATGCAAATAGGAGGTGCGGCAGGAATCGTTCCCAGTCCTTGTGGGTCTCTGCGAAGGTTCGGAGCATCTGCTTCAAGGTACCATTGAATCGTTCGCAGAGCCCGTTCGTCTGGGGGTGGTAAGGGGCGCTGATAATAGGCTTAATGCCACAGATCCTCCAGAGGTGTTGGGTGAATTCTGCGGTAAACTGGGTACCCTGATCCGAGATAATCTCCCTGGGTAATCCCATCCGGGAGAATATCCGCATGAGGGCATCCGCGACCGTCTCAGCGTGGATGTTGGTCAGAGCCACTGCTTCTGGATACCTGGTGGCATAATCTACGACCGTTAAAATATACCGTTTTCCTGACGGGCTAACTTTATTGAGGGGGCCTATCAGATCCACCGCTATTCGGCTAAAAGGTTCCTCTATTATGGGTAAGGGGTGAAGTTTAGCCTTCCTGCGATCCCCCCTTTTTCCCACTCTCTGGCAGGTATCGCAAGTCGTGCAATATCTGCGTACTTCCTGGCTAATCCCTGGCCAGAAGAAACTCTGGGTTAGTCTGTACCTGGTGCGACTAACCCCTAGATGTCCGGATAGCGGAATATCATGCGCTATCCGGAGTAATTCAGCCCGGTACCGCTGTGGTACCACTAATTGTCTCCTCGCTATCGGGTCTAACCCCGTAATCTGTTTGGTTGTTTCCCTGTATAAAAGTTGTTTATCCCAGATAAACTTCTCTCCCTCCGCCCCGGGGGAACCCGTGCCAACCTTGTCCCTATACACCTGAAGCGTGGGGTCTGTTGCGACTTCAGCTACAAATTCATTAGGTGGAGCCCAGGGGACACATTCTAGAGGGGGGGTAGGGTTGCTTACCTGGACCTCCGGCAGTGTGTTGTGGTCCTGGGTGCGGGCCTGTTGTCGGGTGACTACAGGGTTGACCTCTCCTGTGGTGGGTGACTGGGGCTCAAAAGCAGAAGTGAGCCTCCCCAGATCGTTCCCCAATAAAACCTCCGCCGGTAAATGTGGCATCAACCCCACCTCCACTTCCCCTGCCCCCGCTCCCCAATGTAAATGTACCCTTGCTGTAGGTAGCCGGTACACTGCTCCCCCAGCTACCCGGACGGCAACAGTTTTGTTCAGTTTTGCCTGATCTGAAATCAGGTGGCTCTGTACCAAAGTGATGGTGGCTCCCGAATCTCGTAATCCCCGGACTGCTGTACCATTCAGATATACCGTCTGTCGATGGTGCCGTAGATTATCCACATTGGCCTGGACCGGATCTGCCTCGTGCAGTACCTCCCATTGTTCCACAGTAGTAATGGGGACTGCGGAACCATATGGGGTGGTGACTAGGTCCTGGTAGTGGTGGGCTGCGGCCGCCCTGGGTGGAGGTGGGCCTGGACGAATCCAGGTGGAACGGTCCCGTAGCTGTGGGCATTACCTTTTATAATGTCCCCACTTCTGGCAGTGATGACAGGGGCCAGCGGTGGGTTGTCGGAACCGGGGCTGTGCAGCGGGTGGTGGAGGTGGTGGTAGCGGTCTCGGTGGAGCTGGGGTGTAGTTGTTTCCCCCGAATGTTTTAAAGGTTGCTTTTGGAGCTGCAGGTTTTTGTGACCTGCGTGCATCCAGGTAGTCATCCGCTTTCCTAGCCGCCTCGGTAAGGGAAGTAGGGTTTCTGTCCCTTACCCATTCCTGGACCTCATTGGTTACTCCCTCATAGAACTGCTCCATCAGCAACATTTGTATTACATCCTCCATAGAACGTGCCTTGCTAGCTTGCACCCACCCGAGCGCTGCCCCCTGTAATCGGCATGCCCACTCTGCGTGCGAGTCCTTCTCTGTTTTCTTTAGATCCCGGAACCTCCGCCGGTATGCCTCGGGTGTTATAGCATACCTGGCGAGTATAATTTCTTTCACTTTACTGTAATTCCTTATTTCGTCATTAGGTACAGTCCGATATGCCTCTGCTGCCCTCCCGGTTAACCTTCCGGCCAAAATAGGTACCCAGTCCTCTGCGTTAATTTTATGCAGTGCACACAGTCTTTCAAAGTCTTGCAGGAAAGCGTCTATATCTTCCTCCACATATGTTTTAAAAGCCTGGTATGGTATTTTAGGCTTACCTTCCTGTGGCACATTAATTGCAGAGCTTTGTTCTGGTGCCTGTGTCCTTAGGATGAATTCTTGTACCTCGGCCATTGTCCTGGTAACAATTTCTGTTGGGGGGTTTTCCCCATAAAAGGATAGCCTGAACTGAACCTGCCTCTGGAATTCCGATCCTTGTGGTGTTCCTCCCGGCTCCCTCTGTGCCGGAACTGAATCGCCCTCCATTCTGTACTCTGCCATGAGTTCTGTAACAAGTACTGCTTTCTTCTTATTGCTGGCTTGTATACCCCTTGCCTCTAGGAGGTCCTTTAGCGTGGAGCGTTTTAGCGCAGAAAAATCAATCTCCATCCGTACTCCATTTACGCTTGTTCCTCTGTGAGTTTGGATCCCAGCGCTGCCAACCAATGTAGCGGAGAGCCGATCTTGCACAGCTATTCTCCACTAGAGATTCCAGTGAGGCTCAGGAACAAGGTGATGTTAAGTCCATAGGCAAGGTTTCCAGCAGTATCCCCATCGCAATCCCAATAACTGGACGACACACAGTTTCAGGAGTAGACTGACAAGCTTTATTCCACAGTTCCTTATAAAGCCCTCTCCCCTGCAAGGGAGGAGGTTCTAACACTTAAGACATTATCCAATCTCTAAGTAGTAACCTCCCACAGATCTCCTCCCCTCCTCTAGCATCATAATCCCCTTATTGTGTACACAGTTTTCCCCGAGTTTTGGATGTACCCTAAATACTTGGGGTACATCCAACATCCCCAGATAGCTCTATTCTGGGGGACCAACATACTTAAAAATTAGCCCATTCGGATGAATGGTTCGTGAGATATGGGGTTCCAAAGATTTGACCGACCGCATGGGTAAAGTATCCGAAAACAGTTCCATGCATTTTGGCCCTGCGGTCGGTCACAAACAAGGGAATGAAAACAGGCGAATTGCCTGTGTTATAGAGCCTGGAGAGGGTTTGAATGAATTCCCTTGTTTATGGGGCTCTTTCTACCGAACGGCGGGTCATTCGGTAGTTTCCATACGAATTTCTGGAAGTATGGAGGTCTCAGCGGTGTTTGCCTAGTCAAGTGTCCGATTTTAGTTCCAGACACTCGACGGCAAAACACCGCTGTTCGGTAGTTTAAGATGGCCACCGCCACGTGTTTGTTTCCCGAATGGCGGCCACCCAGAGGACAAAGACCACACTGCACTGATTGCCAATTACCTGTTTGCAACATTGTTGCAAACGGTAATTGGAGGCACACTCATTCCTGGGTGGTCTGGTTGTTCGGTAGTTTCATTCCCTTGTTTTATTTGAATGATTCTACCGAACAACTAGAGGAATACAATTCTTTACATACATTTAACTGTCATTATACCCGGATACCATGCTTTCTATACATGTACATACACATTAAACCAGCCATATGACCAAATACACTTATTCTCATACATGTCGTGGGACAGCCCGGTACCAATCCGCTACAGGCGGCGCAACACCAACATACAGGCCTCCAGGCCTGTGACGACAAGGAAGGATCTGGCCCCCAGAGGTACCCGAATCCGTGGACACAAGATGCCGGCCATGCTACAGGCCCGGAGCTGGGGGGCGCTACCGTGAACCTCCAATGCCGCAGACACGGTTCCCACCTGAAGGAATGGGGTGATTATCCAGCAAGCGGACGGCTCCACCCACGCGCACTAATGAACGCTGCCCAGACGCTCACGGACACTGACTATGCATACCAGGGCTTCTAACACATTTATGTTTGTGGCTGTGTCTATGCTATCTCCCTCTCCCACACAATACCACAGAAGCGCATTTAACATCTATCACTTATTGCAGATATCCATGTCACACACATACCTACTCAAGCTTACACACACACATGTGTATCTACTCCTGCAATCTAATCTCTTCTCTCTGTGACACAATGGACGTTTAAGCCTGCTTTTGAAATACTATTATGCAAAGCTTCCATGTCACTGTACTACAAGTATGTCATTATACATGTATATCGTTAAGCAAGGAAAGCTTGAGGACTGCCTTTGGGGCACCCCAGGCCTGCTTGTATCGATTTTATGCACTGCAAAAATAAAAAAATAAAAATAATCTAATGGAGATTTGGGGGAAGAAAACTGACTGACTAAGACAGTCTAAGACACAGATTTTTTTTAAAAAAAGTTAACCCTTAAGGGCAAATACAGACAGTACAAATGCACTGTCTTTAACAGATCTGGCAGGGAAGGGGTTAAAAGGGGATTTTTATTCACTGCTGATACTTTTTTATTCACACTGAAAACTCTGGAACATTTCTGCTACAACAATCACGATCTTTGTCTCTCTCGCCTCACAAAACGCTACAGATGGGAGAGAGGCAGAGATCAGTGTCAAAGTTACACCCACTTTGACACACGCCAATTGTGAGCGATCACGTGGGGTCAACTAGGGAGAGATAAGTGGAGTGGTGAGGGAAGGTGTGTAGGTGGAAAGGAGGATAGGTTTGTCTGTCTTCATCTTCAAAGTGGATTTGTTTTCTTATGTTAGGGTTGTACGTGAGGTATTTGAGGACTTGACAATGTGTCTATATTACATTCATCCTTGTGAGGTATTAGGTGTGTGTTTGTTTTATTGGCGCCATGCTTCCCATTTGTGCCATGCTATGGGCCAGAAATTTTTTGTTGCTTGCATTCGTATTGCTGTTTTTTCGTATTTTCTGGTGACATCGATCATCTCTAGGCATTGTTGTGTGCTAGGTGGTTTTTTTGTTTTTGTTTTTTTAATTTGACAATTTTTATTTATTTTATCTGTAAGCAATGTATTCAGGGTACAGAAAAGAATGGGATTATAGTTAATGAGATTAGATTTGTACAGTCGCTCCTTATACAGGGGGAGGGTACATAACAGAGGGGGGGGGGGTGCATCACAGGTTGATACATACAAGCATTTTTAGTAACATTAGATCCGCATTATTTCCAGTTCAGAGCGACAATATGTCCCCACAATAGCATGTCACAGGACACATAACATATAAATAATTTTTTAACGAATTTCTGCTTGTAGACATTAAGGCAGCAATGATCATATGGCATGTGAGGTACACATCTGCTTTCCTTAATGTTTTGGGCCATGCTAACAAGTAGGTAAGTTACAGGATTGTGTGGTAGTCTCACACCTGTGGAGCCCTCTATGGCGTCGGATATTCCTTCCCAAAAAGTGGTCAGCCCTGGGCATGCCCACCAAATATGTGTCATGATACTGGGTGTGACCCCACATCTCCAGCAGGTGTCTGGTTGTGAGTGGTCAATCTTGTGTAGCCTGGAAGGCACCATATACCAGCGATATAGTATTTTCCTGTTTATTTCGATGTGTGCTGTGTTCAATGTGAGGGTTTTGTGTGCTGTCAAAATCTGATACCATTCCACAGTTGCAAAGGTTTGGTTAAGCTCTTTTTCCAACTCTTTCATGAAGCTAAGTTTTTCTGTGTGATCATATTGTTTAGTTAGTTTGTACAAGAGAGACAGTAGCCTTTGACGTGGTTTCACACACATGTGTTCTATCTCTGTGAGCATGCTTCCCTGGGCTTGTGTTTCGTTGGCATTGCAGTATTTGTTTACCCAAGATTTAATTTGCAAGTATGAGAAGAAAGCTTTAGGTGGGAGGTTGTATTTGCATTTTAGTGTGCCATAATCGGACATATGTCCATTTGTCAATATTTGGGATAGGCAAGTTACTCCGCGCGAGTGCCATGTTCTATAGTTAAAGCCTGGGATAAGAACGGTTAAGGCCTGGATTTGAAACACCTGGGAGGCACATGATCATTGTATTTTAAGCATAACTAGTTGTGGTTGAGTGATTAAATGCAGGTCGAAGCAGGGTTAGTTATGCTGATATACTTCTTATTAATCAATTACATTACCTGCTTTGATAAATTCCAGCCCATTTGTAAGCACTCATTATAAAGGGATTTTCTATCTTATTGATATATATTTTTATTTTTTTTCAGAATATGGAGTTCTTGATGATGGAGAACTGAAAGAACAGCAGCCATTTGCCTTGAAAAATCAATTGCTAAGTAAAGTTCAACTATTTATTTTCAATTCAAATTATATGGCATAGCATTGTTTGTTTGTTTGTTTTTTTGGGTTATTTTTTTATTTTATTTTTTTTTTTAAAGAGGAAGGGGCAATTCCTTATTCCTTGCAACACTGTTTACTCAAAATACCCCATTTGGGAATACCCTGGGTGTCTACTTTTGAAAATTTGTCATCTTGGGGTACTTTTCTTTCCTAGGCTACTGTTCTGTCTCAGGTGTGACATCCAGAAAATCAATGTATCAAATGTCCTAGTTTTCAATGGCATGTATTTTATCTGGCCCTGTGGCTTCCAAAAAAAAAAAAAAACCTGGATAACTATTACATGGGGGTACTATTGACATATCCTGTGATTCATATGTGTGAAAAACACAAATGAGTGTGTAACTACAACATGTGGCAAGCTTTTATGATAAAGTGGTGTGACGAAAGCAACTTCGCCACTGTTTTTTGGAGGGGCCTGTTTGCCAGCCTCCTACCCTGGGACTGTGAGCCCTGTGATAAACTATGTTCAAAAGTACTGTTTCTGCCCCTTGGACTTTTAA
Organism: Pelobates fuscus; assembly: GCF_036172605.1. Taxonomy (NCBI): domain Eukaryota; kingdom Metazoa; phylum Chordata; class Amphibia; order Anura; family Pelobatidae; genus Pelobates; species Pelobates fuscus. The sequence continues at coordinate 268,369,567 of NC_086318.1, read as the reverse complement.
CTGGAACAGATTCAAACATGTGGCGGCGGCCATCTTAAATTGTCCAGCAGTAGTTTGTCGTCGAGTGTATGAGAGCTGTTCCTTTTATGGTCTCTGGGAGCGGAGGTCTCTCCCACACGGTCCTGGATGTCAGAGGTTGATCTAGGGTGGAAGGAAGACGGCGAGATTTCAGTTAAGCTACAGCGGTTGTTGAGTCTGCGGTGGTTGTGGTGTCCGGTGCGGTGCTTATAGTCCTCTGCGTCCGCTCTGAAGCATCCGTTAACGGAGGTACCCAGTCGGGGTGCCAGGTGGTCCGTTACAAGTGGCTTTACCAAACAGCTCAAAATACCCTATTTGGAATACCCTGGATTGACTAATTTTGAAAATTATATGCCAGCATGAGGATATTTTTTTTTTCTGTGGTGCCATACTGTATTATAGGTGTCTTACAATCATGAAAATCAATTTGCCATGTTTTCAAGTCATACATGGGCTTGTAATACATCTTGCCCTGTAACTGTCACATGGAAGAAAAAAAAAGGTAAACCAGTACACAGGTACTTTTATATTTGTAAAACATTGCTTTGTCAAATAGCAGGATTATAACATTTCCTGTAAAAAATAAGTGTGTATGAAAGTATGACCAATAAATGTGTCCAGCATTTGTGAGTGGCTACAGAAAACAAACCAAAATACCCAATTTAGAATACCCCGGCCTAGGCTTTCCACTTTTGGAACTGGTAAAAAAACAGATGTCGCATCATGGAAGTATAGACAGATATTTTTTTAGGGTAAATGAGAAATTATCCTTTTATAAGGAAATATGGTCCACCTGGTATGACTATATCACAGAGACTTAATTTTTCTGATGGGAGAGTGCCTACATACAGGTATACAAACAAAATCATGCCTGTGATTTTCTTTTGATCTGGCAGGGTAGGAATTAATTCCTTCCTCTAAAGGAGAAAACAATCCAGTGGTCTAGAAAATACAACTGTTACTAGAGGATGCATAGTAGTGTGGGTTATACATGTGATGTTAGGAAGAGTGTTAAAGCGACACTCTAGTCACCAAAACAACTACAGCTTATTGTATTTCCTGGTGAGTATAATTATTCCCTTCTGGCTTTTTGCGGTAAACATTGTCTTTTCAGAGAAAACCTCCACTGGCCACTTCTCGGATGGCTACTAGAGGTGCTTCGTGGAGCAATGCTGCACACTGTGCAGCACTGCCATTTAGTCATTCAGTGTCTCAACCCTCTGCATGGAGACACTGGACTTTCCTCATAGAGATGCATTGATTCAATGCATCTCTATGAGGAGCTGCTGATTGACCAGGACTGCATTTGTGTCACGTATTCCGCATATAAACATGTGATTAATGGCATTTACTGTTCTGACAGGAAAAGTTCTGCCGAGTAGCAATCAACCCACAGGGGGGTTTGTGCTGAGCAGCAATCATGCAAATAGGAACCTGGTAACTGCCTTTGGGGTCAAAGGCCGGTTACAACCAATCGGATCCACAGGCGGGGTATTTAGGCCCAGTTCTCCTCTTTCTCAGTGCCCTGTTGTGGTTTCCCTTGTGGTTGTCTGAGAGCGCTTTTTTCTGGTTATTTGACTTTGGCATTGATTTTGACTTCCCTGTGTTCTGGCATCCCTGACCCCTGGCTTTTCCTTATCGTTGTGTCTCTTTCTGTGTCCCTTGACCTCAGCTTTTCCTGAGCATTCTTTGGTAAGTTAGTCCGGCCATTTTAAGGTCCGGTATACGTTACCTATCAGTCCTCTGTGTTACACAATTCTACGTGCTGGATCATACTATAATCCTGACAGTTTGACTTGTGCTGGCTCTGACTCTGATCTGTCTGCTTGATAGTCTCAGACAATCCTATGGGAAAGCATTGTCATTGACTTTTGATAAACACTTCTGTTGATGTCGGCCAAGCAGGCAGATCAGGGGCAGAGCCAGCAGCAGCAGACTGGAGTAAAGGTAATATTATACCATATTTAGATGGGGGCTAGATGGCGTTTTTACATTATAGGGTCAGGAATGCATGTTTTTTTTTTTTTTTTTGTCAATCTTTCTTTTATTGAGGCATATGGTTATGGTGGTACAGAATAAAGAGAGGGAGACTTGCAGGGGTTATACAGGCTAATATCATCATAACAGGTTACAAAATCTCCTAGAATTTTCAGCCTCATTTTATATTTTTTAAACAAGCTTAAAACAACGAGTTAGTCGAACAGGTAGGTTATAGTGTATGTCTCGATTATCCAGCATAATTAATGCAACGTTGATACATCGATATACATTTTGTGTAAATACATAGAAATTTCAGGCTTTAGAACAGTAATAGATTAGTTTAAACACGCTAAGCTTGGCAGATTTAAGATTGGTCTAGTAGACTATTAGACATGCATCTGGATAACTGTCGCTTAACACATCTAAGTCGGCATACTTGCTGGGCCAATGTGAATAACATAACAAAAATCTGCGTTTGGTCATGAAGACGCGAGTTAAGGTCACTAGTAATAAAAGATTTCTGTAGGCTTAAGTTTATCCATCAGGGGGCAGCAGAGCGACAGGCTCACATTTTGTGATTAGAATAAGCAGTAAGATAGGGAACTTATAGTGTCTAACACAGCATTTTTCAATTATACACATTTAAAATATGCAATAAACAGGGTGCAGTAATAATGACCACAAAGACAAATTGGGCGAGTCAGTGATTGCAATATTTGGGAGGTCAGCATGAACTGTACCAGGGGTGCAAGTTAGTCCTTAGACCGTGCACAATGGCTTATCAGGCTGCCATTTTGTTGCCAGTGTCCCCATTTACCCGATACCAGAGTTCGGTAGGCTTTCGGTGTAGGTCTGTGAGCCGTCCGTGGCTGTCTGTGTAGGGGTTACCTCCTGCGCTGCGGCTGTGCGGTTCCGGCTGTGCGCCATCGCTGGGTTTCGGTTACCCTCTTGTCTGTGTGTGGCTTGGACGTGCTGGAGCTGGGCAGGCATTTGTCCTGGGGCTGTCTCCGCCGCTTGTGGTCGCTTGGGAAGGAGAGTGCTGGTGCCTGAGGGGCGATTCGACGCTACCTGTTGCTTCGCTCTCTGCCTTCGTCCCCTTCTGGAGGCTGCCCTTGGGGCTCGCTGTGGGTGCTTATATAGTTGCCGCCTTGTAGCTGGTCGGACCCATAGTGCTAGTGCCTGGACCGCTTGGTTAAAGGGCCGAATCTTATGCCGGAGTTGTGACCATAAACCAGAGCAGAGTCGGTCAAAAAACTCCTGGGTGCTTTTAGGTGGGGTGGCAAGGGTATTGCTTTTACCGTGTGTTTCCCCCTTTCTCCTTACTGCCGTTTGCATGTCATCGCTGTCTCGTGGCTGTAGCAGGCCACGTGTAGAGATACTGAGCTTCTCCGCCATCTTGGGCGCCTCCGTGTCCATTCTGCTTGGAAGGTCAGTGGCGTCTGCTATGCTGGCTTGCCTTGCAGTGTCTCGTGTTGGTGGGGACCGGGATATCCCCCACCGGTCCAAAGGGGGGGGGGAAGTGGCGTGTAAGTGTCTCCTCTTCAGCCTGAGAACCGGGAGAGCGGCCGTCTCTCCACGGCTCCCACCCGTGCAGGCCGCGGGTTGAGAAAATGGCTTTTCCGCGGCGGGGAGCCCCGGGACGGGTGTCTCCGTGTTCAGCATTCCCTCCTGAATACGAGGGTGATTGTCCGCTGCCGGCACGATCCGGTGGTCGGGCGCAATGCCCCGAATCAAGGCTTCAGTGTCGGGAGCTCCCGCCATGAGCGTCCGGCTTGCTCGGCTGGTAAGCTCCGCCCCCCAGGAATGCATGTTTTTGTTCCTGACCATATAGTGTTTCTTTAGGAAAGAGGTCAGCTAAAGAGTTTTTTTATAGCACAGTAAGCTGGCAAAATCTACAAACTCAATCCTATTACTTTCTATGTATGTTTGTATTAGTGTTTTTGTATTTAATAAAAAAACAATTTAAATTAACGTTTAGAATATCTACCATGACACCAAGTGCCAGAGCTGACCCTTCCAAATGCCAGAGCTGACCCTTCCAAGTGCCAGAGCTGACCCTTCCAAGTGCCAGAGCTGACCCTTCCAAGTGCCAGAGCTGACCCTTCCAAGTGCCAGAGCTGACCCTTCCAAGTGCCAGAGCTGACCCTTCCAAGTGCCAGAGCTGACCCTTCCAAGTGCCAGAGCTGACCCTTCCAGAGATGAACACTCTTTCCCCACCCTTAGTGTGTCCCAGATCACCACGCTTACAGCCCCTGACACCTGCTGCAAACTTATTTAGGGTTCAGTCATAGCTTTACTAGGTAGGGACATGATACTCTCAGAGCTACTCGATGCTGCTGTGATCCCTCCTGTACTTATATTTCCACTTATACCATGGCAGCAACTTGAAGCCTGGGAGATTAAAGCACCTACTACAAATGACGCTCACTTGTCGACCAGGCAAGAAAACTCAGAGGCACTGTGTGCAATGGGGGGTAGGGAAAGTCAAGTTTTGGGCGGGGGGGGGGGGGGGGGCGCTGTAGAGGGAGGTTCATGGTTGTTGCTTTTTCCACCTGCTGGCAATGGAGGAGGGATGTAATGGCTCTCGGAGAATATTGCTACCGGCAGAAATAGATGACTTTTGGGTAACAAGCTGCTTCCATATGGATAGATTCATTGGTTCGTTGCTCGACGATCCTGGATCTCAGGCCTCCTTTTTTTTTTTTTTTTTTCATTTATTTAATCTTTATTCATTTTCATTATTTTTCCAAAACAAAAACATAACTATAGAAGACATATATTCCAAAATATACATACACTTATATAAAAGTCTTCTCCCCTATTATAAAAACCTTACATTCATATTATGACATAATCCCATTTTGTTAAGCGGGGTTACATATAGAACAACATATACATCCGGCGGGACAGCTCCTAGAGAGGTTAAATATCCTCTCGACTAATCCTAGGGTTATTTATTATCATGCTCACACAGGGATCAATTTTATCCATAGATCCCAATTATGATTACTCTTCTGGGTAAAATTTTGATACCTATTTATTCCTTTTTCCATATATAATTGGAAGAGGAGTTGGTTCTTAACTTCGATCCACAATGGCGGCATACACAATTTACATTTTCTGGCTATTGTGATCTTTACTGCTAACAAGACATGTACTAATATGTCATACTCTGCTTTGGACATTTTTGGAAGATTTAGATGTAGTAGATACGTTTCAGAATCAGTTCACACTTCCACCAAATAAGTAATAAATCACCTTTTTGTGTTTCACGTCTCCAACACCTATCCGTATGACCAGACCACATCCTGTTGAGACGGCTTGGAACCAAATAAATACGGTACAAATCGGAAAAACAAAAAAATGTTATTCAAAATAAATTTCCAAAGTTCTATCTATGTGAGAACACGTAATTACTAAAATGTTTACTTGTATTTAATTCAGTAAAATAGGTTTAATATATGCACCTAAACATAGAAAATAAAAATAAATGTTGTGTAAAAATAAGGTAGTTTCCACTTTAGAGGGCAACACAATGCTTTTAACCACACATAGTATCTAGTGTGGTTATAGTACTAAGTGAGGAAATAATAGTAAAGCATTAATGTAGAAGAATGGGTATCAAACACTCTTAATATGTATGCCTTCAACTGTATATTGCTATAAACTGCTTAATTGTAACAACAAGGCAATGGAAAGTTAAGGGAAGGGAGAGAGTATAGGTAGTCCTGATCTGGATATATAGTCCAAACTAAAGTGCCTTCGAGGGCACGCCTTACCCAAAATCTATTCTCTCACTAATATCCCACCTTGCCCAATAATTCGCCAGTCAGCTCATCAGAGGGGAACCCAGCACAGGTAAGTAACCATGGTTTTAAACCCTTGATCTCTTAGTTGATAGGTTTGTATGGATTTGAATTGTCCAATACAGATAGAGAGGGTTACGTCATTTACTGACACTAGATTATAGATTAACCCTCAATGATACTGTTATTCCCGTGTCTGGGGATATTGTGGTTAAAATAAATATAGAGGAATAGTACTATGTGATAATAATTGAATAAGGATCATGTTATTTTGTATTCTCACAATTAAATACGTGTAATTTAAGATGTATAAAGTGGATACATATTTTTAATATGTATTTAAAAAATCATATTGTTTAATGTTTTCACCTTTCTATATGCATTTAGTTAATGATGTGTTAATTGGATGCATATTATTGGTAATGTGTAAACGGATGCATATTAGATTTTTTGATGCTTGTGTGATCCAGATCGTTGTAAATAGATCTTTCAAAATAATGCTTGGTTTACTTTGAATTTCTAACATATGGTAAGATAATAGCTCTGTTGTTAATGTATCAGATACAGTTGATAGTCTTAACCCCTTCAGGACCGGACTGTTTTTGCGATGTTTGTACGTTAAGGACCAGAGCTATTTTAACACTTTTGTGGTGTTTGTGTTTAGCTGTAATTTTCCGCTCTCTCATTTACTGTTCCCATACAAGTTATATATTGTTTTTTTCAGGACAAGAAGGGCTTTCTTTACATACCATTATTTGTATCATTTCATATCATTTACTTTAAAAAAAATAGTAAAATATGGTGAAAAAAACCCAAAAAAACGTGTTTTTTGACTTCTACTTAAAAAATATTTTACTGATCTACAAAATCGAATGAAACAAACTGCTAAATAGATTAAACATTTTGTCCTTAGTTTAAAAACACCCAATGTTTACGTGTTTTTTTGCTTTTATTTGCAAGTTATAGGGCTATAAGTACAAGTAGGAAATTGCGGTTTCAAAATTTACATTTTTCAAATGTATCAATAGTGACATTGTAACACTGTTATGTCATAAATCTCCAAAAAACACCCCACATGTATATATTTTTCTTAAACTAGATAACCCAGGGTATTCATCTAAGAATATTTTGATACTTTCTATGCAGCCATTTTACCATAAACCTTTGTCAAACTTTGCATAGGTAGTTTATTTTTTTTATTTTTTTCACATAAATTGCAATTCAGGTATAAATTCACAGATTTTGTTAGGTGTCACTACCAAACAACACCCCAATATGTGTTCAGCAACATCTCCCGAGTACAGGGATACCCCCCATGTATAGGTGTTTTGGGTTGTTTGGGGGCTAAAAGGCCACATTTTGCAGGTGCGCATATCAGTTTCCCAGCTCGGAATTTTGACATGTAGTCAACCTGCATGCATGTCCTATTTGGGACATTTTTGAAGCCGGCCAATGTATTTTACCCCCATCAAACCATATATTTTTGAAAAGTAGACACCCTAGGGTATTTCACATGGTGGAATTCTTACACTTTCCATGCACTAATTCTACCACCAGGCTTTGTCAAACATTGAGTTAGTAATTTTTTTTCTGTTTTTTTCACACACATTGTACTTTAGGCATGAATTAACAGATCCTGTTATGTGTCACTGCCAAACAACACCCCAATATGTGTTCAGCAACATCTCCCGAGTACAGGGATACCCCCCATGTATAGGTGTTTTGGGTTGTTTGGGGGCTAAAAGGCCACATTTTGCAGGTGCGCATATCGGTTTCCCAGCTCGGAATTTTGACATGTAGTCAACCTGCATGCATGTCCTATTTGGGACATTTTTGAAGCCGGCCAATGTATTTTACCCCCATCAAACCATATATTTTTGAAAAGTAGACACCCTAGGGTATTTCACATGGTGGAATTTTTACACTTTCCATGCACTAATTCTACCACCAGGCTTTGTCAAACATTGAGTTAGTAATTTTCTTTCAGTTTTTTTCACACACATTGTACTTTAGGCATGAATTAACAGATCCTGTTACGTATCACTGCCAAACAACACCCCAATATGTGTTCAGTAACATCTCCCGAGTACAGGGATACCCCCCATGTATAGGTGTTTTGGGTTGTTTGGGGGCTAAAAGGCCACATTTTGCAGGTGCGCATATCAGTTTCCCAGCTCGGAATTTTGACATGTAGTCAACCTGCATGCATGTCCTATTTGGGACATTTTTGAAGCCGGCCAATGTATTTTACCCCCATCAAACCATATATTTTTGAAAAGTAGACACCCTAGGGTATTTCACATGGTGGAATTTTTACACTTTCCATGCACTAATTCTACCACCAGGCTTTGTCAAACATTGAGTTAGTAATTTTTTTTCAGTTTTTTTCACACACATTGTACTTTAGGCATGAATTAACAGATCCTGTTATGTGTCACTGCCAAACAACACCCCAATATGTGTTCAGTAACATCTCCCGAGTACAGGGATACCCCCATGTATAGGTGTTTTGGGTTGTTTGGGGGCTAAACGGCCACATTTTGCAGGTGCGCATATCAGTTTCCCAGCTCGTAATTTTGACATGTAGTCAACCTGCATGCATGTCCTATTTGGGACATTTTTGAAGCCGGCCAATGTATTTTACCCCCATCAAACCATATATTTTTGAAAAGTAGACACCCTAGGGTATTTCACATGGTGGAATTTTTACACTTTCCATGCACTAATTCTACCACCAGGCTTTGTCAAACATTGAGTTAGTACATTTTTTTCAGTTTTTTTCACACACCTTGTACTTTAGTCCTGAATTATCAGATCCTGTTATGTGTCACTGCCAAACAACACCCCAATATGTGTTCAGCAAGATCTCCTGAATACAGTGATACCACCCATGCATAGGCTTGTCGGGTTCTTTGGGGGCTAAAAGGCCACGTTTGGCAGGTGCGCTTATCAGTTTCCCAACTTGGAATTTTGACATGTAATCAACCTGCGCCCATGTCCCATTTGAGCCAATGTATTTTACCCCCATCAAACCATATATTTTTGAAAAGTAGACAACCCAGGGCATTTTAAATTGTGGTATTTTAACACTTTTCATGCACTGAATTCTACCACCAGCCTTTGTCAAACTTTTGGATAGTAATCTTTTTTTGTTTCTTTGTCACACACATTGTACTTTAGGCATGAATTAACAGATCCTGTTACGTGTCACTGCCAAACACTGCCCAATATGTTCAGCAACATCTCTTGAGTACAGTGATACCCCCCATGTATATGGTTGCCGGGTTGTTTGGGGGCCAAAAGGCAACAATCAGAACTTGTACATGTCAGTTTTTCAACTTGATATATAGGTATGCATGGTCTATCTTCAGTTTGACATATTTTTGTACCCCCCAGTTAATGTTACCATCATGCCAATATGTATAGTATATATTTTTATAAAGTAGACATCAAATGTTATAGAGGATGGGGTGTTTTGACTTCTTTCCCCCAACCATTTTGCCCCCCAAAGAAAGTGTAGTGGTATTTTCTTTATTCTGGTTTTTATGCACACGTCATCTGGTTTTGGACAGCTGGTTATGTGTTACTGCCAGAAAACTTGTTAGGCCAAATGTGCAGGTAGCAAATGTACATTTAGCAGCAATCTTTAAACTGACTCCTGCAAATAGAATCTAAATGGAGATTTGGGGGAAGGAAACTGACTAACAAAAAAATGGCTGCTTTCCAAAGAAACAGAAAATAAAATAAAAATTCAGGAACACTTCTTACAACTGTTCTGTGTGGTACTGCTTGAAACATGTTCCTACACAGAGTCCTGGTTTCGAAGGACAATCAGGACAGTGAAAAGGGGTGTCTGTCCTTTTCCCGTTTTTAAAACAGACCCGGCAACGTTTCTGGGGGGTTTTTTTTCTAGCAGTTGGCGGTAACTTAAAAATAAAATGTCTGGACTCAGCTTGCACCGTTGTTGGAACTTGTCCATCTCCATAAATTGTTAAAGAAATTATTTTCAATTGAAATTGGAGAAAGGTGATTTTCCCTGGATTATTTTTTTTAAAAAGTAAAAATGAGTTGTGGGTTGCTATTTGCATCAGATATATAGCCACCTTTTTATACCATGCTTTGGTTTTTCGTAAAATAAGATACGGCTGCATAAGCTGATCAGCCAAATCAACACCACCCATGTACTTATTATACGCCCTGATGCAAACCGGTTTGGACTCTACTCTGCCCCGGACAGAGACGTCGGACATGCGTTCGTCATGGATGGTGGTGAGCATTTGGACATCCTTCCTGTCCCTAAATTTTAGTGCAAGCACCTCAGCTTTCCGAAGTGCTTTACATTCGCCTTTTTTTAATTTTGCATCTATGAGAGATCGTGGAAAATCTTTGGAATTTTTTCTGGCAGTGCCGCAGGCCAGTGTCTGTAAAGCATAAAGTGTTTTAAATAGACGGACACTACTATAAAAATTATCCACATAAAGGTGGTAACCTTTATTAAACAAGGGGTTTAGTAGGTCCCATACAAGTTTCCCACTTGTCCCCAGGGAGTCAGGACAGTCAGGAGGGTCCAGTTGACCATCTTTCCCCTCATATACACGAAAGGCAAATGTGTATCCGCTTTCGCTCTCACACAGTTTGTACAGTTTAATGCCATACCTAGAGCGCTTTGAGGGGATGTATTGTCTGAACCCTAATCTCCCTTTGTATTTCATTAGAGATTCATCTATGGATAAATTTTGTTGGGGGGTATAAACATCCGAAAATTTGTCCTGAAAATGGTCTAGCAGTGGGCGTATTTTATAAAGCCTATCGTATTGGGGGTGATCTCTAGGGTGACAGAGGGTATTGTCACTGAAATGTAAAAATCTCAGCAGTAACTCGTATCTGGCTCTAGGCATGGTTTGGGAGAATACTGGACTCGACATTATTGGGTTGGTGCTCCAGTATGAGCGAATCGATGGCTTTTTTATGATCCCCATGAGCATTGTGAGAGCCCAGAATTTTTTAAGCTCTGGGACATCTGTGGGATGCCAGTCATGCTCCCTGGCTGTATAGCTACCTGGATTGTTGTCAATAAATTGGGTAGCATACAAGTTAGTCTGGGAAGCAATCTCCTCCCAGATGGTATCCCCTAAAAATAGTTCTACATACTGCATTGGGGAGAAGCCATCCACATTAACATTAATGCCTGCGTTGGCACTAAAAGGGGGGACGTTGGGCTCGGCTAACTGTGGAGGTACCCAGTCCTCCTCCACATTTGGCATAGCAGAGGAAGCACAGCTTCTTTCTTCAGCCGGCTCACACACAGATGACATGTCGTCTTGACTAGACATGTCAGAAAACTGACTTGGGTCAAAATCTGACGCAGTGTCAGTGACGTCAGAGTCTGACGCCAAGAAGGCATATGCCTCCTGCAAGTTATACATACGCTGCATGTTTTGCACACGACTAAAACAAATTACAAACACACACATTTTTTTTTTATACTTTTTTTTTTTTTTTTTTTTACTAAAACAGACTAAACAGCAATCCCTAAACTAACTCCTGTCACAAAAATCTAATGGAGATTTGGGGGAAGGAAACTGACTGACTACGACAGACTAAGACAGACTAAGACAGACTAAGACAGACTAAGACAGACTAAGACAGACTAAGACAGACTAAGACAGACTAAGACAGACTAAGACAGACTAAGACAGACTAAGACAGACTAAGACAGACTAAGACAGACTAAGACAGACTACGACAGACTACGACAGACTACGACAGACTACGACAGACTACGACAGACTAAGACAAATATTTTTAAAACAAATTTAACCCTTTAAGGGCAAAAAAAAAAGACAGACAGTACAAATGCACTGCTGAAACAGATCTGGCAGGGAAGGGGTTAAAATGGATTTTTAATTCACTGCTGATACTTTTTCCAACTCTCTGGAACACTCTGCTGCAACAAACTATCACGATCTCTGTCTCTCTCGCCTCACAAAACGCTACAGAGGAGAGAGGGGCAGAGATCACTGTCAAAGTGAGTGTTTGTAACACCCACTTTGACAGCAGCCAATTGTGAGCGATCGCGGATCGCTCACACACCGTAATTGGCTGTTACTATCTGCCTGGGATGTCTGGCAGATAGTTACATCATTGTACGGGCAAGAGCGATCTTTGATCGCTTCCTGCAGCCCGTTTTCCGCTATGACGGTTCAGGACCGTCAGCGGTCCAAACGCACGTTTTACTGCTGACGGTCCTGAACCGTCCGCGGTCGTGAAAGGGTTAATGCTATACAATGTATCACCATTTCAGATATGTTTTCCAATCTCTAGTATGAGAAGGGAAGTTGAACTAAAGAGGGGTGGATTTAAATAGATAGGAATGTTGTAATCAAGGGACAAATATTAAGGTGATATAAGTAATTTCCATGACCTTTAGGAAAGAACCAAGCACCGACAATGTTGTTAGTAGACTGAAATGAAAAAAACTGATTGATTATTAGAAGTTAGATTACATTTTAAATATAACAAAAAATAAATAAAAATGAAATGGCAAATATATTTATAAATAAGAGCAGAATGGAGAAATAAAACAAAAATCATTCTTTCCTTAGTTGCTTGACTCAATATATAATATAATATATATACCAAGGTAATATAGAATAGTCCTAACATTAGTTTATATTGCTGAATATTTCTATACAGCCGGTAATTATCAATTTGTATCATATAAATGTCCCTATATGAATTATGATTAGGGATCTCAAATATGCACAATTGTCCCTGGGATACCACATTTTATTAATTATATCCCTGTGTGAATTCTGATTAGGGATCTCAAGTATGCACCGTTTTCTCTGGGATACCAAAGGTTTTTTTGTTTTTTTTCTAATTATGTTGGGTATTGTCCATTTATCTTTATGTAGACACTCTTATTATATTCTGAGTATATTGTTACAATGTGATATTGATAAATGATTGAATTAATTATGAATAAACGGTGTAAAATTAGATTCTTCGTTTAAGCCGTATAGTGTAAGTGTTTTGAATTTATAGATCCATTTTGATTCTTTCTTCAACAATATTAGATCGTAGTTGCCTTAACTAGTTTTCAGATGTATCCGTTAGTGAATTTGGAAGGAAAGGTTTGATGGGTCTGTGTTATGATGGTTCCTCACGTGATTCGCCACTGGTGTTGAAACTTCAAAATTAGTAATAGAATTAACATTCTGGAGGATCCTTCTGCAAAATTCCTGGTTGGTTTTGCCAACGTGTTGAATATTGCAGCCTCACGTTATTAAATATACTATTTTAGTAGTGCTGCAGTTTGCAAATTATTTTATTTGATACGTTTTCTTGGTGTTAGTACATTCTTTTGTATTTGATGGCTTGATGTATTGACATGCTTTGCAATGTCCACAGCGGTATACACCTTTGGTTTCTGTTAACCATATTAGAGGTGGTTTGGTGGTTCTAAATGACTGTGGACTAGAATATCCCGTAAATTGGAAGCACAACGTGGGGTAATGCTTGGAAATTTAGGCAGATTATCTGCTACATCTTTGTCATGTGTAAGTAACGTCCAGTTTTCAGCGAATATTTTGCAGACTGGGTCCCAAAATTGGTCGTATGTACCTATACACCTTGTCAAAGATTTTTGAGGTTGGACTTTGTGGTTTTGTAAGGATACTCGATCTCTACATCTTGGAGACTCTTTGAAAAGCTGTCTTGAGAATTTTGTTTGGGTACCCTTGTTTTTTGAAGCAGGTTTGTAATTATTTTGCCTCTTTGAGAAAAGATTCTTCACTGGAGCAATTCCTCCTTGCCCTTAAATATTGCCCTTACGGAATTCGGGCCCTTAGTTTGTAAGGATGGTGGCTGTTCCAGTGTAGAATTTTGGGTTTCCTGTAAAATTCTGTTGATATTTCTTCACGAGAGATAGTTTAATCTTGAGATCTAGAAATTCAAGTTGGTCTTCACTTATGAGATAAGTGAGTTTGAGCCATGATTATTATTGTTAAGTTTAAATACCAGATATTCAAACTGAGGAATGGAACCTGTCCAAAACAAAAGGATGTCATCTATATACCGATGCCAATTAAGGATGTGTACATCAAATCCTGTTGTCGTTTCTAGGAGGACTGTAGCCTGCCACCAGCCGAGGTGTAAATTGGCATAACTAGGGGCACAAGCCGAACCCATTGCTGTGCCCCTAGTTTGCAAATAGTAACTTCCATTAAAAAGAAAGTAGTTGTGGTTTAAAATAAATCCCAGGGGCTCTATGAGAAATATTTTTTGAGAGCTGTTTAATTTCTGAGGTTTATCTAAAAAGAATTGGGTTGCCCTTAGGCCAATGTCATGCAGTATATTGTTGTACAGTGATACAACGCCCAAACTTGCTAGGAGGGTATAAGAAGGAACAGTCAGATTTTTCAGGGTTATTAGAGTCTGTTTGGTATCCTGGAGGTAAGAAGGTAGTTCCATTAAAAATGGATGAAGTATTTTTTCCATGAATCTGCTTGCTTGTTGGGTTGAGTGACTTGTTACTGGAAACTATCGGCCTGCCAGGTGGATTCTCGGCGTCCTTATGAATTTTAGGTAAACAATAGAAAGTAGCCACTGTTGGTGTATTGTTTGGTACCATAAACCTCAATTCATCTTGAGAGATTAAATCATTCTCTTTGGCCCTGGTGAGAATTTTGGGGAGTTCTTTTAGTCACTGGTGGAATCTCCTGGAAGTTTTTTTTTGTTTTTTTTTGTAGCATGGTATATCAAGGTGTGCCATACAGATGTGTATGTATTTTTCTTTGTCTAGGAGCACAATGTTGACCCATTTATCCAATGGTTTAATAATCAAATTTTTGTTAAAATCTAAGCTCATTCAATGCCAAATTTTCTTCTTGTGATAAGTTGCTGATTTGTGGCATAACTGTAAGTGGCAACTCCTCAATTTATTTTGTGGTCATCTGTATGAATAGGTCTACGTTTATGACTTCCTTTAGATTGGGCGTGTACCAACTTGATGGTTTGAGGTTGGTAAGAGAAGGATCTTTATCTTGTTTGTCAAATAAGGTAGATAAGGATCTAAATCATTGGTAATCTACAGATGTTAAACCCAATTCTTTGGCCATATTGATCTCTTTTCTTTTATGTATTGCATTTAGTGCTAGTCTTCGCCCAAATAGATTATTGTCTTTCAACCAGTTAAATCTATCTACACCTGGGGTAGGAACAGAAGTGAAATAAGTGAAATATGTGTTGTAGTTAAATTGAATTTTTAGAGATTTATCACCTTATTTTCTGTAATACCCATCTGAATTATTTTCTCATTTGGTCTCTGTCCAATCTGTAGCCCCATCTGTTCCTGTCCCTCAATTGGGATCTTTTAGTGTTTGGCCTGACCTGATCTAAAAAAGATCCTGCTCTAGATTGTGATTCAGAGTTTGTCTTCGGCAGTATATCCAAAAATTATACAGATTTACCAGAATTTCTCAGTATTCCTTTGATTTGTGGATTATGACCACTTTGTGTGGGAAATAATTATTCTTAGAAGTTTTTTGGGAAGAGTCTGAATCAGACCAGTCAGTATTAGCAGAAGTAGATGAATTTCTACTATTGTAGCGCTTTCTCGATCTGGGTTTGGTTTTGAATATATTACCTTCGCTGAAGTCTTTGTGATCACGTTGGTATTTGTGATGTTTTTTTTTCTCCGTAATGAGTTTAGTGAAGTTTTCTAGGTTGTTTTCTAGTTGTGACTCCATGCGATGGAAGTCAGTATTTTGCTAATGTTCTTTAAAGGAACACTATAGTCACCTAAATTACCTAAATAAAGCAGTTTTAGTGTATAGATCATTCCCCTGCAATTTCACTGCTCAATTCACTGTCATTTAGGAGTTAAATCACTTTGTTTCTGTTTATGCAGCCCTAGCCACACACCCCTGGCTATGACTGACAGAGCATGCATGAAAAAAAAAACTGGTTTCACTTTCAAACAGATGTAATTTACCTTAAATAATTGTATCTCAATCTCTAAATTGAACTTTAATCACATACAGGAGGCTCTTGCAGGGTCTAGCAAGCTATTAACATAGCAGGGGATAAGAAAATCTTAATTAAACAGAACTTGAAATAAAGAAAGCCTAAATAGGGCTCTCTTTACAGGAAGTGTTTATGGAAGGCTGTGCAAGTCACATGCAGGGAGGTGTGACTCGGGTTCATAAACAAAGGGATTTAACTCCTAAATGGCAGAGGATTGACCAGTGCGGCTGCAGGGGCATGTTCTATACACCAAAACTGCTTCATTAAGCTAAAGTTGTCCCTTTAACCTGAACAATTTGTTCCTTTAATTTATGATTAGTTTTATCAAACTGTTGCTGTTCTAATTATATTAATTATTGCATCAGCTTGAATGAGCAGTCCAAAAGAATGTTGTTCCAGATCGTTAGTTTATCCTCAGTGTTCACCTTTTCAGGTATAGCTATATTTAGTTTAAGGCCTCGTGGCATTAATTTTTTGTCATACTGTTTCAAACTGGCTAGTTCCCAAAAGCCTCTAATTTGATCTTTGCATAATTTTTGTGTTGCGAAAAATAATTTGTTAATATCATTTGGATCAGGATTTGATAATGGATTTAGAGAAAATACATTATCTATTTCTTTTCGTGCAAAATCTGAATTAGGTAGCAATGATAGGTATGATGCCATATCTATATGCATCCGTATTAAAGTAGAAAAAAATAAATATACCTGGATGGCTCTAGCGGAAATGGTATTGAAACCTGGGTGCAAGCACTTTGAATAGATACAAAAAGAAAAGAAAAAGAGGAGCCAATGTAGTAACAATAGAGTAAGGATCGATACTAAGAGATTTATGAAAAAATGGGGGGGGGGGGGGTAACCCCTAAATAGTTAATTCAAATAGGAAAAACAAAAAAATAAAATTCAAAATAAATCTCCAAAGTTCTATCTATGTGAGAACACGTAATTACTAAAACTTTACTTTTATTTCATTCAGTCAAATCGGTACTATGTGTGGTTAAAAGCATTGTGTTGCCCTCTAAAGTGGAAACCACCTTGTAAACATTTACTTTATTTTTACACCACATTTATTTTTATTATGTATGTTTAGGTGCCTATATTAACCCCTTAAGGACAGAGCTTCGGAAGCTTGTCTTTCACTTTATGACAACAGCATTTTTTGCATTTTTTGCTGTTTGCGTTCAACTGCAATTTGCATTTGACTAATTTATTGCACCAACACATATTATATACCGTTTTTTAAAGGACAGAAAGGGCTTTAACCCCTTCAGGACGGAGTCAATAGTGCACGTTCTGATCAAAACAAAACGTAAACAAAAACTGGAATTTGCGCTATATGTCTGTTCACCCGTAGTTCCCCTCTTTCATATTATATGCACCCACACTTATTATATATCATTTTGTTCAGGAGAAACAGGGCTTTAATCTATCATTAACTATCCATATATGGAACATAATTCATTATGAATAAAATAAAAAAAAAATGTGAGAAAATAAGTTTTGTTTTAAATTTGTATTTCCGTCTGACATTTTAGCTGTGAATGTCATAATACTGTTAGATTTTACTGCACAAAAATGCACATATTTGTAATCAGCGATGTCTTACGAGTACAACAGTATCCCCCATTAACAGGTTTTATGGTGTTTTGGAAAGTTACAGGGTCAAATATAGAACGTTCCATTTTCAAATAGAAATTTGCCCGATTGGTAATGTTACCTTTGAGACGGTGTGGTAGCCCAGCATTGAGAATTACCCCCATAATGGCATACCATTTGAAAAAGAAGCCAACCAAAAGTATTGAAAGTGGGGTATGTTTAGTCTTTTTTAGTAGCCACTTAGTCACAAACACTGGCCAAAGTTAGCGTTCATATTTGTTTTTGTGTTAAAAAAGCAAAAAACAAATATTTGGCCAGTGTTTGTGACTAAGTGGCTACTAAGAAAGACTGGACATACCCCACTTGCAATACCTTGGGTTGTCTACTTTTGCAAATGGTATGCCATCATGGGGGTAATTCTCATTCCTGGGCTACCATACGCTCTCAAAGGCAACATAACCAATCTGTCAAATTTCAATGTCAAAAAAATGAAATGCAAGCCTTATATGTGACTCTTTATCTTTCCAAAACACCATGAAACATGTACATGGGGGGTACTGTTATTCTGGGTTGACTTCACTAAACACAAATATTAGTGTTTTAAAACAGTAAAACATATTACAACAATAATATAGTCCACAAAAGTGCCGTTCGTTTGTAAAAAATGCAAAAAACTTCACTTTTACTTCAAATATCATCGTTGTAATACAATTTACCAATTTGAAACACTAATATTTGAGTTCAGCGAAGTCTCCCGAGTAAAACAGTACCCCTCATGTACAGGTTTTATGTTGTCTTGGAGAGTTACAGGGTCAAATATAGTGCTTGCAAATTAAATTCTCTGCACTTTCTCCCTGTGTTGTCAGGTATGTCAATCAAATTTTAATTAATCAAATCACCTAATTATGTTAAAAGATTACTTAAATATACACGTAGAATTTTAATATATATGCATTTATAGGTATTTAAATTCTACGTGTATACTAATGTAATCTTTTATGTAATTATATGTATTTATCTATATATATATATATATATATATATATATTTGCGGTTATTTGCATTTTATATATAGATAGATATATATAATATATGTGTATATATCTATTATATGTATATTATATATATGTAACGTCATTCTAAGTGTATTTTAATACTAATATATGTACTTATATTAGTATTAAAATACACTATGTATGATGTTAAATATATATAATATACATATATATTATATATATAATATTATATATATATATATAAATATATTTATTTTATTTTTAAACATGTTTAATATATATATATTTTTTTTTTTACAGATCCCACCAGCAGGGGGACTGTCTGATATTTTAGACAGTCCCCCTGCTGGCAGATCCACAGCCAGCTATAGGGGGCCATGTGATCGCTCTTTGAGAGCGATCACATGGCCCCCGGTGGCCTGATTTGCCGTGGGGGGGCTGCCTGGAATGTGAGGCAGTCCTCCCGAAGCGGAGCGCCAGTAAGGTAAGTATACCGGGCGCTCCAGGGCTCAAAGCCGTTACGGCGTTCTATGCCGTCGCAACGGCTTTAAAGCCCACTTAAAGCGTGACGGCATAGAGCGTCGTAACAGCGTTAAGGGGTTAATTTGATGTAACATATATATATATACATGCTTATTTATTATAAAAAAAATACAGAAAAATGCAAAAAAAAATGAAAAATTTGTTTTTTTTACAGTTTTTGCAATAATAATGTGTGCACAATTAGTGCAGGTTAAGGAAAGTAATTAAAAATAAATTCATTTAGTTGTTCTGATTTACAGAATATATAATGTGTCTGGAATTTTACGTTTTTTTTGGTAGTTACAGGTCACAAAGCACAAGGAGTAAAATAAACTTTTAATGTGGAGCGATTTTAGAATTTGGTATGTTTGTCTTGTAAGCTTAATAGCCATAAAAGAAAACAAAATTGCCACACAAAAGTATATATTTATATAAAGTAGACACCACAGGCTATTTACCTAATGTTGTTTTGACACTTTCTACGTAGCCATTTTACCGCCAACCTCTGCTAAATATTGGAGTAAAATTGTGTTTGTTTGGGGTTTTCGCACACAAACTTATAACAAAGAACTTCTCATGTGTATTTTGTAAAGTTGGTGTGTGCTATTCCTGTACAAAGTTTTATTATGTGTTCAGTTACTTCTGCTGAGTACAACGGTACCCCCATTGTATGTCTTTGGCACTATTTCGTGAAGCTACAGTGCCATACAGAAGACCTGTCCTTTTCAGTATTCACAGTAGAATTTTGAGAGACATATTTAATGAGCCCATGCTTCCATTTGGGGTATTATAGTAGTTTGACTGTTCAAAAAAACCCCACAGAGGCCTACCATTTGTAAAAGTAGACACTCCAAGGTATCTCATAAGGTGAATATTGTGCCTTAACATGCCCCCATTATTTCACCAATATATGACAAAGTATGTGGTAAAAAATAATTTTGTGCATTTTTTACATACGGATTGCATTTTTGCTGGGCATTTTGTATATTTCATATGTGCCACTAAGTTCAAACCCCCCAAATTATGCTCAGCTAAGTCTTCTGAGTAAAAGGACAACCCCATTGTATGTCTTTGGCACTATTTTGTGAAGCTACAGTGCCATACAGGAGACCAAGCCATATCAGTTTTTACCGAACTTTGAATTTTGATGCTGGGCCTATGTGCAATTTCCAAGCATCTTCGCAGGTTTTAAATTCAAACTACCCCACAAAGGCCATTTCTTAAAGTAGACACCCCAGGGTATTTCAAAAGGCATATTTTGAACCTTAGCGTGGGATCGTTTTTCCGCTAGCGTGTACCAAGTGTAGTGGTAATAAGCGTTTTCTTCTGCCTTTTTGACACACAAAGTGAGTTTGCACAGTATATTTTGCAAACCATATTGTGTATTACCACTGTATAATACTTCATATGTTGCTCAGCTATGTCTGCGGAGTACAAAAATACCCCCGTATGTACCTTTGCCATATATATTTGGACATCGGAGGGGCACATTTGGGACACAGCCATTCCATTTTTTTTCAAACTTTAAAAAATTTTACGCTGTGCCCATGTCCCATTTTAGAGTATTTTACCAGGCTATATAATCCAAATACCCCATAAAGCCATACCATTTCTTAAAGAAGACATGCCAGGGTATTTCAAAAGGCATATTTTGAACCTTAGCGTGGGATAATTTTTCCGCTAGCTTGTTCCAGATGTAGTGGTAATGAGCGTTATTAAATGTATTTTCTAACTTTTTAAAACTTTTTTTACTTTTTAAAACTATTTTTTAAACTTTTGTTTTGCTTATTAATTTTTTTAAAGTTTCCTAAACTTTCGTAAAACTTTATTTTGCAGATTTAACATTTTTCTAAGCTTTTTTTTTACCGTTAACCCCTAACTAGCAGTAAGCAGCACTAACAGTAAATTCCCCATTTTCCCATAACCCCCACCCACCCCAGCAAAATATTTAATTATACAATATTTAAATTAGTTAATTAAATAAATTTAACCCCTGAGGGTTAAAAAATAAATAAAAGTTAATCATCAGGGGTTAAAACAAATTAGATCACAGTATAATACTGTGATCTGTATTTTGATCACTGTAGGCAGTGATCGACTGGCAGGGAAGGGGTTAATTTTTATTTGGACTGGGTAAAAGGTTTATTTTTTTATTTTTTACTTAACCCCTTATGGACCAGACTGTTTTTGCGATGTTGTACATTTGCGACCAGGCATCTTTTTGACACTTTTGTGGTGTTTGTGTTTAGCTGTAATTTTCCGCTCTCTCATTTACTGTTCCCATACAAATTATATATTGTTTTTTTCAGGACAAAAGGGGCTTTCTTTACATACCATTATTTATATAATCTCATGTAATTTAATTTTAAAAAAATGAAAAAATATGATGAAAAATTGAAAAAAATACACGTTTTTTGAATTAAATGTGAAAAATCTTTTACTCATCTACAAAAGCGAATGAAAAAAACTGCTAAATAGATTCAAAATGTTGTCCTGAGTTCAAAAATACCCAGTGTTTACATGCTTTTTGCTATTTTTTTTGCATGTTATAGGGCTATAAGTACAAGTAAGATATTGCGGTTTCAAAACATACATTTTTAAAATGTATCAATAGTGACATTGTAACACTATTATCTGTCATAAATTGCTAAATAACACCCGACATGTACATATTTTTTTAAAAGTAGACAACCCAGGGTATTCAATATGGGGTATGTCCAGACTTTTTTAGTAGCCACTTAGTCGCAAACACTGGCCAAAGTTAGCGTTCATATTTGTTTGTGTGTGAAAAAAGTACAAAACTAAATTGAACGCTAATTTTGGCCAGTGTTTGTGACTAAGTGGTTACTAAAAAAGACTGGACATACCCCATTTGCAATACCTTGGGTTGTCTTCTTTTGCAAATGGTATGCCATCATGGGGGTAATTCTCATTCCTGGGCTACCATACGCTCTCAAAGGCAACGTAACCAACCTGGCCATTTTCAATGTAAAAATATTTGACCCATATATTTGACCCTGTAACTTTCAAAAACGCTATAAAACCTGTACATGGGGGGTCCTGTTCTACTCAGGAGACTTTGCTGAACACAAATATTAGTGTTTAAAAACTGGAAAATGTATCACAACAATTATATCATCAGTAAAAGTGCTGTTTGTGTGTGAAAAATGCAAAAAAGTCACTTTCACTGACAATATCATCGCTGTGATATGTTTTACTGTTTTGAATCACTAATATTTGTGTTCAGCGAAGTCTCCCGAGTAAAACAGTACCCCCCATGTACAGGTTTTAGGGTGTCGTAGAACGTTACAGGGTAAAATACAGTGATAGCAAATTAAATTCTCTGTACTTTCCGCCTGGGTTGGCAGGCAGGTCCCTTAAATTGCAATCAATAAAATAACTTAATTATGTAAAAATATTACATAAATATGCACGTAGAATTTAAATATATATGCATATTAATATATTTGAAGTCTACGTGTATATTTATATAATTAATTATGTAATTTTGTATATGGACATATGAATAGTTCGCATTCTTTTTATTTATTTATATATACATAGATATATATACAATTTCATTCTAAGTGTATTTTGATATAAATATATATATATTAATATCAAAATACAGTTAGAATAAAATTTCGTATAGATATAATTTTTTTTAAATTTTTATTATTATTTTTAATTTTTTTAATTTAATTTAAATTATTTATTATTCGTATTTTATAATAATATATATATACAATATATATAGTTATTATATATATTATATATATATATATATATATATATATATATATACGTGTGTAAATTAATTATAAGTATTTTTATATTAATATATGTACATATTAATATAAAAATACACTTAGCATGACATTATATATATGATATATAGACATATATTATATAGGTATAATATATGTCTATATATCACATATATACACATATATAATAATATTTTTTTTTTATCAACTATAACTTTACATTTTTTTTTTATTTTACACTGATTTTACAGTTGCAGGGAGACTGCCTGTCAGCACAGACAGTCCCCCTGCAGGCAGAGACTAGGACACCTATTGTGACCATGTGGTCGCCCTGTTGGGCGATCACATGGCCACAGGGGTCCTAAACCGCCATGGGAAGACTGCCTGGGCTGCAGGCAGTCTCCCCACACCGGGAGCACCGCCGATCGCCGCCGGGGGAACGACGGCGATCGGGTAAGTACATTGGACGGTTAGGACGGTTCAGGACCGTCACCGGTCGGCAACGCAAAAATGCCGATGATGGTCCTGAACCGTCCTCCGTCCTTAAGGGGTTAAACGTTATTACAACTTTTTTTATCTTAATTTTTTTACTTTTTAAAGCTTATTTCAAAACTTTTTTAACGTTAACCCCTAGTTAGCCTAACACTAAATCCCCCAATTACCCACTAACTTCCACCCTCCCCAGCTAGCTACATTTATAATTTTAAAATATTTAAATTAATTAATAAAATAAATTTAACCCCTGAGGGTTAAAAAAATAAAAACAAAAATAACCCTCAGGGGTTAAAAAAAAATCATAGTAAAATGTAATCCCTGCCAATTGATCACTGTAGTCAGTGATCAATTGGCAGGGAAGGGGTTAATTTTTTTATTAAACTGGGTAAAGGGGGGTGGGATTTTAAATTAACTTTTTTTTTTTTACACCAGGGGGCAGGATCAGCACTGATCCGTCTCCCTGCACCTCACAGTGAACCCCGAAGTGCAGGGAGGCGGAGGTGAGTATACTGAGCACATGTGCCCGCTCTGACATGCTGTCAGAGCGGGCACATGTACTGGGACAGCCCGATCCGGTGCTCCCGGTCTGCCTCTAATACAGAGGCAGACCGGAGCACCATTAACCCCGCGATCGCCACGATTGCGGCGATCTGGGGTTAATTTTACCGCGTGACGGACGAGGTCCGTCACTCGTCATTAAGGCAATCCCCTGAGTGACGGACCTCATCCATCACTCGTCCTTAAGGGGTTAAACCTATTTTACTGAATTAAATAAAAGTTACATTTTAGTAATTACGTGTTCTCACATAGAACTTTGGAGATTTATTTTTAATTAAATGTTTTTGTTTTTCCGAACCTATGCAGCTGGGGGTCACTAGACTGTCAGAGGCAGAAAGAATATATAGGAGAAAAAAGGGTCTATGCCTATATTGCGGTGAAAAAGGACATATGAGTAGTGCTTGTCCCATACATCGGGAAACTTCCTCACCTGTGAACCCTAAAGGGACAGGTCTTAGGTGTGATGGATACATCGTCTGGGAATTACAAAAATAGATTCCTCCTTGATATTACTGCCAAATGTAACAAGAAGAACTTTTCATGCAAAGCCCTAATGGCCATTGAGGCTATTGACGGGAGACCACTCTCTCAACCCTTAATTACCCATGAAACTTTGCCCATTAACATTTCCATTGGTGCCTTACACAAGGAAGACATAACATTCTAAGTTATTGCTTTTCCTTCTTGCCCCATAATATTAGGATTTCCTTGACTTATTAAGCACAACCCTCATATTGACTGTGCAAAGGGGGAAATATTGGAATGGGGCAAGGACTGTACTGAGAGATGTATGTTGCCCATAACCAAAAGAGTGGGCATCATTACATTACCCACTACTATGCCTCAGGCCTCCGAAGTTCCCATACAATACTGGGAAGTTAAGGAGGTATTCGGTAAGAGTCAGACCAATATTCTACCTCCTCACTGATCTTATGACTGTGCCATACATAAATCTGCTACCCGGCGCTATGCCACCGAAGGGAGCAGTGTATGCCTTATCGCCACAGGAGAGAAGAGTAATGGATGAGAACATCAAAGACTCCCTAAGTAAGGGCCACATATATAAATCGCCCTCGCCTGCTGGTGCAGGGTTATTTTTTGTATCTAAAAAAGATGGAGAATTACGTCCATGCATTACACAGGGCATTAAACAAGATCACCATTAAAAATGCCTATCCCATTCCCCTTATTTCCGAATTGTTTGACAGACTCCAGGGTGCTAAAATCTTTGCTAAACCTCAGGTGTGCATACAGTTTAAGGATTAAGGGAAATCATTAGTGGAAAACTATTTAAAACTAGAAGTGGGCACTATGAGTACCTTGTCATGCCCTTCCGGCCGTGTTCCAGGAGTTTATTAATGATGTACTCAGGGGCTATATTTATTAATTTGTCCTAGTTTATCTGGATGATATCCTTATGTATTCACCCGATCTTCTGACCACAAACCTGTCAAGCAAGTATTGCAAACTTTACTTAAAATTCAACTTTATTGCAAACTGGAAAAATGCATCTTTGACCAGACTGATGTTCAGTTTTTGGGGTATAACATTTCTGCCTCTGGTTTTCAGATGGATCCTCATAAATTAGAGACTGTTCTACAGTGGCCTTTACCCAATGGTCTAAAAGCCATCCAAAGGTTTATTGGGTTTGCTAATTATTACAGGAGATTTATCAACGGGTTCTCTTCTGTGATAGCCCCCATCACCAATATGACACATAATGGGGGCTAGCAGTACGATAGGGTATAAGGGGGCTAGAGAAGCTTTTTCAGCAGACATTTTGGTACATCCTCACACTAGCAAAACCTTCAAACTGGAGGTTGATGCCTCCGAAACTGGGGTGGGGGCTGTTCTTTCTCAGAGGGAAAGTGCATCCATGCATCCATGTGGGTACTTCTCTAGAAAGTTGTCTCCTGCTGAGCGTAATTATGATATTGGCAACAGAGAATTGTTGGCCATTATACTAGCGCTTAAAGAGTGGCGACATCTTTTAGAGGGTTCCAAGGACCCCCTGTTGATCATTACTGACCAAGAATTTGGCTTATATAGGGGATGCTAAAATACTGTCTTCTAGACAGGCTAGATGGCCTTTGTTCCTATCT
This sequence comes from Pelobates fuscus, assembly GCF_036172605.1. NCBI lineage: Eukaryota > Metazoa > Chordata > Amphibia > Anura > Pelobatidae > Pelobates > Pelobates fuscus. The sequence goes on along the minus strand of NC_086318.1, from coordinate 268,343,679 downwards.
CGCTTTAACTTCCTTATAACTTACAGACCTGGTCCCAGAAACATGAAAGCTGACGCCTTATCTAGACTGTTTGATACTGAATCAATACAAGAACAAGAGACATTCCCTATTGTTGCACCTGAATGTATCATCGCTTCCACTGTTCTTTCCTTATCATCTCCTCTGCTTGGTGCTATAATGGAGGCTCAGTCTCAGGCACCATGCAATAAACCACTAGATAAATTATTTGTCCTGTTGGGTGAAAGAGAGAATGTCATGAGGATGTTTCACAACAACGTGACTGCTAGACACCCAGGCATTAATAAATCCATATCCGCAATCCTGAGATCATTTTGGTGGGATTCTCTCTGGAAAGATGTTAAGGAATATGTGCAGGCCTGTTCTGTTTGTGCTGTTTCCAAGGTAACTCATAAACTCCCTTGTGGATTGCTGCATCCACTTCCTGTACCTAGTGCCCGATGATCCCATTTGTCCATGGACTTCATCGTAGAACTTTCTAGTTCTAATGGCTATACCACCATCCTTTTGGTATTTGACCGCTTTTCCAAGATGGCTCATTTTGTTCCACTCAAAAAATTGCTATCCTCTCAAGACCTGGTTCTTATTTTTATACGAGAAATTGCCCGACTACATGGCATTCCTCACAATATTGTATCTGACAGAGGTACTCATAGAAACATAGGAACAGAATGTGACGGCAGATAAGAACCATTCGGCCCATCTAGTCTGCCCAATTTTTTTAAAATATTTTCATTAGTCCCTGGCCTTATCTTATAGTTAGGATAGCCTTATGTATATCCCATGCATGCTTAAACTCCTTTACTTCAGCTGGAAGGCTATTCCATGCATCCACTACCCTCTCAGTAAAGTAATACTTCTGGGTATTATTTTTAAACCTTTGCCCCTCTAATTTAAGACTCTGTCCTCTTGTTGTGGTATTTTTTCTTCTTTTAAATAAAGTCTCCTCCTTTACTGTGTTTATTCCCTTTATGTATTTAAATGTTTCTATCATATCCCCCCTGCCTCATCTTTACTCCAAGCTATGCATGTTAAGTACCTTTAACCTTTCCTTGTAAGTTTTATCCTGCAATCCATGAACCAGCTTAGTAGCCCTTCTCTGAACTCTCTTTAAAGTATCAATATCCTTCTGGAGATACGGTCTCTGGTATTTCGTACGATACTCCATTGAGGTCTCACCAGTGTTCTGTACAATGGCATGAGCACATCCCTCTTTCTACTTTAATACCTCTCCCAAAACAACCAAGCAATCTGCTAGTATTTTCTTGCTGCTCTATTACATTGTCTGCCTACCTTTATTAAAAATAATCACCCCTAAATCCCTTTCCTCAGGTGTTGAGGTTAGGACTCTATCAAATATCCTATACTGTGCCCTTGATGCATTATATTGCACTTATCTACATTAAATGTCAGTTGCCACAACTCTGACCATTTTTCTAGTTTACCTAAATCATTTGCAATTTGGCTTATCCCTCCTGGAACATCAACCCTGTTACATATTTTGGTATCATCAACAAAAAGACATACCTTACCATCAAGACCTTCTGCAATATCACGAATAAAAATATTAAAGAGAATGGGTCTAAGTACAGATCCCTGAGGTACCCCACTGGTCACAAGCCCATGCTTGGAATATACTCCATTGACTACAACCCTCTGTTGCCTGTCACTCAGCCACTGCCTTACCCATTCAACAATATTGGAATCCAAACTTAAAGATTGCAGTTTATTGATAAGCCTTCTATGTGCAACAGTGTCAAAAGCCTTACTGAAATCTAGGTAAGCAAGGTCTACTGCACCACCCTGATCTATTATTTTAGTTTCCCAATCAAAAAAATAAATAAGATTAGTTTGGCATGATCTCCCTTAAGTAAACGCATGTTGTGGCTGATCTTGAAATCCATGCGTTTTTAGATGTTCAACAATCGTATCCTTTAACATGGTTTCCATTGCTTTCACCACTACTGAAGGAAGGCTTACTGGCCTATAGTTGTCCGACTCCTCCCTACTACCTTTCTTGTAAATTGGCACAACATTCTCTAACTTCCAATCTTCTGGGACTACTCCTGTTAACAATGATTGGTTAAATAAAACTGTTAATGGTTTTGCTAGTACACCACTAAGCTCTTTTAATAACTTTGGGTGTATTTCATCAGGTCCCATTGACTTATTTGTCTTTAATTTTGATAGTTAAAATAGAACCTCTTCCTCTGTAAACTCACATGTAACAAATTACTCATTTGAACTTTTTCCTAACTGAGGACTCTTTCCTTCATTTTCATCTGTAAATACTGAACAAAAATATTAATTGAGACAGTCAGCTAGACCTTTATCCTCTTCTACATACCTGCCTTCTTTTGGTTTTAATCTAACTAATCCTTGTTTTACTTTCCGTTTCTCATTTATGTATCTAAAATGTTTTGTCCCTTCTTTTTACTGACTGTGATATTTTCTCTTGCGTGTGTGATTTGGAAGCTCTTATAACTTGCTTAGCCTCTTTCTGCCTAATCTTATAGATCATTCTGTCTTCCTCACTCTGAGTTGTTTTATAATTACTAAATGCTAACTTTTAGTTTTTTTACTACTTTGGCCACATCTGCTGAGTACCACAGTGGGGACTGACTGGAAGCCAATGTAGGGACTGACAGAAGGGTGAGGCGTGGGCGGTGCAGGCGGACAGGAAGATGAGCTTCGCCGCCGCATTCATTATGGAATGTAACAGTGCAAGTTGGGAGCATGTAAGACCACTGAGAGGTGGATTTAGTCAAGGCTAGAAAGAATAGTGGAATGGACCAGCACCTTAGTCGCATCTGGCATAAAGTATGGTCGGATGCGCCCAATGTTTTTGAGATGGAAGCGGCAGGATTTGGCGACTGACTGAACACGAAGCGTGAAGGAGAGGTAGGAGTCAAAGAGAACACCTAGACAGCGAGCCTGAGTGGTGGATCTGATGTTAGCACAATTGACTTGGAGGGAGACAGACACAGGAGTAGCAACACTTGAGGGAGGAAAGACCAGAATTTCAGTTTTGGTCAAGTTGAGTTTAAGGAAGTGGGCAGCCATCTAGTTAGAAATAGCAGAGAGGCAGTCAGAGACACTAGTCAATAGGGACGGAGAGCGATCAGGAGAGGACAGAACCTTGGGGGACACTAACAGAGAGGAGTTGGGGAGAAGAAGCAGAGCAAGAGAAAAAAACACTGAAAGAGCATCTTGGATATGCGCTTCTAATATTCTATAAACAAACTGCCCAAAAAAGGGGAGAAACTCTTGGAGAATAGAGGGAATCAATAATTTTATAAAAAAATGTTTAATTAATTTTTATTTTTTTTGGTCCGATCCACTTAATTATACTATTAAGATGTATAGGCGACTTTAGGAATCCTAGTAAGATTAGCTTGACTGGCTATCAATATAATTTAATTCTGAAGCTATTGAACTCTGTGAAAATTTAACTATTTGCAATATTTAATGTTTGTTTAAAAGAAGGGGGTATCTTAGAAATGAGATATAAGATGCATGCATATTCACTAACATAAGATCCCCCTTTTCTAATGATTATACTTATGAGTGTTTGTTTGTTTTTTTTTCCCCACTTAACACGGATGTAAATAAAAAAAACTTACAATGCACAGTTCCAAATTATTACACACAGTAAGTTTCAAAACACTTTATAGGTTGTAAAGAACTGAAAATTGTCATTTGTTGTATTTGCAGCATATTTACTGAAATCAAAAGCTATTTCAATTAAACTTATACCAACATTTTAACTTTTTAAACATTTTAACAGGTCACGCTACATTTTAACATAGGACCCCTTATTTAATAGCAGCTTCACAAGTCTTGCATCCATTGAACTTGTGAGTTTTTGGACCATTTCTGCTTGAATTTATTTGCAAGATGTCAGAATAGCCTCCCAGAGCTGCTGTTTGGATGTAAACTGCCTCCCACCCTCATAGATCTTTTGCTTAAGGATGCTCCAAAGGTCAGGGGAGGATGGAGGCCACACCATGACTTTTTCTTCTTTTATCCCCATAGCAGCCATTGATGCAGAGGTATTCTTTGCAGCATGAGATGGTGCGTTGTCATGCATGAAGATGGTTTTATTACGGAAAGCATAGTTCTTCCCTCTGTACCAGGGAAGAAAGTGGTCAGTCAGAAACTCCACTTACTTTGCAGAGGTCATCTTTACACCTTCGGGGACCCTAAAGGTGCCGACCAGCTCTCTTCCCATGATTCTGGCCCAAAACATGACTCCACCACCGCCTTGCTGACTTTGCAGCCTTGTTGGAACAGGGTGGCTGTCCACCAACCATCCACTACTCCATCCATCTGGACCATCCAGGGTTGCACGGCACTCATCAGTGGACAGGACTGTTTGAAAATTAGTCTTCATGTATTTTTCTGCCCAATGCAGACGTTTCTGCTTGTGAGCATTGGTTAGTGGTGGCCGAATAGAAGGTTTATGCACAGATGCAAGACTCTGGAGGATTCTACACCTTGATATCCATGGGACTCTAGAGGCACCAGCAGCTTCAAATACCTGTTTGCTGCTATGTAATGGTATTTTAGCAGCTGCTCTCTTGATCCGATGCATGGATCTCGCAAAAATCTTCCTCAATGTGCCTTTATCTACACGAACCTGTCTGTGCAATGAATCAGCCACAAATCTCTTAATGGTGCGATGATCACGCTTACATTTTTGTGAAATATCTAATGTTTTCATGCCTCGTCCAAGGCATTAAACTATTTCACTTTTTTCGGCAGCAGAGAGATCCTTTTTCTTCCCCATATTGCATGAAAATGGTGCTCTGCTTAATAATGTGGAACACCCTCCTTTAGTAGTTTTTCCTTAAATTGGGCTCACCTGGCAATCTAATTATCACCTAATTATCACCTGACAATCTAATTGTTTTCAGTGATCAAAAGAGCCCTGAGACACAATGCCATCCATAAGTTAAACTGAAAAACAAAATATTTCATCTTTGTGACACTTAAATATAATTTGCATAATAATTTGGAACAGGACATCGTGTGAGCTCCGAGCTCAATTCCCCAGCTAAACTTGATTACAGCCAACCGGCCAGCCATAAAGCTACCAAAAGGGACTTACCCACCTCTGGAGCCAGCGGAGGAACCCCGGGTCTGTCGCCCGCGGGTACACCACACGGCCGACGGAGGTCGGAGGAGTGAGGCCCAGTACGGCCGTCGGGCGGGGGCTGCGGCCGATCCCCCGCTATATGTGAAGCTGTGCGACCCCAAGCTCTTCTTACAGCCCTGTCTTCCCCCCCCCCCTTTGGACCGGCGGGGGTCATCCCGGTCCGACCTGGCTAGCCTCAGCACGCAAGAGCCCCACTAAACTTCACTCCAGCAGAGCCCACAAATGGAGGCCTGTATTGCCCAGCGGGAACCAGCCATTCCGCAGCCGGAAACAACACTGCTTACTCCCGCGCAAATAACGTAACAGAAGCTGGATGATATCTTCGACCGCTTCTGGGTGAAGCTGGAAGCCCGTCAAGCTGCAGCCACAATACAGCACAGGGAGGTACACAGTAGGGCGGCGAGTTGGCCCCCTCTGACCCCCAACACCGCAAGCCTATTAGCCAGAGATCACCTAGGCCGAGGGCCGAAACGGGCAAAACCCCACGGCATCACCCACAAAGACGGAGGATCGCCCGCATCCAGTGGCGGCATACCATCACGACCTCCTGTCTGCCCCATGCAGGGGAGGACTGGGATCCTAGGAGCCCCCACGTCCGTGGCAAGAGGATGCTGGCCTACCAACCGGCCTGGGGCGAGAGGGACACCCGACGGAACCACCTGAATGCTGCAACCTCCCTAGCACCCGTAATGCAGGACTTTCAATTTCCTACTTCGGGTATTGGTTGAATGCTGGCAAGCTTTTGCAGCCGCACCGTCCTTGGAGACCTGACCATAAGCGGCAGCTGCCACGATTGGACTCACACACACTAATGCCAGCTCTACTGTAACTCCCCACATGATTGCGATCAATATTTTTGTTAATGGTCTATTTCGGATTTGTCTGTGTATTAATTGTTAGGTACTTCCTCTGTGCCTCAGATCTACCTGTACATTAGACTACCACCCTAACATGTGACACATAACACAATCACACATACTCATGCACCTATACATGTAAGAGACCTGCATAGATACCACGACTACTCATATTATGTACACATCTTAAGCTCAGCATATTTAGCGAGGGGTACTACTGAAAAGTCGAATAGGCACAAGCAGTTGAGACAGCCAGGCTTAGCAACTAGCCGGATCTTTGTTAAAATCAACACCCATTTCACCTGTATTTCCACAGCACTGTAGTTAGCAATAGACACGCCTGATAAAGCTTGCTTGGATACTTACGTCATTGTACTGATGAAACTTTACTGAACCATCTTGTTTAACATATAAAAATGTGCTAGATAATCTCATACCCCGCATGTTAAGCGAGGAGAAATGCTTGAGGACTGCTCTTGGGGCACCCCGAGCCTGCATGTAACTTTTATTTGCACTGCAAAAAAAATAAAAAAAATAATAATAATTTGGAACAGGGTGTGTATGTATGTATATGTGTGTGTGTGTGTGTATATATATATATATATATATATATATATATATATATATATATATATATATATAGATAGAGAGATAGAGATAAGAAGTTTGATATCTTATAAAGAAGACAAGTATAAGAGTGACTTTTTTTCTTTTTCTCTCATGCTCTAGAGCTCACTAGAGCTCTACAACACAGTTTAATATGGTAACCTTATGAATGTATATACAATGAGAATTTTGATATTTCACGACTAGAAATTCACATACATGAAGTAGAGGGGAAAAAAGACAGATAATTTATATCAGTCAATACCCAGGGTCTGAATTCCCCAAATAAAACATCATTGGTATACAACATTGTGTCTAAAGAAAAAGCAGAAGTGGGATTTATTCAAGAAACACACTGGAGAAAAGCTGATAAAATTAAATGAGGAGGATCTTGCTTTCCCACTATTATACAGGCTTTCTTGAAGATAAAAAGAAATGGGGGTTTGCTATTGTTTTTGCCAATTCTGTAAAATTACTAAAAACAGTACATATAAATGTGTACAGTCAATGGAAAGCTAAACCGTATAGAAAAAATGAAAATTTCAAACTGGATTCCAAACCATTTATTTGAATTTAATTAAAGTTATCGTGGACTTACTATTTATTATTTCATTCCAGTTACTGTGGATTTGCTATTTATCATTTTATTTAAAGAGACACTATAGTCACCATAACAACTTTAGCTTAATGAAGCCGTTTTTGCTGTATAGATCATGCTCCTGCAGTTTCACTGCTCAAATTTACTGCCATTTAAGAGTTAAGTCCCTTTGTTTATGCAGGTCTAGGCACACTTCCATGTGACTTGCACAACCTTCCTAGACACTTCCTGTAAAGAGTCACCTAATATTTATACTTCCTTTATTGTACATTCTGTTGAATTTAGAATATCTTATTTCCTGCTCTGCTAATAGCTTGCTAGGTCCTGCAGGTGCCTCCTGTATGTCATTAAAGTTCAATTTACAGAGCAGAAGATAAAATCTTTTAAAGTAAATTACATCTGATTGAAAGTGAAACCAGTTTGTTTTCATGCAAGCTGTGTGAGTCACAGTCAGAAGATGTGTGGCTAGGGCTGCATAAACAGAACCAAAAGTGATTTAACACCTAAATGACAGAGAATTTAGCAGTGAGACTGCAGGTGCATGATCGATACACTACAACTGCTTCATTAAAGGAACACTATAGTCACCTGAACAACTTAAGCTTAATGAAGCAGTTTTGGTGTATAGAACATGCCCCTGCAGCCTCACTGCTCAATCCTCTGCCATTTAGGAGTTAAATCCTTTTGTTTATGAACCCTAGTCACACCTCCCTGCATGTGACTTGCACAGCCTTCACAGCTGCCCTGCACAGCCTTCCATAAACTCTTCCTGTAAAGAGAGCCCTATTTAGGCTTTCTTTATTGCAAGTTCTGTTTAATTAAGATTTTCTTATCCCCTGCAATGTTAATAGCTTGCTAGACCCTGCAAGAGCCTCCTGTATGTGATTAAAGTTCAATTTAGAGATTGAGATACAATTATTTAAGGTAAATTACATCTGTTTGAAAGTGAAACCAGTTTTTTTTTTCATGCATGCTCTGTCAGTCATAGCCAGGAGGTGTGGCTAGGGCTGCATAAACAGAAACAAAGTGATTTAACTCCTAAATGATAGTGAATTGAGCAGTGAAATTGCAGGGGAATGATCTATACACTAAAACTGCTTTATTTAGCTAAAGTGATTTAAGTGACTATAGTGCTCCTTTAAAAGCCTGGGCAAATTGATCCACACAGTGGTCATTTTCCTCTAGCTTTCTCTCGCAAGCTGCTATGTGCTGATACAATTCTGCATAATATATGGCCATGTCATAATGTCAGGAATACTGTTGGTCCAGCACGCAGAAATAGTATCACACCTATGACTTAGGATAACGTCTAACCGGACCTTAAAATGCATAACATATATGAGAATTAGTGCCTAGGTCAGGGACACATAATGAGACACAAGGATTAGGAAAAGCCAAAAGTCAAGGATACCAGAAATCAGGGAAGTTAAAATGGAGCCAAATTCAGAAACCAGAAAAACACGATTAGGAACACACTCTTGGATAACCATCAAAGGGAAACCATGACAGGGCACTGATCAAAAGGCAATTTTGGTTTAAATAACCCTCTTGAAGCTGTAATTGGCTGTATTTGGCCTCTGACCCTAAAATGTGCGTGTACGTCTATGACGTGACGTCGAACGCACGTACGTAAGCGATCTTTAATGAGGGCAAAGGCTATATCTGTAACGGATTCATCTGCACATAGAAATGTTGATGATGGTATTTACCGTCCTGACAGGAATAGTTGTGCCAATCTGCAACCAAGCACCCGGATACCTGATAAACCCATCATGTCTAGGGATAACGGCCACTGCGGATCTATGCCACTTTATAGCCCCATGCCCGCCCATGTTGATGATGACATTGGCATTCGTTTGACATCACGCACGCACACATTTTGGGGTCAAAGGCCGATTACAACCAATAGGAATAACAGGAGGGTTATTTAAAAAAAAAATTACTTTATCTCATTGCCCTGTCGTGGTTTCTGCCTGATGGTAATCCAAGAGTGCGTTCCTGATCTCAATTTTTTTGGTATTTGACTTTGACTTCGTTCTGACTTACCTGATTTCTGGTATTTTTGACTTTTGTATTTTTTCTCATCGTTGTGTCTGATTCTCTATCCCTGACCTTGGCAAGTATTCTGACTATTCTTGGATATGTTAAGTCCAGCCATTCTAAGGTCCGGTTAGACGTTATCCTTAGTCCTAAGTGTGATACAGTTCTGCGTGTGGGAAAATTAGTAATCCTGACAATATCCTTATTAAAGGGATACTCCAGGCACCCAGACCACTTCTGCCCATTGTAGTGGTCTGGGTGCCAACTCCCACTACCCTTAACCCTGCAGGTGTAATTATTGCAGTTTTCATAGAACACGAAAAGTGGTTTAAAACTACTCTGGACGTCCTCACGCTATGTAAGGACCCCCAGCATCGGTAAAATCCCAATAGGAAAGCATTTAAAGCATTATTCAGCGCTCTCCTATGGGGAGATCTAATGCGCGTGCTGACCCAGCGCCGAGGGACCCCTTCAGCAACTTGGGATGGGGGGTGGGACGGAGAGGGGCACTACAGGGTCCTGCAGTGCCAAGAAAACTAATGTTTTCCTGGCACTGGAGAATCCCTTTAAAACCGGAACCGCAGCGGCCGGTGTCACTAGTAATGTTGGGGACCGGGACGGAAGGAGGTCCGGTAGCGGTTTGCCGCGAGCAAGTATTTATTATTTCTGTCGGCATTACCGCTGTGTTTCTGTCTGGCCACGCTGACAGATTCCAGCAGAACCGTGACAATAATGCCTTTGGATACATCTATTTGCTGGGACAATGTAATAAGCCATTGAGCTTTTTTATAACACGATCAAACTATTAATATAACAATATTGATGTTTCGTATTGTTGTTGTGTGTGTATATATATATATATATATGTTTACCAAGTCATTAAAATACAAACCTCCTTCGTACAGTGAACTTTCTATCAATAATCACTGGCCACTTTATACCTTTTCAAACTGCATACAGTCTCATATTTACATGTACATAGTACAAGTATATCTTTTAAATACAGTCCTACTTGTAATATCGAGCGGGTCACTTGCATTATTATGAAAGGGTTAATATGATTACTTTCCTTATCTTCCGCCTCTATACTCATTTCATTTTGATGATTTGAAGATCACTCCCACTGTGGGGATATTTATGGGATAATAATAGTAAACAGTTGAGAATTGCCCACTATTTCAATTCTCAGATCCCAAAGATCGTTATTGTGTAAGTGAAATGTATTCCATATAAATAAAAATCACAATTTGTTATAAAAATAGATACAATTTATTGTGACAATTTAAATAATAATATGTAACATGCGTGATAATAATCAATGAATATTCAGTATAACATGAGTATGCAATACAATATGGTAATGTAAAAAGCATCTCCCAATGGCTAACACAGTCTTAATTGTCAAGACAATGATTTATGATAGGCTTCACAGAGAGACAAAAGTGAAACTTACATACAGACACAGAGCTTGCAGCTTAAGGCCATACAACTTTAGCTGACAGAATAACCCTTTCAATGCTGGTTAGACCTCCTAGGTAATTAAGACCTATTCTCATGTGATTTTAAATAAAATAACATATCAGCTCATTAGTCATTTCCTGAAACCATCAAATAAGAGTAATCTACCATGTTCTGTAAGCATAATTTTAACTTGCCTAAACAGATATTTTATCTTATTTTAGAGCAAATCAATACACCTGGATAAATATCACGATATGCGAACATGTGATAAATCATATAAATACATCATTATTCTAATTCCATCTGCAGAATGGAATGGTTATAACTATGTACTTCTTATTTAACTAAGATTTCTAAATATCAAAATCTGATCGTGATTTATCCAGTCATATATCATGCTATTAGAAAATTGTAATTCATTTAGATTAATTGATTGAAGCCAGTATAATTACCAGTTAAAGAGATGTTCTCATCAGATGTTCTCAGGTGTTCTCAGGAATTTGAATGTCATGGGTCTCTTTCTCTGCATCCTGACTTAGCCTGCTTCCAACTGCTTCCTCTGCATACCTCCTCTCTTCCCTTTGTCTTAACTTTTTTTAAAGGGAAAATTCACTAGGTGATAGACCAATAGAAAACTGGAGGTGTGGTTACCTTCCAGATAACAATTTAAGTATTTGGTCTATAGAGGGCAGTCTCGTCCCACTAAACATTCCTATCCAGGAAAGAGTTAACTTTTCCTGGTGGCTATTTTGACGTAATTTAGCATATCTTTATGGTTATTTATAATGTAAGTTTACTGTCAGATCAATGAGTTTATTTGGGCTTTCTTTGGGCTGCTATAATTTCTAATATGACAGTTCGTAAACTAAGTTTCATCTTTCTCTTACAATGGGAATCTTATACAATATCGAAAGTAAAATTAAATTATTTAATCTTCTCTGTCAAAAATGTCTGGGTTTAGGATTAATTATATTCGATTAGCATTTAGACAGTCTGTCCATCCCCCATTCTCATCTCTTATCAACAGGTTTGTATATACTAAGCATTCCTTTAGCTCTGGCAAAGTGGTTAGTTTTACAGAAAGGATAGAAATCGTGTGTCTTTTGTTAGCTTGAAGATAACAAAATGGAGTCTGCTGTTTTCGAATGATTTAGGCAATATACACTTTAATTTCTATCATAGCACAAAATGTCTGCCGATATAAATACCCTGACACCACCCACGGACTAAACCACTCCGTATTGGTGGAGGGCGTTATCCAGTTAACGTGGGAGGTTTCCGATATAAACCTCAGACGTCGTAAGACTAGGTTGCCCTGGAAGAGTCAGTTAAGGCGAAATGCGCGTCAGGACGGTTATGTGTTGGTGCACTATAGATATGGGAAGATTATATATACTGACTTCAGAGACACGTACCATCCACTTTTATTTTCATTCCTATCGAGATCGTGTTGGAATCTCGTCTTTTGTTTTTACCTCCTATATTTATCCTGCAATTGGTATTTCGTGGCAAGGGGCGGGGTGTGGTGTAGATTATTTTTCCGACATTTCCTCCTGTGTATTTAGATTTAGCTTTATGTATACAGAGCTGGTGTGAGGTAGACAATTTTCAAGGAGTGTCCTCGAAAGCACGACAGTGTAGCCTATCCTGAGAAACTGGTATTTACCCTTAGGGTTATTTTTTTTTCTTTTTTCTCTCTCATATATATATATATATATATATATATATATCCCCCCCCCCTTTACCCTTTTCAGTGATTACTTCCAGATGTGTGCCTTTAGGATTTGGGGGTGGGGGGTCATATTAGTACATTGCATTTTGGATATGGATACATTGTCATTAAAGATTTTGTTATTTCACATACTAGCAAAAGAATGACTACTACAGCTTATATTTTGGAACTTTCTACATTGTGTTTATACTTTATCTTATACTATGGATTTTTATAATCAACACTTTATTTATTAATGATCTAATTAAACGTTATGTTTTAACTATTATTATTTTTTGGGTTGCTCCTTCCTTTATAGGGATTTTTTTATGTCCTTTCATCCCTATTCTTTTCTTTCTTTTTGCCTGAATTGTTTAATCAGGGGTTACCCCCTATCTCTTCAACTAAGAGCAACCTAACACAATCGCTCTTAAAATTAGTATTATATTGAATCTTTAACATTGTACCACTTTATTACCTTTCATACACAAGAAAACTAAGTCTGTATTTAGGGCGGCACTGTCATGCCGAACTTTCCTTTCCGCAATCAATTCCTCTTCTCTCCCTTTCTCAGGATCTGTTCTTCATTTCTTCCTATCTGCTGTAGTTTTCATTAAAACTTAAGAAAAAGTAGGGACTATTTATCTTATGGAGGTTTTCTACGCCGTGACCAGCGGAGGAGCAATGTGTGCTTCGTTTCCGGTGGTCACAGCAATTTTCCCATGATCCTTTGCTTTCCTATCTGTTCCCGCGATGCTTCCTGTCACTTAGATAGGATGCCGGCAAAACTGCCGAATTGCGTTCTAACAGTTTCTCCATTCGTGTTAGAACGCAATTCGGGACTTTGTTCTTATCGGAACTTCATTCGAATGAATGAATGAAACTCCGATCCTATTCGTGCTGTGGCTGCATCTTGTAGCCGCTTAGTAGATAACTCCCTAATTCCCACGGTGTCAGGGAGTTATCTACTAAAAGGCTGAAAGACCTAAATTGGTATTTCAGCCACATTTACTAATACTAAGTAAAGATTACTTAGTATTAGTAAATAATGCCCCTACTCGCAGCCTGTTGCTGCTCACTGTAAAAAAAAGAAAAAAAAACTATTTTCCTCAATTAACTTTCCCACGCTGTGTAAAATGACAAAGAGCACTCTGGTTAGATTCCAAGCCCACCAATCAGAGTGTTGTGAGTCAAATTACACAGCGTTGGAAAATTCCAAAGAACTTTCCCACGCTGTGTAAAATGACACAGAGCACTGTGATTAGATGGATTTCAAGCCACCCAATCATAGTGCTCTTTGTCATTTTACAAAGCATGGGAAAGTTCCCACGCTGTGTAAAATGACAAAGAGCACTCTGATTGGTGGGCTTGAAATCTAACCAATCAGAGTGCTCTTTGTCATTTTACACAGTGTGGGAAGTGTTCTTAGCCTAATTACAGGGCAGGGAAAGGCCCTGCATAGCTCATGGGTGAAGGATTATTTTTTTTGCAGGGTTTTTTCTTTTTCGTCTTTTTTTTTGCGCTCAGGTTTTTTATTTTATTTTAAGTTCGGGTATGATGGTTTTTTATTTGGCCTTTTTGGGGGCTGAAAAATGAAGATTTTAGAAAAAAGACATTGAATGGTAAGTTTAATTTTTCTTTACAGGTTAGTTATTTCATTCCCCCCTCACTATTTTTTAGGATGAGGGGGGTAGGTAGGGGGTACCTTTTTATTTGGGTAGGGGTGTGGGTGACTAGGGGCTTGGGGACCCCTAGTCTCCTTTGATGGGGGGGGATTTGTCTTAGGGCCCCCACCTGCCGCCCAGGATAGGGGGGAGGGGGGACAGTAGGGAAGTAGGCACCCCCCTCATTATCTTTATGTCCCCCACCCGCTGCCCTGGGGCCAGTGGGGGGGAGGACAGTAGGTCCCTCCCATTGTAATTTATGACCCCCACCCACCGCTCAAGGGTGTGGGCCGGGGGGGGAGGACAGTAGGTCCCCCGTCGCACAGGGGAGGGGGGCCACAGGCTGCTCACTAGACATGCCCCTACTTGCGGTATAGCGAGTAGGGGCATAATTTACTAATACTAAGTAATCTTTACTTAGTATTAGTAAATGTGTCTGAAAGACCAATTTAGGTCTTTTACTCTTTTAGTAGATAACTCCCTGACACCGTGGGAATTAGGGAATTATCTACTAAGCAGCTACAAGATGCAGCCACAGCACGAATAGGATCGGAGTTTCATTCATTCAAATTAAATTCCGATACGAACAAAGTCCTGAATTGCGTTCTAACACGAATGGAGAAACTGTTAGAACGCAATTCGGCAGTTTTGCCGGCGTCCTATCTAAGTGACAGGCAGCATCGTGGGAACAGGGAGGAAAGGTAAGGATTGTGGGAAAATTGCTGTGACCACCGGAAACGAAGCACACTTTGCTCCTCTGCTGGTCACCGCTGGTCACGGCGTGGGAAACCTCCATAAGAGAAAAAGTCCCTACTTTTTCTTACGTTTTAATGAAAACTAGAGCAGATATGAAAAAATGAAGAACTGAACCTGAGAGAGGGAGAGAAGAGGAATCGATTGGGGAAAGGTAAGTTCGGCAGGACAGTGCCGCTTTAAGACAAAATGTTTTACAACAGCTTTCAAATTTACCAGGGTTTTGACGTTTTAGATTAAATAACTTCTGTTTTCTTTATTATAGTTATGTATCACTAGTGAGAGCATAGGTTGCTTTTTTTTTTGTTTTGTTTTTTTTTAAATCCAGAATTTTTTTTGGTTTTGTTTTATACAGCACTAACATTTAAGTGTCCTGAAAAGCCAGATCAAAAGCCAATGCAGAAGAAATTGCCAGGTGAGTCATGATGAGTAATGTGCCATTTGCAATTGTGTTTCCTCACAAAGCAAAAGCAAAAGACTGTATATTGTCTATGTATATGTATATTGATGATAGCAGAACCATGTTTATGTCTGAATTAAGCTGTTACATGCAAATATGTCACATGCGGTTGTAAAGACATGCATTGCATTGCCCCATTAGAATGTTCATCCCAATTAATTAGAACGTTCACACCTGCAACATAAGTGCGAAACCGCAAGTTAAGTAATTGAGTGCTCCCCTGGGTGGCCGCCATTACGCCAACCAGGGGGAGCGTTCGTATTCCAAAAGGAGATGCTTCCCTGGCCTGGTTTTCTCACAGGAGCTTCACAAATGGAAACCCGTTTGGGAAAGGCACGATGTGGAGGTTCTTGAGATTGGTAGGGACACTTTTAAGGCACTGGCCAGTTTGGTGGGTTTTCTGTGCCTGGGGGAGAAAGAGACGAGGTCCCTTTTCCTGCACCCATGCTCCCAAACACAGAGGATCCTGGGATGAAGACTCCCTGTTAATTGGTGTGGGAGACCCCTTGTATGTGGGGCGGACTTTCTGTACCTGGGAGACAATGAGACTAGGTCCCTTTCCTGCATCTGGGCTCCCAGGTACAGAGGATCCTGGGTTGGAAACCCCTTGTGTGGTTGTGTGGGAGACACCTTGCAAGGGGTTTTGCATAAAAGCAGAGTGTGGCATAATAAAATCTTGTTGTACTCCCAGAGCTGTGTCTCGTCCAGTTACTGGGGGGAAATGGATGGCTGCTTGTTGTAAGAGTTCCTGAGTGGCTGAAGGTAACCATTTGGGTTACCTGGGGTTTGCTATACCTCCAAACAGCAGAAATAGAGTTAATAAAACAAATTAACCAATCAGAGACAAGTTATATCAAATAATACCCATAGGAGCCCCCTTACATTTGTAGAAGCCTCTTTCTTTGTTGATGGCAATCAGGGGAGAAAAGTCCAGCTAGCATCAAATAGAAGACAGGGAAACGCAAAAAGCCCCATTACACCAGGCCTGTAGATGCAGCCTGGGTCAAGCAGGGAAATAGGGATAAGAAATCAAAGATGCATGAAATATCATATGCCTGGAAATAGAAAAGATCAATCCCTCAAGCGTGAAAACAAGAGCTTCCACATTAAAGGCCTCCATGTCTGAAACTCTTCTTCTTTAAAAAAAAAAAAAAAAAAAAAGGCAGAGGAGTAGCAATAGTTTATCGAAGTTGGCAAAATGACAAATCTTCTTTGTCCAGCCATATCTCAAGGAGGTGTCCCAAAATGTGGAGTATCTTGACGAAGGTGATCTTTACCAACAGGCAGATCAAAAAGGGGGATGTGGGCTGCAGAAATAGCAGTTCTGAAAAGATAAATACTCTAGTGAGATTTGCCTTGCGAAAATACTGAAGAAAAGAAGGTAAGCTTCGGATCCACCGTCATCCCAACCTGTGATTCCAAAATTAACTTCTCATACAGCATGCTTTTTGCATCAGGTCCCAATTCCTTACACCCTCCAGGTCCACAAGCTTAGAGACCAGAAGCAGCAGTGCCACCTTACACTTTCAGCAGTTATTGCAGTATTAGCGTTCCCATAGGAAAAGTGTTGGCGTTCAGCTTTGAGCATAACAATATGGCATCATCGTGAGAGAGAAGCCTGGGTCAAGCAGGGAAATAGGGATAAGAAATCAAAGATGCATGAAATATCATATGCCTGGAAATAGAAAAGATCAATCCCTCAAGCGTGAAAACAAGAGCTTCCACATTAAAGGCCTCCATGTCTGAAACTCTTCTTCTTTAAAAAAAAAAAAAAAAAAAAAGGCAGAGGAGTAGCAATAGTTTATCGAAGTTGGCAAAATGACAAATCTTCTTTGTCCAGCCATATCTCAAGGAGGTGTCCCAAAATGTGGAGTATCTTGACGAAGGTGATCTTTACCAACAGGCAGATCAAAAAGGGGGATGTGGGCTGCAGAAATAGCAGTTCTGAAAAGATAAATACTCTAGTGAGATTTGCCTTGCGAAAATACTGAAGAAAAGAAGGTAAGCTTCGGATCCACCGTCATCCCAACCTGTGATTCCAAAATTAACTTCTCATACAGCATGCTTTTTGCATCAGGTCCCAATTCCTTACACCCTCCAGGTCCACAAGCTTAGAGACCAGAAGCAGCAGTGCCACCTTACACTTTCAGCAGTTATTGCAGTATTAGCGTTCCCATAGGAAAAGTGTTGGCGTTCAGCTTTGAGCATAACAATATGGCATCATCGTGAGAGAGAAGATCTAAGTGAAGGGGCCGCAAATTCTAGTTTGTTTTTTTTAGTTCGGAACTTGGCCAATTACCTCAGTCCTTAAGGAGTTAACTTTGCATTCTGATTCATGAATTATAATTATATTTTGGAAAATCTATTTTGTCCTATTACTACAGGTGCTTCAGCATTCCCCTTTTGAACCTATTTACAAACTGTCAGGGTCAGTGCAAGGATTTGTGGTAACCTTTTTACTCCTAGATACTGATAAATTTGGGCAGAGTAGGCACATTCTGTGGGTGGATTACGAAGGTGCTGTCCCAAGATTTTTGGGATTCATTCTACCTCTCCAGTTGAAAGATAGAACATATCCAAATATCCACTGACAATGGATTCTCTCATGGACCATGACCACAGAGTAAAATGAATTTATTAGAAAGTATACATTTTGTTTATGATCACAAACCCATTTTTCTCAAACTAAAGAAAATAAGTTACTCACCATTCGTTTTTTTTTTTTTTTTTTATAAGAACTTACTGAACAAAGGTCTTGCAAGTTCAGCCTTATCAAATCTGTTTCTGGCATTAATCCAAAAGTAGGCACTTTCCAGTTTTGCGGCAAACTAGGAAAAAATCTTTCTCAACCCCAGAATGGCAGTCAAATCAGTAATTGCATCAAGAAGCTGTACTTACAAAAATCTGAATTGACTTTTATTATTACTTTTTATTTTAATTGCAGATTCTATGACTGTTCAAAAGGTAAAAGGGCTGCTATATCGTCTCCTGAAAGTGCCAGGATCGGAACTAAAACTGTCATATGAAAGTTCAAAAGTAAGTTTATAATACTATTTCAAATATTTGTTTAACATATTTTATATGTTCGGTTGTCTTGGAGTATAATTTACTGTCCTGTATTTTAAGATTCCCCCTTTAGGCTGTGAGCTGTGAAACCCTGGTGATCATAACTGTACTGTACCCTCTGAGAGTGGGGAACATCTGCAGTAGGTGGCCAAACATCAGCAGAAGTGGCCGTGGCAAAATAAACAAATGCTGGTTAGATCCCTAATAGATTAGTTGTCATAGAGTGCACTACAGAAATTTAGGCTATACTGAGAAGTTTCTTTATGAATTCATTAGTAGAAATTTGATTACTGCTGAAAATCCCCACTGGTTTTTCATAGAAGATAAAATGTAAAGTAAATGAACTCTTTCCATCCTCCTCCTGCTTCTGAATTACAGCTCGTATCTACAGCTAGTGTTTAGCTGTCTGAAAGAAATTATAGAAAAGTTATATTTTTTGAGGGGAAAGAAGTGTGATCTAGATAGTGCTAAACATACATATTTAATAATAAAGCTAATATACTGTATGTGTAAAAATTAACATTAGCATTATATCCAGAAATTCTATTAAAATCTGTGAAGGTCTGTCAAATATCAAAAATTTTATATTTTTTGCGACATATTTATCAAACAATTTTATTAAATTAGTATAGAACCATACTGTTAATACATGAATTAATAACATACCATACCCCCTATGATTTCTAAATGAAAAGAGAAAGAAAATATTTATCTCCCCTGGTCAACTAATTGTTAAGAGCTGCATTAAAGCAAACTTCTGTGTTTTGTGTATTCTGTAAATCCTCTTGCTCCCTTGTACGTCTGCACAGTCATTAATGAATAAAGACATGAGGGAGTACACAAATTAAACAGTCTCTGTTGCCAGCGCAAACAAAGATAGCCTGCTTCATAGTAGATTAGCTACCCTCCAGTGCACAAAAGGTAGGCAATCAGGACAGTGGTTATTCATTGGCAGTCAAAATGTAAAGTACAATAGAAGTAGGGGTGATCGTACCACATAAGTGAGGTATGGTGTATTTAACAATGAGAAATGGGAAAGAATGAAAGAATAATATGATAAAGGGGTCACAGTGGGAGCAAGAAAGGGATAAAGAGTAGGAGTATTAAAGGGGTAATCAACAAGACTGATAAAGAAAGTATTTGAATGGACACTCCAACACACACCGAACTTCAGCTTGCTGAAGTGATTTATGTATGAAGAGTGTATCCTCTTTTTTTTTTCATTTTATAAAAATCATATTGTATAATCTTGTTACACTTACCCAGCTGTCCATAAGACAGCTAATCCTATCCCTTGCCGGTAGATTAACTCTGTGAAGCTAAGCTCAAAAGACAGGCTCATGGCAACTGCTTTGCAAAGGCCTCTCATTGAGCTGCAATACAGCTCATGAAGAAGTCTGTGATTGAACAGCCACAGACAGTCTGTTCTTGGGATGAAGGGGAGGGCTTGCAGGAGTTGTAAAGACTAGATCTACAGCTAATGCAAGCCAATATTTCATATGTGCTTTTTTTTAAGGTCATGTGAGTATGTAATGGGACATGAAAAGAGCACTAAAGCTTTAGGAAACAAACCTGTATTCCTAACGTGTTAATGTCCCTGTATCTAGTTCGATAGGTGTGTCCCCACTCCCAATGTGTGCAAAAGAACTAATAAAATAAAGATATTTACTTACCTCGCTCGGCGCAGCTTACCTCTCTCCATCTCCTGTGACGTCATGAAGGAGGCATGGCCTCCTCCAGCATGTTCTAATCCAGTGCCCCTCAAAGAGAAGCACAGTGACCTGATGCACAGCGTGTGGCACGCTTCCCTATAGGAAAATATTTAATCAACTTATGGGGTAACCGCTTTACATGACTGAGTTTTACTAGATTAGTGATGCAGCTGCTTCTCTGCAATACTCATGGTTGACATACAAATATACCCTACCACCCTTCTTGTTTTTCCTATCATTCCTAAATAACATGTACCCATTTGAGTTAACTGCCCAGTTGTAAAAACTGGTTTGGAGTCGTCACAGTTAAATCTTCTTAATTACTTCTTGTCTTCAGTTGATTGATATATATATATATACGTATTTTGTATATATAGTCTTGGGCCAAATGCTCGCCACAATAATATATGTCTATATTATTGAAAAGTACTAATACGCAATCTGACTTACGGTTTCTTCAGGTTTATTCTTAGTTACGGATACATAATAAAACAACAAAGGATGTTACAGGATAATGGACATTCAACAGCAGATGGTAATTGCTGGACTTCTTTACACCCTTACATCTTTACATCGAGAGAGAGCCAGAGAGAGCTCAGAGAGAGACCAGAGCCTAGAGCGAAGAGAGCGAGACCTCGTGTCCCTCTGTTACTATATAAAAGTGCCCATACTGACGTCAGAGCATACTCTTGCCATATAAGGACAAGACCCCGAAATCCACATTCCAGAGCTCTCAGACAAAGAAACCCTTGTGACTTATACCATCTGTTACTTTTGTCAATCCACACATCCATATATATAATGAATAGAAACATAGAATATGCAATATTCTACACCAGTCATGTGTCTCATCCCACCATGTTTTAGTTATGCCTATTATGTCATATTGTTTAGTGTATGCTATTGCCTCCACTTGCCCCATTTTGTTAGTTAGGCTCCTTGCATTAGTAAGCATACATTTAATATCATGAGTCACTTTTTGTGAATTATCAACATTACATACCTTCTCTGTTCTGAGCTTGCCCCTCCCCCGTCTCCACCCCCCTTATACTGAGCTATAGCCCATCTCCTTTCTGTCCTCTCTCTATTTTGTAGATTGCTACGACCCCCTCCCCCTCCCACTACTAGTTTAAAATCTCCTCCAACCTTCTAGCCATCCAATCCCCCAGCACTACAAACTCTTTCCCATTTAGGTGCAACCCATCACTACTATAAAGGTTGTACCCAAGCGCAAAGTCCTCGCAGTGCTCTTAAAAACAAAAACCCCTCCTTCCTACACCAAGACTTCAGCCACGTGTTGACGTCCTTTTGCTGGTTATACAGGCAATGCAGTTATGACAAAAGAAGAAACCTTGCTTTTTGGTCTTGATCTTTTCTTTTGATGGTTTTAGATGACTGTTCATTAGTTCATTTTGTGCTCCCCTAAAAATAATTCTCGTTTTTTTCTGGTAAACTACTGGCAAGTACTTTGTCCTTTTTCAACAAATGCCAGTGTTTCCTAATGTTTTTTTTTAAGTTGTACATTTTCTTTGTTATAATCAAGAATTATTGCTGGAAACAAGTTTTCCGGGCTAGTTCTATCTATTTTTGTCTTTTTCTTCAAGAGGTCAGATCTTTCTAGGTTTTCTACTTTATGTAGTGCATCCTGTACTTATGAAGGTTCATAATTCTTAGCCAGTAATTTAGCCTCTTGCCTGCTCCATATAAACTTGATGATCTGTACAATTGCGTCATAATCTTCAGAACTCATTGTAGGGAACATTTTTGAGCCATGTTAGTAAATGGCAACTTTCTTTCCAGATGAAACTGTTCACATCCACATCTTTAAAGTGCGTCTTCATCTTCACTATATTTGATTCTGCTTGGTGCAGAAATAACTCGCTAAGATTCGGGACGCCGAGCAACCTGCTTAAGGTCTGCACTTTATAAAATATTTCCCCATGTATGTGTCACCAAACAGACACTTTATATATTTTATGAACTATACCAAGGATATTTTAATGAGAATATGTTTCAAATAAAGTTAATTTCTTTCAAAGACTTAAACGGACTAATCACAAGACTATTTTTTCTATTTTTTTTTATTTGACTATTTTTATTATTTTTATCGTCTTGGGATACAGAAAGCAAGAAGGGGGAAAGGTAAGTATAACAGTTCAGAATTGCACAACATTTGTTCGGTTTTAGGCATGCCGCTTGCAGCGTTAGGTTCGTGAGGCAACACAATAGGTACATAGTTCTAAGATTGCATAGTAGTATACTATATGTTCGCATTCAAAGTAATATCCATGAATAAACATCAGGTTGATACTTGTCTATATATATATATATATATGTACATGTTCCCACTCTCGGTTAATGTAATATGTTGGCCATGGCTATGCCCCAAGAGAGACATCTACAACTTGTCGTCTGGGACGAGGAGATTCCCATCTCCGCCCGTACCCTTCATTTCTCCCTTCTTAATACAGACCATGTCCACTCATTTGTGATGCCTGTTCCCATTATGTACCCATATGTGCAACAGTACCCATGTATAGGGTAGAACTATGTACAGATTTTGGGTGTTTCTAGGTGAACTGATGTAGGGACTTAGATTTACAGGAGTAATGTCAAGCGATCATTCCATATCGTTGTTTGTGTGGGGTTATTTCTATGCAGGTCTGATCAGGATTTCCCTCCATGTGTCACTGGTTGCAAGGGGTCGCTTGCGGGCTTGGATCAATGGTCATCGTGTAGACCTATTTGTATGGTATGCACCGTAAGATATGAGTTTATTATAATTTTATTTTATTTTTCTCATTAATATACTGCTGAATAATGTTTGGTCCGCATCCAGTGTCTTTATGTATGTTTCCAATTTGGTAATACCAAGACGTACACCTTGTTGGGACTTAAGTTGTTTCCTCGCTGTATTCTCATAATCTAAATGTATAGTAAGCTGCCGAAGGAGGGACTAGCATGATGGAACCAAAACAGATTTCATTGCTCTAGCTATGAGGGAGATGGCTCCTATGAGCGTATGATATACCAGAATCTCATCACTTTTAGAAAACTCATCTAGGATAATAAACAGCAAGGCCATTTCTGGTTTCAGTTTGGTTTGAACCTGGAGTATCTTAAAGAGAGTATTTTCAACCATCGCCCAGAAGGGTCTGAGTGAGGTGCATGTCCACCATATGTGATACATCGTGTCGGTGGCACCTTGACATCTCCAACATGTGTCCGGTAGGCCCGTATATATTTTTGCCAATCTTGTTGGCGACATGTACCTGTGAAAGTAAATTTTTTGCATAAGCTCTAGGTGGGACATGTATAACATTTTGCCCTTGTGAAAGCTGAATGCTTTTCGCCACACAGAACCAGCAAACATCTGTTGGAGGTCTGTCTGCCACTTGTTTTTGTATTTGTCAGAGTCTCTGGTGTCAGATTGGTTAAGTGCTTTATATATCAGAGAAAGTAATTTCTTGGGTGTGGTCGGAGCTTTTTCAAACACCGACAGGGGGTTAGACTAGAGTCATGTCTGTTAGAGTCCGTCAGCACAGACTTTAATTCAGGTAGGAAAACACCATCCTACTCAGTAGTTTCAATGAGCATGAAGATCAGGAAAGTCTTCCCTGGAAGACCCTGGAGTGCCCTCGAGTAGGTGCTGTACATGGGTACATCCCCACTCTGTCCATGTTGGGTAATCAAAGGTTGGGTTTATGATGTGTATGCTCGGGACAGGTGTGGCCTTTGACCAAAGTAGGTCAGAATACAAACAGTCTCTCACTGCGTCCCACATCCAAAGTAAAAGTCTTGCCGTGGGAAGCATAGAGGTAACGTCCGGTCTCAGTGTTGTCGGTATCCAAAATATCCGATTTAGCTTGCCCTCTTTCGATCCCATATAAATTTTATCCTTTTTGTATTTTAGTGAGATAGGAGTGGGGGACCTGAATTTGGAGGGTTCAGAAGAGGTAGTGGAGCTTAGGGAGAAGGAGCATCTTCACTGCCGCTAGTCTGCCCAGCCATGAAATGTATTTCCCCTACCAGGATTGTAAGGTTGTGGCCATTTCCTTGTGTAGTCTTTCATAGTTACATTTAAACAGATCATTCGGTGTTTTTGTAATGTGGAGGCCCAAGAAATATACATAGTCGGACCTCCAGTCTAGGTGGAAATTGGCTTGGAAAGCAACCACATCTATTCCCATGGCCTAAGTCTTAGAGCCATTTACTTTGTCGTATGAGTTCCTCCCGTATTCTTATATCTCCTTAAATAGGTTCGGGAGTGAAATATGGGGCTGTGTTAAGATAAGTAGGGCGTCGTCTGCAAATAGGTTTGCTTTATTTTCTCGTTCCCCTACGCTAAGCCCATGCACAGCTGCATTATTCCGAATCCTGTAAACTAAAGGCTCCAGGGCCAAGACATAGAGCAAGTGAGACGACTGGCATCCCTGTCCCGCTCCATTAGTTATTAAAAACTTGCCAGACAAAAAGCCTGCATTGAGCACTTGCGTGGTGGGGAGCTATGTAGGGCCCTGACTGCGTCCAAAAACCCTCTCTGGTATCCCAAACTTTATCATGACCGCCTCCAGGAACAGCCAATGGAGACGGTCAAACACTTTTTCTGCGTCTAATGAGATGATCAATCCCCCGCCCTTGTTGAGACGTTTCATACTGTAAATGAGATCGAGGACTTTGCGGGTGTTTTCTGTTCCCTGACGGCCTGCCACAAACCCAACCTGATCCATATAGATTATGTGTGGGAGGATTTAGCCCAGTCACCATGCAAAAATCTTAGCGAAAAGCTTTGCATCCATGTTTAACAAAGGTATTGGCTTACAATTTTGGGGCAATGTTGGCGGCTTGCCCGGCGTGGGGAGAGTGACAATATGTGCTGCTAGTATCTCCGTATGGAGAAAACGGCCTGTTAGTGCCTTTGTAAACAGCTGTACTAGATGAGGGGCCAGTGTAATGCCAAAGGTTTTGCAATATGTATTAGCAAACCAGTCTGGTCCCGGGGCCTTTCCTGTCAGGAGGGTATCTATAGCTGTCAGTACCTCGTCACTGGTGATCTGTGTCGTCAGGTGTATTTTTTGTTCCTGGGTGAGGACGGGTAGGTCAGTGTTTTGTAAGTAAGCCTGTATGTTGAGTGTTGCCATCGTGTTTCAGATTATATAGATCTGCATAATACCCTGCAAACTCGTCACTCATAGCTTTGGTTATCATAATTTTCATCCCAGGAGTGGAGTTACCTATGAAGTAGTTAGTGAGTTTAGTCCGTAATTCTTGGACGAACACAGAATCTTGCAATAGGGACTCATTGTGTCGCCACGGGGCTCTGTCTAAATTCGTAGTGGTCCTTTAGCTCTAAAGTAACAGGGTCATGGTCGGACCATGTGATATCCCTTACTTCACGTCGTGATAGCTGGGAGAGTGTGAAACTGTGTAGATAAAACTCATCAATGCGTAAATACGAGTTGTGCACTGGTGAATAGTTAGTGTAAGCACGGTCCTGGGGATGCGTTATCCACCTAGTGTAAAAATGCTGTTTGTGTAGGAGTTTTTGCAGTTGTTGGCAGCCATTTTAAGGCTCATAAAGCAACAAGCTCCTTCCTGGAACCAGCAAGACCAACGTGGCACAATTTCTTATTTGGTGCTTATTATCGGATAGTTGGCGTTAAGGAATTAGAGTTTAATCTCCAGTGCAGCTTGAGTATATCTAGCGAAAGAGTTAATAGAAAAACATATATATTTATTGTTGTTGTTTTTTTCTTTTGTGTTTGGCAGTTTACATGAGTCAAGGGTAGTTCAGAGGAGATCCTGCTACCTTGGGATATGGCCAATACTCTATCTTGAGGGGAGGTCACCTTACTTAATGCGGCACCATAGTGCACGCTGGCGTGAAACCCCCCTCAGCCCACATCTGGTCAAGTTGTAGTCCTAGGTCAGCTTTAGCTCCCTTATGCGCCCAGGCTGGGCCTCATGCAATATGTCTGGTGGTTCTAGTATGGGAGCAACAGTAAGAATCTCAGGTCAGTGGGTCGCACAAGCGTCCGAGGGTCTTAGGTTTGCAATACAATATCCCCCACTCACAACCCGAGGGGGCCTGCCACATCCCTTACACATAACCACCCTCCCGTCCTCTCAGCACTAAATAGGTATGATCCCATGTAAATGCATATAAAATCCCATTATAAAGAACACAAAACATAAATAAAGTAAATCGCTGCTACTTATCTACGGCATATGTAGAGTTCAGAGCCTGAGTATGGAGGTTTGTAGCTGAGGCTTTTGGAAGTTAAAGTTCAAAGGAAACAAATGTCTCTGTGTGCTAGTGGTCACTGTGTCGGGTCTTCATCCAGCTTGGCATGATCCTAGTTGCTCCTCAAGATGTTGTGAAGGGATAACCCCATCACCATTCAGCTAATTGTACTCCCTGCTATCAGCCTTCCTGAGTCATTTGTTATTTTTGCTGGTGGCCATCTTGTCTCCCGAACACGGCCAGCGGGACTTGGTCGTCGACTGCCTGGAACTGTTTTCAGCAACGCACTCGCACAAACACCGGTCTCTATGGAACTCTGCTACGTTCTCTTCACCCAGCAACTCAGATGAACAGCGTTCGGGAGATTCAAACTACCGAACACAAGGAGCAATCTCCACGAACCAGATAGATTTTACTTGTTCCGGTTTTCGTATAAAAACCTCACGTACAGAGACCGGCTCTTGCTGCATTTTTTCTGGAACGGTTTCCCGGCTTCAACCTCGTGGCAGACTGGTCAACTCTCTCTGCGGTGCCGTTCGGTAACTACTGAATCGATTTGGCTGGTTTTTAAAAATTAAATATGTTGCTCCCACAGAGACAAGCTACCCAGGGATGTGGGGTTCTTATGTGTTTTGGGGGTATTTCCAGAAATTGTGAAATAATTTATTTTTTCTGACCAGAAGATAATTGAGTTTAGTATGTTCTCTAAACTCAAATATCTCGCTGGCTCAGAGGAGGAGTGATGTGCTGTATAAATTAAATGTCTGTGTTCTCATTAAACCAGTTTTGTCCCAACATTAAGCTTTGGCTCATGATTGGGTTATTATGCGACACCAGCGATATTGAAACCTATGGATTATTGGTGTATTATTTTATGGGAAAAGGGTATGCAAGACGGTGATACCTACTCAGACCATCACATATGTGTTCAGCGGCTCCGGACAGTCCATGCCCCAACTTTGAAGTGTTTTCCTGCCCTCCTCCGGAGTTGTTATCGTGAAGATCTTGCCGTTTCTGTGCACCAGAAGTTTCACCGGGTATCCCCAGCGCTATGGGAGTCGTTGGTTGCGCAAGGTTGCTGTGACAGCTCTGAACTCCCGTTGCCTCCTCTAGGTGAATGCTGATATGTCTGCAAACAAAAGTATGCCTTTGTACCATTGCGGTAAATCCTTGCGGTAAATCCTTGACAAATACAAGCCGGACAAATACGTTGCCTGGAATCTCGGCGGCCAAGAATTGTGGTTTGGCTGTTAGGTGACAACTGTCCAGAAGGAACAGGTCTTGCGGTAAGTCTTGGGCTAAGGCTCGTAGGAGGCCAGTGACATACCCCATCAGCTCAGTCTGTGCTACTGTTTCCACTATTCCGCGAATGCGAAAATTATTTCTGCAGGACCTGTCCTCGCTATCGACTTGTTTAATTTCATAAAGGTCCATGCAGGAGATGAGGCCTTCCACTTTATCAGCCAGGTCATTGTAAGCATCCACCATTTCTGCCACTTTATCTTCTGTGGCTGATGTTCTTGTCCCCATGTCTTGCATGTCTTTCCGCAGGTCAACCAGCCCAGTTTGGAAGCTGTCTAGCAGTTTGGAGGCCATATTATCCAGCATCAGCAGCAGTAGGCCCCTGGTATGCATGGGATCGGGGTCCGTGGAACCCTGGGCCTGGTCGGCATTTGCCTCAGCGCCATCTTGGCTCACATCGCTTTGCCTTGGATTCTTCCGCGTGGCCACTCTGGAGGCAAAAAAGTTATCCTTTTCCTGTCTCTCAGTGACCCTCTTACTTTTAGAGATATGTCTTATTAGACCGTGATTTTATCGTCCAGGACACGGACCCAGAATTGGATGAACTTAATTGTGTTTATTCTGTATATGTAGTGTATAAGTTTCCTATTTTTTTTGTCTTCACCCTTTCTCTCATTTTCTCTCTTTTTCTGAAAGTTACCCATTAACCCTTCCCCTTATTTTGGCACTCCACTAAAACTATGTGTATTATAATATTTACACCAAGCAGAATTTGTCATAAAGCACAGCATTAAGTTGTACTGGTCAAAAAATTTGATTTGTAGTACAAATGTGTAGTATTTGTTCTTACTGTGTAAAAAAAAAAAAAAAACCTTTCCATTGCCTTTATAAATATACTGAATAATATGAGTATCAAATTCTTGCATGGAACATATAACTTTCACTCATTGTTTCAAAGTAGCTAAAATAGGAACATGTGTTACAGACTACACGGAGCATTGCTATAAATAGTTATCATTACATTGCGGAATCAATTCGGAAGTGTGAACAATACAACAATATGTGTAAACCAATGTCCTCATTTATTTATAAGTATATATACTAAATTACAAGAGTGTACATTTCCAAGTTTATGTTTAAAGTAAGGGAGTATTCAAAGAAGGTTAGGTAGATTAGATTTCTCACACCGCCCACCGTAGTGTCTTCAAATATAGTTAGCCTGAGAGTACAAGCACCATTGAGAGAGCCGGATACTCTGTTTAATGTGTTTGGACACTTAAGAATCTCTCAGGACTTCACTGTCTGACACAGTACCGGAGGAGACAAGGCATGATACAGAGCCCTTAAAAAAGCAGCCTGCATACAATGGGAAGCCATAGTTTTGCAGAAAGACTTTATTCTTAGAGATCCTCCCCTAAATGGTACAGTGTTGTTCTTTAGTGAGCACTTGAACTTTCAATTAATGTGTAGTTGTTATACTCATTTGCATTGTTACAAAAGTGGGTTGTTAATTATATCTAGCCGTTTCATTTATTAATACATTTGTAGATTATAATTGTATTACTGATCGTGATGTCGCGAACATAAAATGTTCCGTTCGCAAACGCGAACTTGCGCAAATGTTCGCGAACGGACGAACCGCCTTGGCCTTCAATAGGCAGGCGAATTTTAACACCCACAGGGACTCTTTCTGGCCACAATAGTGATGGGAAAGTTGTTTCAAGGGGACTAACACCTGCACTGTGGCATGCCGGAGGGGGATCCATGGCAAAACTCCCATGGAAAATTACATAGTTGATGCAGAGTCTGGTTTTAATCCATAAAGGGCATAAATCACCTAACATTCCTAAATTGTTTGGAATAACGTGCATCAGGTATGATGTTGTATCGATCAGGTAGTGCAAGGGTTACGCCCGCTTCACAGGGACAGACCAAACTCCCCGTTTAACGCACCGCAAACAGTCCATTTGCACAACCGCAAACTCCCCATTTGCACAAGGTTGGATACCAAGCTAGCCATGTCCCGTTCCTTGTCCTCACTGATGTCATTGAAGGTCTTTTCCTCCACCCAGCCACGTACAAAACCAAAGGGTCCCCGAAAGGTGACAACAAGCCCCCTGGGACGCCTGCTGTGTTTGGTCTTCCACCTCCTCAAAGCCACCTTCCTCCTCTGACTCCTCTTCTTCAGACTCCTCTCTCTGCGTTGCCTCTCACAAATTTTTGGAACACCTCAGACTCCACCAGCTTGTATGGCTAAGAGTTCAGACAAGCCAGATGTCAAAAGGCCTCTGAGGCACACGCGGAGAGACGAGAGGCATCGGACCCGCGAGACGGATCGACCGGGCCCAGCAGCCGAAAACACCGGGGCCGACCGAGAGCCCTGTTGGACTACAAACCCCTCACAGGATGCTACAGCCCCTTCTGCAGGTACGAGACCGGACCGGCATCCTTACCAAGCACTGCAGCCAGCCTCAGACCCAGGCCCCGAACGGGCATAGGATGACTGGGCAGTACCATGACTCTGGAGGGCCAGCACCGGGCTTTATGGACTCTAGCCCACCAGGAGGCTACAGGACTCTGCCACCGAATAGCATTGGCAACAATACATGGCTCCCTCTATATACAGAGTAACATGGCTCCCTCTATATACAGAGTAACATGGCTCCCTCTATATACAGAGTAACATGGCTCCCCTCTGTATACAGAGTAACATGGCTCCCCTCTGTATACAGAGTAACATGGCTCCTCTCTATAAACAGAGTAACATGGCTCCCTCTATATACAGTGTAAACATGGCTCCTCTCTATATACAGAGTAACATGGCTCCCCTCTATATACAGAGTAACATGGCTCCCCTCTATATACAGAGTAACATGGCTCCCCTCTATATACAGTGTAAACATGGCTCCCCTCTATATACAGTGTAAACATGGCTCCTCTCTATATACAGAGTAACGTGGCTCCCTCTATATACAGTGTAAACATGGCTCCTCTCTATATACAGAGTAACATGGTTCCCCTCTATATACCGTGTAAACATGGCTCCCCTCTATAAACCGAGTAACATGGCTCCCTCTATATACAGAGTAATATGGCTCCCATCTATATACAGTGTAAACATGGCTCCTCTCTATATACAGAGTAACATGGCTCCCCTCTATATACAGAGTAACACGGCTCCCCTCTATATACAGAGTAACATGGCTCACCTCTATATACAGTGTAACATGGCTCACCTCTATATACAGTGTAACATGGCTCACCTCTATATACAGTGTAACATGGCTCACCTCTATATACAGTGTAACATGGCTCACCTATATTTACAGTGTCACATGGCTCACCTATATTTACAGTGTCACATGGCTCACCTCTATATACAGTGTAACATGGCTCCCCTCTATATACAGAATAACATGGCTCCTCTCTATATACCGTGTAAACATGGCTCCCTCTATATACAGAGTAACATGGATCCCCTCTATATACAGTGCAAACATGGCTCCTCTCTATATACAGAGTAACATGGCTTCCCTCTATATACCATGTAAACATGGCTCCCTCTATATACAGAGTAACATGGCTCCTCTCTATATACAGTGTAAACATGGCTCCTCTCTATATACAGAGTAACATGGCTCCCTCTATATACAGTGTAAACATGGCTCCTCTCTATATACAGAGTAACATGGTTCCCCTCTATATACAGTGTAAACATGGCTCATCTCTATGTACAGAGTAACATGGCTCCCTCTATATACAGTGTAAACATGGCTCCCTCTATATACAGAGTAAGATGGCTCCCTCTATATACAGTGTAAACATGGCTCCTCTCTATATACAGTGTAAACATGGCTCCTCTATATACAGTGTAAACATGGCTCCTCTCTATATACAGAGTAACATGGCTCCCCTCTATATACAGAGTAACATGGCTCCCCTCTATATACAGAGTAACATGGCTCCCCTCTATATACAGAGTAACATGGCTCCCCTCTATATACAGAGTAACATGGCTCACTCTATATACAGAGTAACATGGCTCCTCTCTGTATACAGTGTAAACATGGCTCCTCTCTATATACAGTGTAAACATGGCTCCTCTCTATATACAGAGTAACATGGCTCCTCTCTATATACCTGCGCGGTGGGTGGGGGCCCTAAAAAACAATAAGGGGGGGACCTACTGTCCCCCCCGGCCCCCACCCCTGAGCGGCGGGTTTGGGCCCTAAATGAAAATCCCCCCCCCCATCAAAGGTGACTAGGGGTCCCCAAGCCCCTAGTCACCCACCCCCCCACCCAAATAAAAAAGCCCCTACCTACCCCCCTCACTCTTAAAAATAGTGAGGGGGGAATAAAATTACTACCCTGTAAAGTAAAATTCAACGTCTTCTTTTTTCTAAAATCTTAATTTTTCGTGCCACAAAAAAGGCCAAATAAAAAGCCATCATACCTGTCGAACTTAAAAATAAAATAAAAAACCAGAGCGCAAAAAAAAAAATTCCTGACGAAAAAGAAAAAACCAGACGCTCAAAAAATTAATCCAACTTATATCCACATGTGGTGGGAATGCCCCCTAGCACACTCCTACTGGTTAAAAATACACCACCTGATAGAAAGGATATTCCACAGAGCGCCAGCCCTGGACCCGTGGACATACTTACTGAACCGACCTGTAGATGGGTGGACACGGCGGGAACAAAATCTGATCCATAAGATCACTCTAGCAGCGAGGAAGGCCATGGCACAGGTTTGGCTACAAACGACGCTACCACCCATACCAAGGGTTATATCCAACCTAAAAGAAATACACCTCATGGACAACTTAACTGCCCGAATAAAAGGAACATTATCAAGTTTCGATAAGTTATGGGACCCATGGCATAATAGTGACGTAGTATAAAAACCTACCCACCCGGACCCAATTGCGTAATGGGGGGGGAACGACCCACGACATAACACGAGTGGCACCCCTGTTAGGGACTAGACATACTACCACGGATCCAGATAACGTATCTGGATACGCTACACCGCTGCAGGACTCCATCCCCCCTAGCCGCCCTTCTCTCCCCCCCCCCCCCCCCCCGCCTTCCTTTACTTAACTTTCTCTTCTGCCTTTTTACTCATATACTCTACTTCCTACTCCTCTTAATTCTATTTCTGTATACTTTTGGAGATAACATCAATTATAATATGCTAAGCAAAAGTAGGTTATAAACCTACCTAGACACTATACACTATCTAAAGCCCACATTCGAGGCTGAAAAATGTGACACATTTATTGATTTTTCGTTGTTGAGTAAACATATTGATGGTAAAGCGCTTACAAGCTTTATATGATACTATTCAGTTATTGTTTATTTTGGGGGGAAAAAAACCTTGACACAGAGACAAGAGGACCTACAGCTACACAGCTTACGGTTTATATTCTGGAAAAGCACAAGTTGGCCAGAACCAAGATTACTTGGGCTTCTGCGTAAGCCATGATGCAACTGTGTATATTCATGTTGGCGTAAGCCATGTTGCAACTGTGATTTACTTATGTCAGTGAAAGCCGTAAGGCAACTGTATTCACCTAAGCTCTGTCAAGTGAAAAATAAAGAAATAAAAAAAAAAAAAAAAAAATTAATCCATCTTCACCCATGGAGGGCTCCGCGCAGACTGAGCTCTGCAGGGCGGGGGAAGGCCACCGGGACTTCACCTACCCACACAAAGATGGCGGCACCCTGAATATAGATCGGGGCAGAAAATACAGATTAATAGCCCCACATCCGCCCGCGGTAATGACAGCATCGATGTGCATGTGACGTCACGTTATAGGTGCGCACGAACATTTAGG
Organism: Pelobates fuscus; assembly: GCF_036172605.1. NCBI lineage: Eukaryota > Metazoa > Chordata > Amphibia > Anura > Pelobatidae > Pelobates > Pelobates fuscus. Next base: position 268,310,250 of record NC_086318.1, on the reverse strand, counting down.
GATTTTTTTTTTATTGATTGCTAATTATTCACAGACTGGTGGTACGGCACTATGGTCACCAGAACAACTACAGCTTATTGAATTTGTTCTGGTGAGTAGAATCATGACCTTCAGGCTTTTTGCTGTAAGCACGGTCTTTTCAGAGAAAGTGCAGTGATTACAGCCCAGTGATAACTTCACTGGCCACTCCTCAGATAGCTGCTAGAGATCCTTCCTGGGTAATGGCTGCCTAAAATGCATCAAAACATTCAGTATCTCCTCCCTCTGCATGCAGACACTGAACTTTCCTCATAGAGATTGAGTCAATTCATCTCTATGAGGGGATGCTGATTGGCCAGGGCTGTGTTTGAATCATGCTGGCTCTGCCCCTGATCTGCCTCCTTGTCAGTCTCAGCCAATCCTGTGGCGAAGCATTGGGATTGGATCAGGCTACCACTTCTGATGATGTCAGCCAACTGCTTGTTTTTCCCAGGCAAACATGCAGATTTACAGCTTCATGCTTGAATACAGTAAGATTTTTCTATATTTTTCGAGGTATGAGGGGCTAGATGGTTGATTTAACACTATAGAGTCAAGAGTACATGTTTGTGTTCTTGACCCTTTAGTGATCCTTTAATAACCAATGTCGTGTTACAATAAAGGGTATACTGGTATGTCACTGAGTAATCCGTATTACAAAGTGTTGAGAATTGAGAATTTTGACAATGACAAGTTAAATGAGAGCAGAGTATACAATACTGTGAGTTAGTGGATCATCCAAGAGTGTATGAAGAAACGATTATAATGGATGAACTGAGAGCCTGCACAAAATGAAGAACTAAGCTGAACTAAGTGCCGGTTCACCGCTCAACTCCATCACCCACAAACCCACATTAAGGCCTTGCCTGGAATTATAAATACATGATATCTATCGAGGAATTATTTGCACCCAACAGCTTCTATAGTAAGAAGGAACTGTTTATTAGCTACGGGATTGTAGCGGAGCCGTAGTCCTGGCATCCGCTGGATCACCAAGAGTAGAATCAGGAACAAGAAAATGCCATGTAAATAGCCCACCTCCTCCCCAACAACTGGACGACACACAGTTCTTGGAGTGACTTTATTTTGCCACACACAGCTTTTATGCATTCCCCCTAGCATGGGGTTTCCAATTCAAAAACACAAGGGTTTCTTTCCCATGGATATTTGTGTTTGAGAGATAATTGAGCTCAAATTAGGATAACTCCGTTATCTCTCAGATACAAAAACTTAGATATAATTTTAACATATCAAAAACAATGCATGAAAACAGCCCTGATCTGAGCGCACAACATATCTAAAAAGCGCTCAGTTCGGTAAAATGAAAGTTACGTTTGAACAAAGTTTTGACCAGCTGGCTACGAGGTGATAGCCCAAAACCGTTCCAGAGAATTGGGCAGGATGGCTGGTCGACTTTTGTGGGTTCCTGTGCAAACACTGACGAACGATCCCCCTGGCTGCTATGGAGCAAATGCTTTCCCTGTTCGGTAGATCCTATCTCCTGAATGTCATTTGTCTAGTTGGTTGGGAAGTGGGATGGGCAGCAGTACCATCTTTGCCAGGGTTTGGTGAGACACGAGTCTGAAAATAGTTCCAGGCGTTCGATCAGAAACCGCCTGCGTTCGGAAGACAAAATGTCTTTAACTGGACGACGTGCGTTCGGTTATACGAATGGCGGCCACCCAGGGAAAACACTCAGGTGTCAAGTCGTTAATGTGTAGTTAACAGCTAGAGGAGGTCGGTGTTCACTGGGGCATAACAAGAGACCACACTCCACTCTTTCTGGAGAAGAATAAGTGGGAACGGACAAACGAACCTTAGGGAGTGGAGTCTGCTACAATGCTTCCCCGTAACCACAAGCCGGCATACACAGTCTGATCCTCACTGATTGGCTTGGGTCAGACTGTGCTCACAGATCACTTTTCAAGTTCTGTCTGTCTGGACAACCTGTCAGCATTTCCATTTTGTTTCCCAGGGCGGTAATGAATTGCGAAGTCAAAAGGCTGCAGCGCCAAACTCCAGCGCAGCAGCCTGGCGTTGTACCCTGCCACCCAGTTCTGTCACACCAACCGGTTGTGATCCGTGAGCAAGAAGAATGGTTGTCCGTACAAATATGGCTGGAACTTTTTCCAGGGCCCACACCACGGCCAGACATTCCATCTCGATGGCGGCATAGCTTACTTCTTGGGGTAACAGTGTGCGACTCATTTAAGCCACGGGATGTTCTCCATCAGGGCCGACTTGGCTCAGTACTGCTCCCAATCCAAACATAGAAGCGTCTGTATGAACGAGAAAACGTTTAGTTAGATTGGGAGCTAGCAAGACAGGCATTCACAAGGGCCTGTTTTACCTGCTGGAATGCCTGCTCACACTCCGAGGCCCAGACCACTTGGTGGGGAAGGTTTTTACGGATAAGATCCGTTAGGGGCTTGGCAAGGGCACTATAATTGGGCACAAACTTCCTATAATACCCTGCCATCCCAAGGAAGGCTAACACCTAAGTCTTCGTCCTGTGGGTAGGCCACTGGCTAAATCTTAGCAGGCTCAGGTTTCTGCTGCCCGCATCCCACTCTGTGACCGAGATACTGTATCTCAGCCATTCCTATATTACATTTGCTAGGCTTAAGCGCTAAGCCCGCTTCCCTAATCCTTTCTAGGACCGCTACTATATGGGCCAAGTTCTCCTGCCAGGTATCGCTGAAGATGGTGATATCATCCAGATATGCACAGGCATAGTCTTGGAACCCATATAGGAGCCGGTCCACCATCCTCTGGAATGTAGCCGGAGCATTTTTTTATCCCGAACGGCATGACCCGAAATTGGTACAAACCGAACAGGGTGACAAAGGCTGACTTAGGGATGGCTTCGGTGGCTAGGGGGATCTGCCAGTACTCTGTCTTATAACCTCCGGTAGTCTACACAAAAACGGGTTGTACCATCCAGTCTCTGCACCAGGACTACTGGGGAGGCCCAGAGGCTGTCAGAGGACTCCATAACCCCCAGTTGGAGCATTTCCTGAATCTCCTTCCGCATACTCTCCCGTACCGATTCCGGGATTCAGTATGGGGGTTGTCATAGTGGGAGTTAACCTGGTGTCTCTACCCGGTGAGTGGCCAAAGGGGTGTACCCGGGCACGTTGGAGAAGGTGGCTTTTTTCTCCTCTAATAGCTGCAGTACCTGGGTACGCTCCTGATGGCTCTGCCGTTTTCCCAACTTGACCTCCTGTAACTCGCCTGTCTCTCTCCTGTCCACTAGGAGGTCTGGTAGGGGAAGGTTACCAAAGTCTTCAGAGGCAGGAGCGCAGATCGCTTCATCCACTCTTTCATGGTAGGGCTCAGATTGTTCACATGGAGCATGTGTCGCCCTCCTTCTCCAGAGGAAGGGCCCATCATATAGGTGGTGTCGCATTCTGCTCTACCTCCTGGTATGGGCCCTGCCAGGCGGCCTGTAGCTTGTCATTATGGTCAGGTTTTCAAATTAAAACTTTCTGTCCTAACTGAAAGCTACAGTCCCTGGCTCCCCGATTGTACCATGTGCGCTGACGGCTCTGTGCCGCCTGGAGGTTTGTTCGTATGATTCTAGTCAATTCCTCCAGGCAGTCACGTAACTCCAGTACATATGAAACTATGGGATCCCATCCTGGCTGGTATCCCCTTCCGGTATGCAAACAGGAGGTGCGGCAGGAATCTCTCCCAGTCTCGGCTGATGGCCGTGAACGTTCGGAGCATTTGTTTCAATGTCCCATTGATCTGTTCGCATAGACCATTAGTTTGGGGGTGGTAACCAGAGCTCATAATTGGCTTGATTCCACAGAGCTTCCAGAGCTGATGAGTGACCTCTGCAGTAAATTGGGAGCCCTGATCCGACACTATCTCCCGGGGAAATCCCATGCGGAAGAAGATTCGCATTAGGGCTTCCAGGACCATCTCTGATGTATCCACCACCGTCAAGATATATTTTTTTGCTGGATGTGCTATGCTTAGCTAATGGGACAACTAGGTCTACTGCTATCCTGCTAGACAGTTCCTCAATAATGGGGAGAGGGTGGAGTTTGGCCTTGAGGCGATCTCCCCTCTTACCTACTCTCTGGCAAGTATTGCACGTTTAGCAATACAGCCTAATGTCCTGGGAGATCCCTGGCCCGGATAACTGAATGTTGTGAGCTATCAGGAGCAGTTCCTGCCTGTACCTCTGTGGTACCACTAGCTGGTGGGGATTGGTTCTGACCCAGCCGCTACCTGTCAGGATTACTACTTGATCCAGCACGTAAAATTGTGTCTCACAGATGACTAATAGCCAACGTATTACCGGTCCTTAGAATGCCGGATTAACGTACCAAAGAATAGTCAGTATACTAGCCGAGGTCAGGGGACACAAAAAGGGACACAACGGTAAAGGAAAGCCAGAGGTCAGGGATACCAGAATACAGGGAAGTCAAAAACAAAGCCAAAGTCAAAAAACAGAAAAATAACTGTTAAGGAACGCACTCTCGGACAACCACCAGGGAAACCATGAGGGCAATGAGGAAAGGTAATTTTGAGTTTAAATACATGTTTTACCTTTCTGATTGGCCGAGATCGATCTTTGACCCCAAAACGTGCGCATTCGGCTCCCGCCTGACGTCACGTGCACACCAATATCGACAACAACATGGGTGGATGTCGGGGTATATTTTGTCGTGAATCTGCAGCGGCCGGCGTCCATTAACATGCCACAAATGTCAGTCATGCAAACGCACGGCCACTGGGTGCAGAGACCGCAAGGTGAGGGAGAATGTTACATTACCCCCACTCCCCACTTGAAGACCGCCCACCAGGCGGGCAGGACCAGGCTTGAGAGGAAATTTGGAATGAAAATAGCGGATCTTGCGGACAGCATGTTTTTCAAAGGGCGGAACCCAAGAACGGTCGGCAGACATAGAACCCTTCCAGCCAACTAAGTACTGCAAAGTGCCCAGAGAGAATCTGGAATCAATTATGGAGGAGACCTCATACTCCTCCTGTCCAGAAACAGCCAAGGGGGGAGGGGGAACGACACTTGAGGCAGTATCTTTATTGCAAACAAGTGGTTTGAGCAAAGGGACATGAAATGTATTCGGAATCCGCAAGGAGGAAGGGAGAGCCAGAAAATAAGAGACAGGATTAATCCTACGAAGGATATGGAATGGGCCAAGGAACCTAGGAGCAAACTTCATGCTAGGGACTTTAAGCTTGACTGGGCACTCAAATGGCAGATGAAATTTAATGTTGAAAAATGCAAAAATATGCACTTCGGCGTAAAGAATACACAAGCAACATATACCCTTAATGGAAGTGAATTAGGGATAACAACACACGAAAAGGACTTGGGAATTGTTATAGACAACAAACTATGCAACAATGTGCAATGTCAATCAGCAGTGGCCAAGGCCAGTAAGGTATTGTCATGCATGAAAAAGGGCATTCATTCTCGGGACGAGAATATCATTTTGCCTCTCTATAAATCACTGGTAAGACCACATATTGAATATGCTGTGCAATTTTGGTCACCTGTTCTAAAGAAGGATATCATGGCACTAGAAAAAGTGCAGAGGCGGGCTACAAAATTAATAAAAGGAATGGAACATATCAGCTATGAAGAAAGGTTAACAAATTTAAACCTATTTAGTTTAGAAAAACGTTGCCTGAGAGGGGTTATGATAACATTATACAAATATATTCGGGGCCAATACAAACCATTGTGTGGAAATCTATTCACAAACCGGACTTTACATAGGACACGAGGCCATGCGTTTAGACTGGAAGAAAGAAGATTTCGTCTAAGGCAAAGGAAAGGTTTTTTTACTGTAAGAACAATCAGGATGTGGAATTCTCTGCCTGAAGAAGTGGTTTTATCAGAGTCCATACAGATGTTCAAACAGCTACTAGATGCATACTTGCAAAGACAGAATATTCAAGGATATAATCTTTCAATGTAGGGTAATAACTGCTTGATTCAAGGATAAATCTGACTGCCATTCTGGGGTCAAGAAGGAATTTTTTGTCCTAGCTTGTTGCAAAATTGTGCTTCAAACTGGGTTTTTTTTTGGTTTTTGTTTTTTTTTGCCTTTTGGATCAACAGCAAAAAACAGGTGTGAGGAAGGCTGAACTTGATGGACGCAAGTCTCTTTTCAGCTATCTAACTATGTAACTATGTAACTATGATGTTGTGCGATGATAACCAAACCCTCTCACCATGTGGTAAACGCCACGGGTTGGCACCTCACCGTTTGTCAGCATAACGCTTGAAACGGTCAGCAGCAGTCCCCAGAGCGGAGTGAACTTTGACCCAAGTATCACGAATAGAAGTAATGTGATCATCTAAAGCAGATATAGCTGTGTCAGAAAAAGCCGTCAGAACAGTAGAATGACGGCCATTATTAACAATAAACGGGCTATGTCCAAAATAGTCATGGTCCGCATTGTTCCTAGCAAATATGGCCCATGGCAGTAATTCGGACCAGTTATCTTGAGTGCTATTAACGAAACAACAAATATAATTATAATGAATGGTTAGCCCTCTCAGCCGTACCATTGGTTTGGGGATGGTAAGAGGACGAAAAAAGACAACTCAATGCCCAATTGTTTATTGAAAGCCCTCCAAAACCGAAAGACAAACTGAGAATCTCTGTCAGATACAATATTGTGAGGAATGCCATGTTGTCATGTTTTTTCTTTAACAAATGCCAAACAAAAATAAGAACCACTCACTTTTTATTTTGAGGCAGTTTCAACACGGCAAACCGATGTGACAGCAAAGAAGAGAGATAAACTAACAGTCCTTGAAAATAGAAGTTTAGGTGATGTGTTCAGGGTTAGTCCATAAGCAATGTCCTTTATCCAGTCCGAGGTCGTTCAATAGGAGATCAAGGAAATTCCAAAAGCAGAGTCAAGGACAGCCCAAATTAGTTAACCAGGTAATCAAAGATATAGGGGTATGAAGAGGAGATTCAGAAGGAGTCCGGTGATGGAACACATGGTCTCTCTAGGAGTGATCCAAATGATTAGGAAGGAAGTTAATGCAATCAGTCCGATTAACACATCAAATGTGCCCTGAGGTATTGGAGATTGGAGTTTAACCCCTTAAGGACCAAACTTCTGGAATAAAAGGGAATCATGACGTGTCAGACACGTCATGTGTCCTTAAGGGGTTAAATAACCAAGGGTGTGTACTTTCATGCCGTCTTAAAGGGCCAGTAATAAATGAATACAATTCCTGACATTCCCCGCCCCAAGGAGCTACCTCAGGGAGTGAAAAGGTTTAAAGGAAATAAAGAGAAAAGGGATAAAGCAGTACCCATAAACGGAATTACAGGTAAGTAGAAATGAGGGTTATAGAATAAAGGGTTTAGACAATAAACCCCGGACAGCTTATAGAGAGGTTGATAGAAGCAGAACCTATAAACAGAATTATATGTAAGTAATAAGATATAAAGACATAGATAGAAGAACCTATAAATGGGATTATAGGTTAGGAGGAAGAAGGAGAACCTATAAACGGAATTAAAGGGATATAAGTAAAGAACAGAATTAAGCGTTTAGGCAGTATGCCCCAAGCAACCGGTAAATCAATATAGGGAAAACCTATAAGAGAAAATCATAGGTTATTGGCAAACAGAATATAATAAGATATAAAATGAATTCAGGTTAGATGGTGAGCTATTCAGAGTCTTTTGGTTGGAGAAAAGGTTTTTTTTTCCATCGTATTCCTTTTAGAAAGGGAACAATTTGATAATAGATGAGAAGGTGATGCACAGTACATGCATAAATTATTAATTTTTCTTCTGTTCCTTTCAGTTTCAGATAAGGGACCTTTAATGGCTTCATTTTTTGAGGAGTTAGGAAATTGTCTAGATGGGGCGCTGTTAAAGAGTGTGGTCTGGAAGAATTAGAGAAAGGACTTTTTATTTTCTTCTTTCTCTAAACCTTTATCTAGTTGAATAGTGAGATCAATCAATTTTCTTAAAGTGCAAGTTAATCTCGAAGATTTTCAGACAACCCCAATCTATATTGGTGTTTTAAAACTGCTTCATTCCATGAAGTATCTGCAGCTAATCTACAAAAGTGAGAAACATATTCTTCCACATTGTTTCTCCCTTAGGTTGAAGAGTGTAATAAGGTTTCAGCAGTATCACTTTTATTTGAGTCTTCATACAATTTATACATTTCCTGCAGGAATAATTCAAATGAGGATAGGCAAGGGTCAAATGACTCAATTAGTGGATAAGCCCATTAAGCAGCATCTCCCTGAAGTAAGGAAATAATGGTTTTTATTTTCACATCATTTCTAAAAGTGCCAGGTCTTTGAGAAAACATGAGTTTACATTCATGTATGAACCCCCTGTAAATAGAACGATCTCCAGATATTTTTTTAGGAGGGTATATAGGAGGTTCAGGTTGATGGGAAAGGGTGTGCTGTTTTACATTTTCAACTTGATTTTGGATATCATTTAGTTTAGGGTGGAACTCCTGAATTGATTGAGCTAAGAGTTCAACTTGTGATTGAAGAGACTGAAACCCCTGGGCTAGGTTTGTGGTTTCCATTATTTTTTAAACTAAGTTTGACAATTGTAAGGCACAATTAATCTGTCATGTTTTTTCTTTAACAAATGCCAAACAAAAAAATAAGAACCACTCACTTTATATTTTGAGGCAGTTTCAGCACGGCAAACTGATGTGGCAGCAAAGCAGAGAGATAAACTGACAGTCCTTGAAAATAGAAGTTTAGGTGATGTGTCCAGGGTTAGTCCATAAGCAACGTCCTTTATCCAGTCCGAGGTCATTCAATAGGAGATCGAGCAGTATTGAAGGAAATTCCAAAAGCAGAGTCAAGGCCAGTCCAAATTAGTTAACCAGGTAATCAAAGATATAGGGGTATGAAGAGGGGATTCAGAAGGGGTCCGGTGATGGAACACATGGTCTCTCTAGGAGTGATCCAAATGATTAGGAAGGAAGTTGATGCAATCAGTCCGATTAACACATTAATTGTGCCCTGAGGTATTAGAGTTTAAATAACCAAAGGGGTGTGTACTTTCATGCCATCTTAAAGGGCCAGTAATTACGGAATAAAATTCCTGACAGATGTAGTCGGACAATCTCACGTATAAACATAAGAACCATATAAACATAAGGACTGTAATTTCTTGAGTGGGACGAAATGAGACATTTTAGAAAAGCGGTCAACCACCATGAGAATAGTGGCATAGCCATTTGAATCAGGAATTTCAACAATGAAATCCGTGGACATGTGGGACCATGGAACATCAGGAAAGGGAAGTGGATGTAACAAGCCACATGGACGTTTATGATGTACTTTAAAAACTGCACAAACATAACAGGCCTGCACATACTCCTTAACATCTTTCCTGAGGGAATCCCACCAAAATGATCTAATGATCGCGGATATAGATTTATTCATTCCCGGGTGTCCAGAAGTCACGTTGTTGTGAAACACTTTCATGACATTTACCCTTTCACCCAATGGAAGAAACAATCTGTCCCGTGGTTTACTGCAGGGTGAGTCTGAGCCTCCATGATAGCGCCAAGCAGGGGAGCTGACAAGGAAAGGACAGTGGAAGTGATGATACACTCAGGGGGAATGTTTCTTGTTCTTGTATAGATCCTTGGAACCCTCTAAAAGATGTTGCCATTCTTTGAGAGCTAGAGTAATGGCCAACAATTCTCTATTGCCAATATCATAATTGCGCTCAGCAGGGGACAGCTTTCTAGAGAAGTAACCACATGGATGCTCCCTGGCTCTCCCTCTGGGAGAGAACAGCCCTCACCCCAGTCTCTGAGGCATCAACCTCCAGTATAAAAGATTGGGATGTATCTATATGTCGGCAGAGGCAAACCTTTGTTTGAGAAGTTCAAAAGTTTCTTTAGCCTCCTTAGACCATATCGTACTGCTTGCCCCCTTATGTGTCATATTGGTGACTGGGGCTATTACAGAAGAAAATCCTTTTGATAAATCTCCTGTAATAATTGGCAAACCCAATACACCTCTGAATGGCCTTTGGGCAATGGCCACTGCAGAACAGACTCCAGTTTATACCTCCTTAACCTCCCGGTATTGTTAGGGAACTTTGCGGGTTTGAGGCGTAGTGGTGGGTAATTTAATGGTGCCCACTCTCTTGGTAATATACACTTCTCATTACAATCCTTGCCCCATTCCAATATTTCCCCATTAGCCCAGTCAATATGAGGATTGTGCTTACTAAGCCAAGGAAAGCCTTATATGATAGGGCAAGAAGGAGATGCAATAATCTGGAATGTTATTGTCCTCCTTACGTAAGGCACCAATGGACATGCAAATGGGTAAGGTTTCGTGGGTAATTAACGGTTGAGAGAGTGGTCTCCCATCAATAGCCTCAACAGCCTGATAGTTACAGCATTACTTTTAACAAAATGAACATCAATGAAATTGATGCATGAAAAGTAATTTTTGTCAATTATGATCATGATATCAAGGAGAAACCTATTTTTTGTTATTTCTAGAGGACGTATCCATTACACCGAAGACCTGCCCCCTTAAGGTTCTTAGGTGCTGTAGTTTTCCGGACATATGGGATAAGCACTCCTCATAAGTCCTCTTCTACAGCAGTATAGACATAGGCTTTCTTTTCTCCTGTATTGTCTTTCTGCCTCCGACAGTCTAGTGACCCCCAACTGCATGGGTTCGGGTGCGGACTGTACAGGAAGGTCAGGGACAATAGGTCTGGAGAAACGGGGTGCTTAATGCATAATCATACGTCTGGTCTTGTTTCTAGTAGCTTCTCTGGTTCTCAATCTATTTTCAATTTGCATGACAAATGTGATAAATTCATTGTTTCTTGGGTAGGTCTTTGGCGGCAATCTCATCCAACATGGTTTCTGATAATCCTTTCTTAAATGCAGAGACTAATCCGCTGTTTGTCCAGTCTACCTCGGAAGCCAAGGTGCAAAATTGTATGGCATACTCCGAGATAGACTGGTTCACTTGTCTGATATGCATTAGGCCGGGGAGGAGTCATCCTCCCTGCCTAATTGTTCAAACATAAGTTTAAATTCCACACGTAATTCCTGGTAATTGTGTGCAATGCTCCTATTACTCTCCCATGTCGGATTGGTTCTGGGGGCATTGACCCCTGATGGTCTGCTTCCCAAGGCTCCCGAGTGTTCGTTTTGGTCTGGTCGGGTGTGGTCAGCAGTCGTCTGCTGTGATGGAAATTGTTATGTGAAAGTGGTGTGTCAGTGATCAGGTGTGGAGGGATGCACTAAACTATAGGGGAAGCAGCAGCAGGCGGGTGATTGACGTGTTAGACGGGAGGGGCCGTAATCCGTGTAATCCGTCCATGGGTACCATGTCAAAGCACTTTTGTAAGAATGTCCATGCAGGGAGGCAGTCATAATTTCCATACTGTAAATATCTTCCACCCTAGTTACCCATTGCTGGTAGGTGGGCGCTGCTGTGCTTTTCCAGAGTGTGGGGATAAGGGTTTTTGCCGCTGTGAGCAGGTGTATGGTGAGACCCTTTTTGTATGTCTTCAGTGGTGTGTGTGTGTGTGGTGTAACAGTATCGTCAGGGGTTGTAGTGGTAGGTCTGTATCAGTGATTTATCTGACCGTGCGGTTGGGATTATGAGGGGGCATGTCCACCAAATATGCTGACCCGTACCCACATCTGTTCCCCATCTCCAGAATGCCCTGGGAATTAAATCATGTATGTGTCGGAGGATGTCCGGGGTCCTGTACCAGTACACCAATATTTTGTAGTACACCATCTTTGGTATTTTGAGCTTATGGATCCTTTGTGTGTCAGCAGGAAGACCTTGTTCCATTCTAGATCTGTGAGTTCGACCCCTGTCTCTCGCTCCCATCGCTCTGTGAATCCCAGTGCACTTATCCCCGTTCGTTAGGAGTGCGGGGTACAAGGTTGATACTCCATAGGTGAGGTGTTGTCTGGTTGTGCATATGTGTTCGAGGAATAGCAGAGAGCAGTGAAGGTGGTCTTTCCCCATCAAGGTGGAGTAGTAGGTTATGTAGCTGATGATAGTGGAATTAATTAAGCCAGGTCGGTCTGCGGTCTGGCATCAGGTCCGCCATGGTTTTGAGAATCGGTCCATTGCACCATTGGAGTATGTAAACCCAGTCCGACGCCTGTTTTTTTTTTTAGGGGTGTCGGGGCTGAGCCCTCACGCTAATCTCGGGTTATTCGTGATGGGTGTGAGCGGGTTGTGGGATGTGGTAAGTTGTTTGGAGTAACGCACACCGCACCAGATCCTGAGGGTAGCGTCAATCATTGGATTGCCGTACGTGTGTCCCCTAACGCAACGCCTCCTAGCAAGGCGGAGATCTTCCCCCGTGCTTGGTGGATTTCCATGTTCACCCATTGTTTGGTATTTTGGCTGGCATGCCAGTCGACCAGTCGGTGCAAGTGTGACGTACGTGAGTACGGATGGTTGCCCCGCCCCTCCTTTGCTTTTCAATTGCTCCAGGATCAACCTACAAATTTGTGTGGGTCGCTGGTTCCAGACAAATTGTTGGGTAGCTGACGTCAGGGTTTGAAAGAACACCTGCGGGATGGTTGTGGACAAAGTCTGGAACAAGAATAGCAGACGAGGTAGTACGTTCATCTTGACCGTGTTAATGCGGCCAAACCATGAAACGTATTGGGTCGACCACTCCTATAGGTCTTGCTGCATGACCGCGAGGAGGAGAACAAAGTTCAGTTCATATATATGTATGATGTGTCTTTCGGTAGCCTGATGCCGAGGTATCGAAGTTTTGTGGTACACATTTTGAACAAGAAGTGCATATAGACATGGTGTGCCAGGACGGTGCCTTGTGCGATCTGCATGGCTTCCGATTTATTTAAGTTTCAAGTTGGAAACCTCGTTGTACCTCCTGAATGCCTCCAGTAGGTTAGGGACCGAGATCCTTGGCTGTTCCAGAAAGAAAAGCATGTCATCAGCATATGCCGCCACCCGGTGTTCGTCCTTGCCTAGGTGGAACCCCGTGATAGCCCCGTCCCATCTGACCACCTCGAGAAAGGGTTCAAGAGAGAGGACAAACAGGAGGGAGGGCAGGGGACAGCCCTGTAGGGTGCCATTATGAATGTTGATTGATTTGGTCAGCGCGCCATTGACCCGACTGCGAACCGCCGGTGTAGTGTACAGCGCGGCCACGCAGGTTTGTAAATAGGGGCCAAATCCCATGTGTCATAGGGTCTCTGACAGGAAGGTCCAGTCCACCCGGTCGAACACCTTTTCAGCGTCTGTGGATAGGAGCACGATTTCCCTCCCATTGGTTTTGGTGGCGTGAACGACGAGGGCTCGGTTATAAAACCGACCTGGCCAGGGTGTACTAGATCTGGCAGGGACTGGGCGAATCTGAGTACCATGGCCTTGGCAAATAGTTTGAACAGCGGGGAGCTGGTGTGAGCCACTACTGGTGCATAGTCTGAGTGGTCCATAATCCCTATATCCATGTTGTGGAGTGCCAGGTATTCTTGTGCAATTAATACGTAATTTATGCGACTGTAGTGTTTGTGGACGGCCGAATAGTATGTATAATCCCGGTCTTCTGGGTGACTTGCCATCCATCAATCCACTAGCCCCAGCTTGCCCAGTGATCTTAGGGTGTGTAGAGACCGTACTAGTTCCCCGGGAGGTGTCCAAACGGGGGTCAAACAGCATGTTCAGGTCCCCTGCCACCACCAGCAAGCCTTCTCTAAATCCCTCCAATTTGGCCAGTGTCCTGCATAGGAAGGTATGTTGCTTTCTATTGGGACTGTGCAGGCATGCAAAGGTATAGGTATGGTTTGCAATGGTGCCCTTAAGGAAGAGATATCTCCCATTGCAGTGCAAGAGAATGGGACTGTGTGAGCGAAAGGTATTGCTACCCCGGCCCATTTAGCTTCTGGTTGGTTTGCATAGTATCATAGGGGGAAGCAGTGATTTTCTAGCTTGGGTGCCTCACTACCTTTAAAATGCGTCTCCTGCAGGAATGCTATGGATGTCCTCGCAGATCATAGCCGTCTGAGCAAATGGGAGCGTTTCTCCGGGACATTGAGGCCCTGGGCATTGTTTGACCAGTATGTTAGCTGATAAAACCCATTGTGGCTGCCACCGCATGGGGGTGAGGGCGCGGGCGTGTCCGGGCCCCTGGGGGAAAGAAGGGGAGGAGTAGGGGGGAAGGTGGGCGAGGAAAGGGGCGGTAGGGGGTTAAAGTGTTGGTCGGGGGGGTGCGTGGCTTGCCGTGCATGGAGTGAGTCGCACATCGCCGGAGCTCCGCAAACCCGGACCACAAAGCCCCTTATCATTGCCACATTTCACCTCCAAAATGGGGAAAACAAAGCGCCAGGGCACCCCAGGACCCTCAGGCTCTAGCCCACTGAGGAAAAACGCCAGACCGCTGGACGATTTTCTGGCCTACCCGGACGGCCCCCGAGCAGTGAGACACGCGGACAAGATGGCGGCCATATCCTCAGATGTGGACAGCAACGCAGGCCCAGAAGCGGGCCCGACGGGGAGTGACCAGCTAACGCACATTACCGCTGAACTGGCATCTATATCTGCTAACATGCTCTCAAAAAGCGACAAAACTGCGCTTGTAACGGAACTGAGGGCGGCGATCAGAGAAGAGATTCAGGAGGTACGCAGAGACCTCACTGCCCTGGAGGAAAGAGTCACGGAGCTGGAGGGGGAGAACATCAGGGCCATCCAACACTCCCAAACCGCAGACCATGCCACTGCTAGGCAGGGCTCAGTTCTGCTCGAGCTCCGCAGACAGGTGGAGGACCTGGACGACAGGGGGCGACGTAACAACATAAGAATCAGGGGCCTGCCGGAGGCTGAGCAAGAAAACCTAGGCGCAGCTCTCACGCAACTTTTGACTCATATCCTGGGTGAAGATGCCCCAGAAGATTACCAGATAGAACGAGCCCACAGGGCCCTTCGTCCCCCCAGAAGAGATGGCCTCCCACGTGACGTCATTTGCTGCCTCCTGTCCTTCCAGCTCAAAGACGCCATCATGAGAGCAGCACGCGCTCAGACTATCACCTTCCAAGATGCCGCAGTCTTGCTCTACCAGGACTTATCTGCCCTCACCCTGGACGCAAGGAGGGCGCTGCGGCCACTCACGCACATCTTCCAGGAGAAACGCATACCCTATAAATGGGGCTTCCCCTTCAGCCTCCAGGCCACACGGGGGAACACATGGTGCTCACTGAGGTGGCCCAACGACGTACCCAGCTTCCTGAGATCGATGGACCTGTCACCATCCGCAATTGGATACTGGACACACCTCCACCACGCCCGGACCACCCAGAGGTACCCGCACCGCTCCGCAACCAAGCACGTGGAGACACGCAGCCTACCCGCTGGGGAGGCCCTAACGGGCCCGAAGAATAGCTGAATCCATGCTTCTCCTGGCCCCTGTGCCACCCGGCCCTCCAGAACTACTCCCGTATGCTGATGTACCTCCTTGACAGCCACGATGACAGCTAAGTACACACACTAAACTCCATAAGGGGTACACTGCTATTACCTTTACCACGCGGGCCAAGGGGGCCTGGGGTCTACAGTTGGGGACAATCCGCAATGGGGGGGGACTCTACTTCCCACGTCTCTTATGGCTTTTGGGTGGGGTACGGGTGTAGGGCCTTACAGTTTTGCCCCGGGACAGCCCACCAACGGATCTCTTCCTGCCCAGAGAGCCGGGGCGCACCGTCTCCTTTCTGCCTCTAACACCGCCAATTCCGGGGTTCGGGACGCTACCCAGGGCCCGGCCCATAATCGCCCGACTGTCCATGTCGAACGGCAAGACCCCCACAAGTACACAAGGCTCCCAGGAGCCACTTGCTAACTCAACTGCTAGAATTGGGGGATCCAGCATCAGGTTGGGGTTGGGTGCTGGGAGGAAGGAGATACTGGTTATGAGTGTTATATTGCATGTCAACTGTATTGTAGCCTGTCATGTACGATACCAGCAAACCCGCTTTCCCCAAACTTAATGCATGCATGTCTTAGCCTATACAGCCGCCATGTTTGCCACTCTACCGCTGTTTCCATGCCTCCTGACCCGGCACGCCCCCTTACTAAAGAGGGGACGCCCCCATCTCCCCTCCCCCCCCCCCCAACCGCTCCGTTCCTTGGTTGGGGGGGGGGGGGGAGATGGGGGGCCAGCGAATAGTTTCGACTTAGCTAGAGTACTGCACGTTACATGCAGCGATGCATATAGGATAACGCACACGCTAATTCGCCCACGCCCTACCAGGCACCATGCAGTCCCAGGCCTACCAGGCCACCATACCTGCCATGCTGCCGGACTGCCGCAGTTTTTTAATGCCCAAGGGAACCGGCGGACCTCCCTACGGAGGCAACGCAGCCCGCTTTACCCTATAGCTAGGTCATGGGGATCTGTGGGAACAAGAGGAGACTAGCCATGGTTAAATTGTTGCATGATTTGTGAAATGTTGTCTGAATTGTAAGTTGTCTGCAAAATCGTTCTCCCTTCACCATAGTGTATGCATTTTCTCTGCTCCACCAGATGCCCCGCACGCCAGACGACCGCAGTGCTCCCCCCTCCCCCCCCCCGTTTCTGCCCCGGCCGACTGGAGACAGCCCATGGCCCAGACGAAGAGGCCACTATTGACGCCTCGCCCTCCCCACCATAATTGGGACGCCCAGGGGACGCCTCTCCCATGGAAACGTGCTAGACGCGACTGTGTCCCCCTCCATCTCCCGCTGTTCCACAACCCCAGCCGCTGGCCCGCCACACGCTAGTCCACACGGAAAGCCCACCGTCTGACGTTCCTGTAGCCCCTCAATAAGACCGCTAACTTCACATATATTGCCCACCCTCTTCGCACTGAAACATATGACCCCTAATTGACATTTTAGCCACCCTGATGTGGTCTGGGGGAGCGCGAAACCCGGTCTCACCGGACGGACCACACACACTCAACTTCCTTGTCCCCCAGCAACGGACCCACCTGTATATTAGGTCACCCTTACACGACCTAGGGCCACGGTTGCCTACAATCCCTGACCCCCCATTGGGAGTCCACCTTAACCTACCCACCCTCCTTTCTATCCCCCCCTCCAACCTCTCCATCCCCAACCCCCCCCCCACCACACCGGAGCCCAACGGACCGGCCCCTCTCCGCGCCTCGTACCAGAGCTCAGCCATGGCATCGTGCTACCTGCCCTCGCCCCTGCTCCTGAGGACACATAACGTCCGAGGCCTTAACTCTCCCGAAAAGAGGAGACACTTACTACGCTCCCTCTGGGCACAAAGGACCTCTGTAGCGTTCATTCAAGAAACGCACCTAAAGGGTAAAGACGCCCCCCTGATGAGAGACAAACGATTCCCCCTAGGTTATTACGCCAATCACCCCGAAGCCAAACGAGCGGGGGTCGCCATCATTTTCTCACACAGCACCCCTTTCGTTAGCTCTGCCTCACAGGCAGACCCCCTGGGCAGGTACCTATTTGTTAAAGGCGAGATCGCCGACCACAAGTATACTTTCGCCACGGTATACTGCCCAAACAAGGGACAGCACCGATTCTTAGCAAAAACCCTTACACTGTTGGAGAGATTCCGCGAGGGAACCCTGATCCTAGCCGGTGATCTCAACATCCCCCTCGGATGGACTCATCCGCAGGCACCAGCACCATTCCCCCACACTGTATACGTCAGGCCAAACAATCTCTGGCTAGATCAGGCCTGATTGACTGCTGGAGGGTGGCGCACCCCAAAGATAGGGATTACACATGCTACTCCGCAGCCCACACCAGATATAGCAGGATAGACTATATCTTCCTTGCGCAGGAATACCTCCCCTTCCTGATAGATTCCTCCATTGGTATACAACACGACTCAGACCACGCACCGGTCCAGGTGACAATTAAATCGCCGCTCTTTAACCCCTTAAGGACACAGGACATGTGTGACATGTCATGATTCCCTTTTATTCCAGAAGTTTGGTCCTTAATGGGTTAAACCCAGTGAACGCCACTGGAGACTCAATGAAAACATTCTGACGGACAATGACATTACCGCACACATAGCCCAAACACTGACCCAATACTTTGATGAAAATGACACACCAGACGTTGCCCCCCTCACTATATGGGAGGCACATAAATGCGTGATACGGGGACACCTGATCAGACTCTGCACTCAACGGAAAAGGGAACACACCGCCAAGATCCAGGAACTGACACACGAGATTGCTAACCTAGAGACACGACACAAAATTGACCAAACAGACGATACCTATCGCCACCTCACGGACACACGTAGACAGCTCAGGGACCGCCTATCCCAGAACCTACTACACACCATACGCAAGTCCAACAGACATTTCTATGAGTTCTCCGACAAATGCGGTAGGACACTAGCACGCACCCTGAAACAGAGACAGAGACTTCACCACATACACCAGATCAAGGGACGAGACGGGAAAATGAAAAGGACCCCGACAGATATCCTACAGACCTTAAGGCTCTTCTTCGAGGAGCTATATAACTTAGATTATACCAATCGGCGTACAGACGCGCCCCAACACCTTCGCAAAATAGACGATTTCCTCACGGAACACGTAGGCCACACGCTCCCAGAAGGCCTGGCTGAAGAACTGGAACAACCACTCACGGAGGAAGAACTAGCCACCGCACTCAAAAGATCTAAAACCCACAGGGCCCCGGGCCCTGACGGATTGCCGGTCTCGTACCTACGCAGGTTCAGGGACGTACTGCTCCCACACCTAGTACAGGGCTTCAATTCCTTACTGGAAGAGGGTCGGTTCCCAACAGATACCCTACGCGCCACCGTGACGGTCATACCGAAGGAGGGAAAAGACCCCACGGACTGCGGGAGCTACAGGCCGATCTCTCTCCTCAACGCTGACCTCAAGCTTTTCGCCATAGCCATGAGACTCTCCCGTGCACTCCCCACCCTTGTCCACCCAGATCAGGTGGGATTCGTTCCGGGGCGCGAGGCGCGAGATAACACCATCCGAGCCCTACACATGATCCACTCTGCCCGGTCGACGAACAGGAACCTAATCCTGGTCTCCACAGACGCGGAGAAGGCCTTCGACCGGGTAGATTGGCAGTACCTTGAAGCCACCCTTCGCCATATGCAATTTGGGCCCCCATATCCGTTCCTGGATCCTCTCCCTATATACAAACCCTACGGCCCGCATTCGGGTTAATGGCGCTCTCTCAGCTCCCTTCTCCATCCGAAACAGAACCAGACAGGGATGCCCCCTGCCCCCCCTCCTGTTTGCCCTCACTCTAGAACCCTTCCTGGAGGCGGTCAGACGGGACGGGAGAATTAACGGGTATGGGCTCCGATTGGCTTAGCTTCCGACAGCTACTACAGGGACACCAACTCAGACCCCTCACAGACATCATGGGTGACAGGGTACCTACTGGATTAGATCACTTCCACTATACTCAAATAAGGGCTTACTATAAGTCCTTTCCAAACAAACAGTGCCTACACAGATCCCCCACGCAGTTTGTATCCCTATGCATCTCCCGAACCCACCCGGACAAGGGAGTTTCATTGCTATATGCAACACTCCTAAACAGCGAACACCAGACACACCCCAGATACGTAACAAGGTGGGAAGAAGAGACAGGGGCTACGCTCACAGATCAGGAATGGGACAAGATTTTTATACTGACGCACAAAAGCTCCATCAGCTCCAAAGTTCAGGAGACAGGCTTTAAGATTCTCACGCGCTGGTATAGGACCCCTGATGTTCTACATCGTATAGATCCTGGGTTCCCTAATGAATGTTGGAGATGCGGAGCCCCAGATGGATCCGTCCCCCTCCTCCCTTACCCTCCCTGTTTACCTGCAATGAAGCACAGGCTATCCGTCACCCAGGCTCTGACCCGCTTTAACCATCTGACACCCGCAACCCGATTCCGGACACAGGGTCGTTGACTCCTCACGCTCTTGACCATACTGAACCCACCCCTGATGACCATCCGTCATTACGGACCCTGCACGACCCAGATCCCTGGACCGCAGAACCTGACAATATCTACCAAACTTACCGGATTACCCCGCAGTCATCTCTCGACCAGGTGTAGCGAAATAAGCGAGCACTCTCTCCTACAATCCGTAACCCCTACCCCGCTTGCTGAATGCCACAACCTACAGTAGGGAGAATATCTCTGTATGCCCCATTGGGTCGAGGTACCCCATCTTTCCCCTGCATAGCACGGACTAGGCCACTCACTGGTGTCAACTGTCATTAACAGCCACATAAACTGGAATATCAACTAGTTACCTATTATATTCAGACTGAGATACCCCATATATGACTCTTACTTAATATTAATGTGCCGTGCTATAAATCCTTACCCAGTTCATCTACGCTAACCCTTCATGTTCCTGAGGCTAAGTGTAAATTGCAATCCATACCTGTTACCTTCCATGCTTGACACAACCTACAGCTGGGTGAAAACCTCCGTAAGCCCCATTGGCTCGAGGTACTCCGTCACTCCCCTCCATAGCACGGATCAGGCCACGCACTGCTGTCAATTGTTATCGACAATCACATAAACTTGAATGTCTACTAGTTATCGATTATGTTTAGACTGAGACCCCTCATATATGACTTTTACTTGATATTAACGAGCAGTGGTATAAATCCCTACACAGTTCACTTAAGCTAACCATTTATGCCTCTGAAGCTATGTGTAAATTGCATTTCAATTCCGTTACCTCCACGCTTGCTACTATTTACAGTTGGGAGCATACCTCCGTACGCCCCATTGGTTCGAGGTAACCCGTCACTCCCCTACATAGCACGGAATGGACCACACACTGGTGTCAATTGTTATTTACAGTTGTATAAGCTTGAATGTCTACTAGTTACCTATTATGTTTAGTCTGAGGCACCCCATATATGACTCTTACTCGATATTAATGTGCCGTGATGTAAATCCTTATACCGTTCATTTACGCTAATCTTTTAGGTTTTTGATGCTAAGTGTACACTACATCTCATCTCTGTTACCTTTCATTTGTAAATTGAAAATAAAGATTGTCAAAAATAAATAAATAAAGTGTTGGTCAGGTGTGTTGGGGTGAGAGGATATGGAGGGGTGTCGGTGTAACGTTGACCCTGTACCGGGGATAGTCGTTCAGAGGTTAGGGGTGTGTGCCCGTCCTGGTGAACCCAGATATTACACCCTGTTCCAAATTATTATGCAAATTCTATTTGTGTCACAAATATTAAATATATTGTTTTTCAGTTTAACTCATGGATGGCATTGTGTCTCAGGGCTATTTTGATCACTGAAAACAATCTAGGACACCTGTGATAATAAGATTGCCAGATGAGCCCAATTTAAGGAAAAACTACTAAAGGAGGGTGTTCCACATTATTAAAGGGACACTATAGTCACCTGAACAACTTTAGCTTAATGAAGCAGTTTTGGTATATTGAACATGCCCCTGTAGCCTCACTGCTCAATCCTCTGCCATTTAGGAGTTAAATCCCTTTGTTTATGAACCCTAGTCACACCTCCCTGCATGTGACTTGCACAGCCTTCCTTAAACACTTCCTGTGAAGAGAGCCCTATTTAGGCTTTCTTTATTGCAAGTTCTGTTTAATTAAGATTTTCTTATCCCCTGCTATGTTAATATCTTGCTAGACCCTGCAAGAGCCTCCTGTATGTGATTAAAGTTCAATTTACAGAGAAAGAGATAATTATTTAAGGTAAAGGGTGGTGGACTGGCACACAAACACGGGTGCCAGGCGATGGGTGTCCATGGAGGTCCAGCAGTCACGCGGTACGATCCCTGCTAGACTCTGGCTTGGCTCCCTTAAATATTCGGAGCTTAGACTTCAAAATCCCCTCATAGACGCCACCCTTAGGGTATGGTGCTCACTACGCTTCGCGCGCAGGCTCACCACGTCACCTAATCCGCTCACCCCGATCACACATAACCCGACTCTCGCGGTTGGTCTCACCCCCGCGGCAATGCGAAATTTCCACCAGACAGATTGGCTCTACCTGCATCAATGGACTGCGACGGAGCCCTTAAACCGCTACCCGACGTCATATCGACCGAGCGACCGACCCCGATTGACATGTTCCACTACCACCAGGTGAAAACATACTACACAAATCTTCAGGGCAAGAACCACATTCACAGACAACTGACTGACTTCGAACAACTTTGCACTGACAGAAAACACCTGGACCACGCTGTATCCCACCTCTACGTAAGCCTACAGACACCGGACAATGTGTGCCCACTAGGGTACACGGACAAGTGGGAGCGGGAGACGGACACACGCCTGACTGCCCAGGAGTGGGGCAAAATCTTTCTCTTAACCCACAAATGCTCCATTATCTCCAAATACCAGGAGATGAGCTACAAATTACTCACACAATGGTATAGAACCCCTGAGGTGCTCAGACACATGCACGGTACAACCTCTGGCGACTGCTGGAGATGCCACTCCGCCCTGGGCACCACCCTTCACATTTGGTGGTCTTGCCCCCGCATAGCTCCATACTGGCGCATGGTACGCGCTAAGATCAAGGAAATCACAGACACAGACCTCCCATTACTGCCACTGACAATGCTCCTTCACCACACATCCATACCTATACAACAGTACAAAAAATCTCTCGCGATACACCTGCTCTCTGCTGCGAAAAGCCTCATCCCACTGCACTGGAAAAGCCAGGCGGTACCCACTTACAAGCAATGGGTTGACAAGGTTGAGGAGATCCGTGGGATGGAAATGCTAACTGCGTCCCTGCGGGAGCGCTCGGACAAACGCGCCCTCCAATGGTACCCCTGGACGTCCTACACCGCACGGGGACGGGCCTGATCCCGTATTCCTGGCCGCCCGGGGGACGCCTGATACCCTCCCCTGTTACCCCTATCCCTATGACGTAGGGAAGACCCCAGACCCAGTCACCCCCTCCGCTACCCAACCAACCAGTGATTCACTAGACATGCCCACCGACAAAACGCGACAACCCGCTAGATCGAGGCTCCAGGAGCTCTTCGTATGTCGAGGACATGCCTCCCCCCCCACCCCCCCTTTTACGGAGAAATAGCACCTCACCGAACATCGCCGCATGCCTCTGACCCACCTAACAGCTGTGGACGCACCTGTAATACATTTTGCACCCATGGAAATTGCCCCACACCACCAACCGCAACCCGCCTAGGCGGACATGCTGTACACTGGTTGTGACGTGGTCATAGGTGAAACGTTGTACTCAACTCTGTATTAACGCTGGGCTCGATGCATTGATCCGATGTATGTCATTCTTTGCAACTCGATATTTGTCACCCCCGCCCCTCCCCTCCCTTTCCTTTTTTCTGTATCCTTCCCTTATTTGAAAAATCTTTAATAAATAAAGAATGTCTAAGCCCTCAGTCTAGTTATTAATCCCTCAGTCTGGGTATTAATCCTCCGTTATTAACCACTCTGTCTGGTTATTAATCCCTCAGTTATAAAACCCTCAGTCTGGTTAATAATCTCTCTGGTATTACCCCATCAATATGGAGGAGAAAGTAAAGTGCTGCTCTTTAGGAGAGAGCAAGAGACAGGTATGTAAGGTAGAAGTTACTCTAGGAGGCCATAAGCTTTCCTAAAGAGATGCGTTTCAAGGCACTTCTTAAACGATTGAAGACTAGTGGAGAGTCTGATGGCAGTAGGCAGGCTATTCCATAGGAAGGGAGCCGCCCGCAAGAAGTCCTGCAAGTGTGAATTGGCAATATGGGTGCGAGCAACGAACAGGAGAAGGTCATGGGCAGAGTGGAGAGATTGAGAACGGGCAAACCTATGGATCTGTGAAGAGAAATAAGAGGGTTCGAATTGTTCAGTGCTTTGTAGGTATGGGTTAGCACTTTGAATTGACTCCTATAGGATACAGGAACCCAATATAAGGACTGGCAGAGGGGTGAGGTGTGAGAGGACCGACTAGAGAGGAAAATCAGTCTGACGGCAGCATTCATTACAGACTGTAGAGGGGCAATATGGCTTTTGGGGAGGAAGCTACATCTTATCCCTGCTTCTCTCTCCTGACTGAATCCGCTGGGTAGCAGCACAGATTGCAGCCAGCAACTCCCAGACTTCAGAGACACCCTACAGATAAGTAAGGGATTGGGGGGGGGGCAGCCTAAGATCAGGTAAGTGAGGGATCAAGTAGGCATCATAAAAGCAGGTCGGTGAGGGATCAGGGGGGCAGCATAAAATCAGGTAAGTGAGGGGTGGGGTGTAGATACCCGTGGAAGGACTGGTTCTGCTCAAAACAAAATCTCATTCCAATAGCACATGGACTTAACTTAATCATCACCTTGAGCATGGACGTCTGCAGGAATTTTTCCAGGGTGGGGCATAATTGTATTGACATCCATGCATGGGCGTCCGCAGGAATTTTTCCAGGGGGAGGGCATAATTGTAATGACGTCCATGCTTCGTACCTTTTTGACAGTGTCATGAAAGGGAAGGGGCATAGTCATTATCACATAAAGCTAGGGTGAATAGCGTTTTCACAACTATGGTGTCAGGAATACATGTTTGTATTTCTCAGACTATAGTATTCCTTTAAGCAAATTATAGGAACATTCTGGTCACCATAACAACTTCATCTAAATGAAAATACTATGATGCCAGGAAGCCCCTGGTGCTCTTTCCTTTAAGGGGTTAAACCGCTCTCAAATGGTTTAACCCCAAAGGCTTCCTCCAGCTCCAGGTCGCTCCGTGGTATTCAGCTTCTGAAATGGAGTGTCAGGAAGTGCAGATTGACGTCAGGCATGGGTGCTGCAGATTGGCTAGAGTGGTCAGTTGATGCTCTAAGCCAGGGGTTCTCAACCCAGTTCTCAGGACCCCCTATCAGTCAGGATTTGGGGATTACCTGGGTGTGTCTAAGGTGTTTAGAAAAAGGGAAAAAAACACCTTAGACTCTAAGGTGTTTTTTTTTTTCTTTTTCTAAACACCTTAGACACACCCAGGTAATCCCTAAACCCTGGACTGGTAGGGGGTCCTTGAGGACAAGGTTGAGAACCCCTGCTCTAAGCCAATTGCTAGTACCAGGTTCATAAAAATGTTTTACTTTTTTTTTATGAATGGGGAGCTACTGATTGGCTTAGAGTGCCAGCTGACCACTCTAGCCAATCAGCGACACCCCTACCCAACAGCATTTTGTGCTTCCTAACACTCGGTAAATAAAAGTGAACACATAAACACTGATATATATTTTTTTTTTACCTGGGGAGATGAGAAGGTCCAAAGTTTCTCTGCCAGGCCCAGGTACCAAAGCCTTATGATGGTGTCCAGAATAAAGGGGAGGGTTCACTTCACTTGTGCTTCCTGCTCCAATCTCTTCTCCTTCATTTGACACAGTCTTCTTTTTCTTCTCACACGGTCTTCTCTCCTCCTTGGCTCCTTCTGCTCCCTTTCTACTACTTTCGGCTTATTTTGCACCCTTCTGAACCTTTCTCTATCTGATCCCTAAATATAGTAAATAAAGTTCCATCTCTGCTGATGTCCCATGTAGTCAGATTCACCATTACCACAAATGTGGACTATGATACATTAGAGAAAAGTGAAATGGTTACAGTCACGAAAGGGTTAACTAGGGGCATTACTGCTGCCCACAGTGTATTTGGGGCAACACAAGGCATACAAAATGCACTGGGAAATGGCAGTATACACTTTCCTAATGTCTAAAATGTCAGAAACCTGTTGTCTTGCTCCTAGACGGCAGCCGAATCATTCTAGCAGGTCCTATCAAACTTATCTCTCATGGGATCCATATCCATAGCCTTTGAAAAATGTCATATTGAATCTTTTGCAGGGACTGGATACTTGATGTTGAGGGAGGGTTGCTTGCTGTGTGTGTTTGTGTATAGAGAAATGTGTGTATATTCAGCAGTCTGTATGTGTGTATTCAGCAGTCTGTCTGTGTGTGTATTCAGCAGTCTGTCTGTGTGTGTATTCAGCAGTCTGTCTGTGTGTGTATTCAGCACTGTCTGTGTGTATTCAGCACTGTCTGTGTGTATTCAGCAGTCTGTCTGTGTGTGTATTCAGCAGCCTGTCTGTGTGTGTATTCAGCAGCCTGTCTGTGTGTGTATTCAGCAGCCTGTCTGTGTGTGTATTCAGCAGCCTGTCTGTGTGTGTATTCAGCAGCCTGTCTGTGTGTATTTAGCAGACTGTATGTGTGTGTGTATTTAGCAGACTGTATGTGTGTATGTATTTAGCAGACTGTATGTGTGTATGTATTTAGCAGACTGTAAGTGTGTATTCAGCGTTGAGTGTGTGTATTCATGTGAGCGCTGCTTGGTCACTGCGGGGCACAGGCGACCATGTAGAGGAGCGCCCATTCAAATAGGGTTTTGCACCTCCCCCCCCTCCCGAGCGCCGATTGGTACACAGGGGTTTTGCCCCCTTTCTCCTGATTGGACGGCAATTACTGAGCGCTGATTGGTGCAATTTGGTTTGTGCCCTTTCTCCAGATTGGCTGTTGCTTGGTTTAGACACAAAGTTTGAATTCAGAGGACTAAACCAAGCGACACTGTGGAACTAATTGCAGGGATGTGCAGAGCCTTGAGACCCAGACTTTATACAATGATTTCTCGGACTCTGTACATCCGATAGCCCGGCTATTTGCAGGGATCCTAGTTGGCAGGGATCGACTGATATTGAGGTTTTAGAGCCGATGCCCGATATTCTGTACATTTACCGTTTTGAAAAAGTAAACAATTTCTACACAAATCTACTGTTAACTGAACATGTTTATTATTTATTTACACACACATATATATATATATATATATATATATATTAACCCCCTAACGCCGATACGGCGTTCCATGCCGTCCCGCATTAAAAGGGCTTTAAAACCGTTGCGGCGGCATGGAATGCCGTAACGGCTTTGAGCCCCAGGAGATGAGTTGTACTCACCTCCGCCGCGATCCTCTTCTGGGGGGCTGCCTGACAGCCCAGGCAGCCCCCCTCCGGCAAATGAGGCCCCCAGGGGCCATGTGATCGCTCTCAAAGAGCGATCACATGGCCCCCTATAGCTAGCTATGGATCTGCCAGCAGGGGGACTGTTTGAAATATCAGACAGTCCCCCTGCTGGGGGGGAAAGTAAAAAAAAAAAATTAGACATGTGTAAAAATAAATTAAATATATTTATATATATATAGATATATATTGTAACAAACCACCTCTTTTACAGGTAGGGCTGTCACAGATCTTGCAGTAACCACCGCCTTCTAGGGTATATAAAGTCCAGGACACAGTCAGCTCGATTTTCCTTTTTTCTTTATTCAATAAGAAAACAGGTGCTTTAAATAAAAAACAAACAAAATCCCTTGCTCTTACTTGAGCTCTTACTAATCAGGAAATTGCTATCTGCAATTGGGTGGCTTTCCCACTTACCAATTTCCAAACAAAAGAAATGTCTTTGCAATGAATACAGTTGTCATTCACTCTCCTAGCTGTCTTTTTCTCCCTGCCCTGCAGCAGGCTGCCCTCTTCATTTAAAGGCCTGTCTACTAATTAGCTACAGGTGAGTGTCAATAAGTTAACTCTTAAGTCAAATCTAAATTGTGGTTTGTTACACAGCAACTAGTGCTGTTGGAGCATTGGCCCATCCTACTCTCCAAATACTCCGCCCCAGGGATCCATACCATGTTTTGCAGAACCTCAGCAATGTAGATTGCAAACACTAACATCTTTCCTGGGGCATTTAACTGAAAATTACCAGATTTTACTAATTACATGACGTAAAGTCATGATTTTATTAAGGACACAGAGGCGAGTATTAGGCTTTATCTCTTTCTTTATTCCTCAGCAGCAAAGAAAGGATATTGATATTTTTAATATAGCAATAACAAAAAACACAAATACCCCTAAGGGTTAACCATGTAACATTCCATATCTATTAACCAATAGGATCAGTCCTTGTACTATGTCCCCTCATGTGACCTAATCTACTTCCTCTTTCTGACTGGTGCCGAAGCTGAACTCATCAACAGGAAAACTTTTCTCAAACTTGGGTAATCTCCGATAGAGGGTTCCGGTGAGTCTTCCGATAAAATTAGGAGATAGCGGATGATCCTGGTTGTTTCATCACAGTGTTAAGCTGTAGGAGACAGAGTGAGATATGGTAAAATATGTTCGAATATCGTTGTCATGCATATAAGCGATATCAATTTTTTAAAAACAGCATTCATATCTGAAACATTCCATTAGATTGTCAATTTACATTTATTATTCTTATATATAACTTTGAATCTGATCAGTCAACCACTCCAACCTGTTTATGAGCAATTGGGTGGGAAATTACATGTATTGCTTACCTTTCATTGGGCGGGCTAATACTCGCCTCCGTGTCCTTAATAAAATCATGACTTTACGTCATGTAATTAGTAAAATCTGGTAATTTTATTAAAGGACACGGAGGCTCATATTAGGCTAGTTTAAAGCTGTGAAATGACCATAGACGAGATATGTTCTGTTGGACGAAAGTAAAATTCCTTGAACGTTGATTCTCTGGACCAATCAGCTGTGCGGAGGAGGTCTTCCAGTCTACAACCGATGGAGAATGCTTTTGAGGCCATAGCGCTTCTAGTAGAGTGTGCTCCGTAAACTGATGTGTCGATGTGAGCAGCTGACATTATCCCTTTCACCCATCGTGCCAGAGTTCCTGTGGATACTGGATGATGAGGTTTCCTCACTGCCAATAACAGGTCCGGTGTTGTTGGGTTCCGGAATGACTGGGTCCGCAGTTCGTATTCCCGCAGACATGCCACCGGGCAGAGGTTAGTGTTGTGAGGAAAAGAGGGGTAGAAGACTGAAGTGATTTTCGACTTCGTACGTCTGGTAATCGTAAACAGAACACCATGTGGGGTGAAGGATCGTGCATCGATATCCAGGGCCCGCACGTCTGATACTCTCTTGCAGGAAATTAAGCACAGGAGCATCGCTAATTTTGCGTACACTTGTTTGAGTGTGAGGTCTGAGTTTGGAGGCCAGTCTTGCAACAGACGAAGGACCATATTCACATCCCATAATGCCATGTAGCGGGGTTGTGGTGGCCGTGCAAATTTCATGCCTCGTAGGAGGCGACAAATTAATAAATGTTTCCCGGCCGGGGAGCCTTCCCAACCGTTGTGTCCAGCTGAAATTGCTGACCTGTACACGTTTATGGTGCGGTATGACAAACCTTGTTCGTAAAGGGTAGTCAGGAAGCCCAGCACCTGATTTACAGGAGCACATATGGGATCCACGTGTTGTTCCACGCACCAACTATACCATGTGTTCCAGGCATGAGTATAGGCTCGTCTTGTCCCTGGGGCCCAAGCTCCTGCCAATAAGTCCAAAGTTGCTTGTGAAACGTTCGGCATGGACCAGGGTCCCCTGAGAGGAGCCATGTTATGAGCCTGAGATGGCCTTGCACTAGAAGTGGGTGAGTGTTCCCATCGGGGTCTGACAATAATTCCGTGCCTCCAGGGATCAATCGGGGAAGGTCGATCGACATTTCCATGAGTGAAGGGAACCATGGCTGTGCCGTCCAAAATGGCGTTATTAATACCAACGATGTTCGGGAGCGCTGTGGGTGTAGTAAAGTTCGCGCTATGAGTTAGAAAGGAGGAAAGGCCTGTTGTTCGGCCAATTTTGTAGGAAGGCATCCACTGCCGTGGCGTCTGGGTCCGGTCTCCAGCTGAAGAATGAGGGAAGTTGAGCATTCAGCCGGGAGGCAAAAAGGTCGATGTGCATAGGTCCCCAGAGTTGGTGGAGCCTCTGGAATATTGTGCGATTCAGTCTCCAGGCGCTGTTGTCTCTTAGGTGTCTGGAATTCCAATCCGCTACGGTGTTTGAGAGACCTGGGAGGTATTCCGCCTGTACTGATATGTTGCGACTCAGGCAGAAATACCAAAATTCTTTCGCCAGTTTTGTGAGTGTTTTGGATCTCGTGCCACCCAGGTGGTTGATGTAGCGAACGGCTGAGATATTGTCCATGCGCAGAAGTATGGAGCAATTAGTCGTGTGTCCGAGGAGACTCCGGAGGGCAAATGACCCGGCTAGAAGTTCCAAACCGTTGATGTGGAGTTCTTTTTCTTCTGAAGACCATTTTCCACCTGTAGAGGTAGGACCACAACGAGCTCCCCATCCCAGTCTGCTCGCGTCGGATTCTATGACGAGATCCGGAGTTGTTCCGAAGATTGCCCTGCCATTCCATGCTTCCATGTGTTGAAGCCACCATGCCAGTTCCTCTTTTGCCGCGCTGTCTAGAGGTATAGAATTGGAATAGGATTGACCCAAGTGTAGGTGGGTGGTTTTGAGTTGTTGCAGGGATCTGTAATGTAGTGGTCCTGGGAAGATCGCTTGTATAGAGGCGGCTAACAGGCCAATTATCCTGGCTAGTTGTCGGAGGGTTAAGACTGGTCGTGTCAACGTCCTCCGTATTTCCTTCTTGATAAGTTTTACCTTCATGGTAGGTAGACTGAGTGTTCCTTGAATTGCGTCTATATCGAAGCCCAGGAACTCGATCGAGTGGGAGGGTTGCAGGATCGATTTGTCCCAATTGATTAGGAAACCCAGATATTGCAAAAGGGTTAACGCCCAGGATAGATGTTGGGTCAGGAGTTGGGCGTCCTGGGCCATGATCAGCATGTCATCGAGGTATATGATGAGTCGTACACCTCTTCTGCGAAGGAGAGCGACCACCGGCTTCAGCAGCTTGGTGAAGCACCACGGGGCTGAAGACAGGCCGAAAGGGAGGCAGCGGAAACGCCACATAGTCTGTTCCCATCGGAATTGAAGTAGGTGGTGACATTCCTCGGCAATCGGTATCGTGAGGTATGCATCTTGGGGGTCCAATTTTACCATCCAGTCTCCCAATCTTAACAAGTCCCGTAGGCAGTGTATCCCTTCCATCTTGAAGTGATGGTATGTGACAAAGGCGTTGAGAGGCCGTAGGTTTATTACTGGTCTCGTGCCCCCACCTTTCTTGGGTACTAGGAAGATATTGCTTAGGAACCCGGGGGCGGTAAGTGAGACTTTGTATATCGCACCTTTCTCCTCTAGTGTGCGAATCTCTTTTGACACCAGATGTTTGTCTCGTGGGGAAAAAACAATCCGATGTGGCAATGAGAGTTGGATTGGTTGTTGTGTGAATTCGATGTGATAGCCAAGAATGGTCCCTAGGACCTAGGCATCTGAGGTTAGGTTGTGCCAGGCCTCTTGAAAATGAAACAATCTGCCCCCCACCTGTGATAAGGAATGGGTGTGTAAAGAGAAGTGACTCACCATAAGGCCGACGGCCATAGGAGGATCCCCTGGTTCCACGTGGGTGCCATGACCTGCCCCTGGTCGGGGAGAACAGTGATTGTGTCCTTGGTTCGGGCGGGTGGAAACGTGTTGTGGCGGAGCCTCGATAGCCCCGGAACGGAGTCCGGGAGGGGCGGCCGGACAGACGGCCCCGCTGTCTGCCGGCCCCACCAAAAACCTTTTGCGAGAACACTCGCTTCATATTATGTTGTGCCTTATCCAGTGCCGTAAACGTGCTGACGTAATTGCCCAGGGTTTTAACAAAATCGTCACCGAATAAGAGACTTTTTGCCTGTGTGCCAGGATCGGAGATTGCCAGGTGTACTAGCTTTGGCTCAATCTTCATTAATATGGCTTTACGCCGTTCTGTGGCCAACGCGGTGTTGGCATTTCCAATCAGGCATATGCCCCTCTGAATCCATCCTCGGATGGCCATTAAGTCTATTGGGGTCCCCCCCGTAAGGGCTGCTTCGACCATGTCGAAGATTTTAGTTATAGGCCCGAGTATGTCCAGGGTCTTGTCCTGGCAATGCTTAAGGGAGTAATCCAATCCATTTTTGGCCCTCCATCCTGACTTACACAGGAACTGAGCGATCTTGGGATCCACCTCGGGGGTCGCGCAGGCCATGTCTGGGACAGTGGGGCGTGGGCATTCCGCCCTCAGTTTGTTCCTTGTGGCCTTGTCGAGGGGTTTCCTCACCCTGGTCGCTATGTAAATAGCCACATGGTTTGTGGGGTACCAGTCCGCTGAGCGCGGATTGTGCAAGGTGTCAGGGTCAAAGAGGGGTTCTCCTTGGGGGTCTAACACGGCGGATTCCTCCGTCTCTTGCTCAGCGTCTAGCGCTTGTGGCGCGGCTTCGCCGCGTTCGGGGGACGAGTCATCTGAGTAGACTGGGTCAGAATGTGTCACAGTAATTTTATACAATAATTCACTAACAGCAGAACTGTCACCAATGGACAGATGCACACTGACACCACTGCAGTGGTTTATGTATTCCAAACTAATTGGCTGAACACTGTATACTAGTATACAGGCAGCTAGGGCAAGGCACAGGCTATTGAGGCACAAATTCGCTAAACGGCACAAATAATATGGTAGCTTACCGAGTGTTCCCTCAGGAATGACTCCTGGGGGGCACCGGTAAGCTGCCTGACAACACCCCTAGCCAATCAGCTCGCGCCCCTCCCTGACAGAGTGGCGCGAGCCGCGGGTGAAAAGAGCGGCAAATTTGCCAACCCCAAGATGGCCGCCGCGATGCGTGAGAGCGCACTGCGCATGCGCGGACGGTCTGAGTGGCGGTCAGAGTAATAGCCGACCGTCTGGCGGCTAAGAGATTCGTTCCGACCCGGGGAGGTGAGGGGGGGGCGGGAGGGGGGTGCCTCGGGGTCCCGAGAGCGTCCCCCACTCGGTGGATAGTGGTGGAAGCAAACGGGTTATAAACAACCCGAAAAAGCAGTGCAGGATATGGCTTGCCCCAAGGGAGGACAGATGGAGCAAACACAGAAAACACAAGTAATAGACAATCACAATAAAAAGGCAAAATTTAAACATTAAAAGTACAGTAAATATAACAAGTTTTCAGAGCTGAAAATTATGTGGTACTTAGCTGAGGCAGCAGCAAAGAAAGAGGAAGTAGATTAGGTCACATGAGGGGACATAGTACAAGGACTGATCCTATTGGTTAATAGATATGGAATGTTACATGGTTAACCCTTAGGGGTATTTGTGTTTTTTGTTATTGCTATATTAAAAATATCAATATCCTTTCTTTGCTGCTGAGGAATAAAGAAAGAGATAAAGCCTAATATGAGCCTATGTGTCCTTAATAAAATTATCAGGTCGCAGTTTAGCAAATCAGGCCTGATGTATCTTCCATCAACCACAATGCCACTTTTACGCTTACAATATATATATATATATATATATATATATATATATATATATATATATAGTATATATATATATATATATATATATATATATAGTATATATATATATATATTATATATATATGTATATATATATGTATATATATATATATATATAGTATATATATATATATTATATATATATATATATGTATATATATATGTATATATATATATGTATATATATATGTATATATATATGTATATATATATATGTATATATATATATATATGTATGTATATATATATATGTATATATGTATATATATATGTATATGTATTAAGGCCTTTTGGCCTGTAATTGTGGGAGGGGCGTATGACACACCTCTTCCCTACTTAAGGGACACCCCTTACCTGGCTCCATATCGTTCGAGGTCAGCGCTGCATCATTTCCACTTCCGGGTCATCCAGACGCCATTTTACCTGATCACTCCATGAGGTTTTTTAAGCAGAGCTGTGTCAGGAATCCAGCCACAGGCTTTTCCGGCCTACCACCTTCTTTCTTCAATCCATCGCCGTGGATGGTGTCCAAGTGACTCACAAACTGTAAGTCAACCTACCCGTTATGCCAGGCATCAGTCCCACGGCACCATGCACGGGTCAGGTCCTCACTTTACGGCTGCATTTTGTCTAAGTCTGTTCTAAAACCATTGCATGTTCATGCATATCATTCGTTTAAACCCCCTACCGGTCTTTTGGTGTACTACAGGCTTCTTAGACATTATCGCATTTCATGTACAAACCAACGAACCACTGCATTTTCGCCTACACACTGACCCCTACCGGTCATTCGGTGTACTACAGGCTTCTTAGACATTATTGCATTTCATGTACAAACCATCGAACCACTGCATTTTCGCCTACACACTGACCCCTACCGGTCATTCAGTGTACTACAGGCTTCTCAGACATTATTGCATTTCATGTAAAAAACAACCTTGCTTAATTTAAACGATTGTCATTTTGGTTTGTGTTTTCTGGTCGGCACTTATTCATAGTATATTCTATGCACGATTGCTGTTCGCATTAAAATGCATACGGTTAAGCTATTCATGCTAACTTCTGTTTCCCTTCATACTAAGATTCGGTTATTCTGCTATGTATTCACATAGATCTTTTTCGTGAGTTACATTTCATCATTTCATGTATTTACATTTGGTTAAAAAGTTGCTTGGTTAAATAGACAGACCATTTTCATGCTATTTTTAAGGTATCACTTATTACGTCAGGGTATGAAACCAGCTAACATTTCTGTATAGACATTGGACTCCCACGCTTACTGGAGTTTTTTTTTTTTTATAATTATCCATTTCATTACAATTAAATCAGCCTACGTTACAGGCCTCATTTCTTTGTTGTTAACCATGACACAAGGATGTAATAACTTTTCATGCATACTCGTGTTAAATCACACGTACTGATCCAACCAATCATACGTTTCCTGCACAGTAATCGGTTAAACTTTCAAATACTTATTTTACACAATCTTAGGTTGTCTATTTTGTTTCAGTTTGCTTATTATATATATATGGTTTTAATAATAATAGTTATTTTATTTTACAATGCAGATATTACATGTATATTACTGTTATGGTTAGCCTACATTACGGCTCCTTTTTCTGTCATGCTCGTACGACATACCACGAGTTCAAGGACACGGTCCTATTTTCAAAGAGTATAATGGAGATATGATGTTATTACAACCATGTACATTACGATTACATGGCACTAACTATTCAGGCCATTTCTTATCATACTCATACGATATACCACGAGTATATAAGAACACGGTCCTACCTTCCACAGAGGGTTTCGGGTTGAATCACACGCATTGGTTCAACCACTCATACGTCACGTTACAACATTTTCTGCATAGATTGTCATTTCACATAATTTCACATGGCATTTACAAACTCAGGCCTTTTCTTGACACACTCAGACGACGTAACACGAGTATTCAAGAACACGGCATATACGTCTCACAAGACTTTCGGTTTTTGAATCACACGTTCTGGTTCATACATTCATACGTCACTTTACAGCAACATTTATGATTCTGCATATTGTCACTTCACATTAAAAAGTCCCTTGCATTCCCAGATCAGTTTAGTGACATGCATATCATCTGATCACCTTCCATATATACACATTACACGGCCAATCCCCTGCTGCCAGGTATCGGATTCAGCGTAACGCTTGTCACCAAGCATGGGCAGTCATGTCACTATCATACTCATAGATTTTACACCTCCCACACATACTGCTAGAAGTCCTAATCACAGCCTATACAGATTACACAGGTCTCACAGGATCCATTCTCACTCTATCCCTTTTTAGGTTTATCCAGGTTTTCATACCTGTCGAATCTCAAAACTTCATACATACTACCAGGTACGTAAGCCTGCTCACGTTGTAGTTCACATACGTTTCATTCTTCTAGGCCATAGAGTACTGGCAAGTTAGGGGTATAGGCCCAAATAGGTACCTCCCTTCTTGGCATTTCTGCCTATCGTTTAGTGGTCCGCGAGGCCAACACCCCGCCTCAACGTTTCGGAGGCAAACGCCATCGGGCCACACGTGAGTTAGCCGCCTCGCAATATTATAGAGAGGGCCTCACCTGTCACTCCCTCCCCCTGTTTTCTTTTACTATCACCGAGAGGCCTACGATTCCTGCCACTACGACGGGTGGCCTCAATAACCCCTCGCGCCAACTCATAGACAGAGCCTCTCATAGCCACTTGGCAACTAGCAGGGCCTCACCTGTCACAAAACAAGATTAATTTTTCGCCTTTCAGGCCTAGTTAGCCTGCCAGTATCACCCCTGGGGAATCGGTCACTACACCCCTTACCATGGCTGGGTCGGCCGCTGCGACCCCTCCAGCACTGGTTGAGTTGCAATCACTTTCTCCAGCCATCTGTTTCAGGGCACATGCTAAATCTGTGTCCAAATAAAATGTATCCCAAAACTATACTTAACATCAATAAACATTTCTGTACTTACGACATTACTGCCACATCATCCATCTAGACATTTGGTGGAATTCATTATCTCGGGTCTATCAGAAGGATTCACACAGGCCTCATACACATGCCTTCCGGAATCCTGGCATGTCCTAATTTACAATCCGCACAACAAACCCTACAGCGGTGGAGACACTCATAGCCAGGAAGAGGCAGAGGACTTCCTATGG
Organism: Pelobates fuscus; assembly: GCF_036172605.1. NCBI lineage: Eukaryota > Metazoa > Chordata > Amphibia > Anura > Pelobatidae > Pelobates > Pelobates fuscus. The sequence goes on along the minus strand of NC_086318.1, from coordinate 268,273,771 downwards.
GGGCCCTTCCAGTCCCCTCCGTTCACCACATGGCGGACAAACCCCATCGGTATTGTCACGGGGAAATCTTCTCACAAACAGAGACTTATCATTGATCTATCAACACCTCACACCTCTGCCACTCCTAGTCTGAACTCCCTCATACCCTCTGAGGAATTTTCACTGCAATATTCCACCATAGATCACGCCATTACGGCTATCATGCAGGCAGGGGCCGGAGCATGGCTCAGTAAGACTGATATCACAATGCTTTCAAGTTACTGCCTATCCACCCTACACTGTGTCACCTGCATGGTATCAAGTGGGCAGGGAACTACTATTTTTTGCTCACGTTTAACATTTAGGTTCCAAAGTAGTCCGGCCATTTTCTACGTATTCGCCAAAACCCTATGCTGGTTTTATTAAATATAGCCAGATGCCCTACAGTTATACATTATCTGGATGATTTCTTACTGGTCGAGGAGAATATTTCCCCTCCCAGTAGCCTAAAAGAAACCATCAGTCTATTCGAACAGGTGGGTGTCCCAGTCTCCTCCACCAAGACTGAAGGACCAGATACCTTTATCACATTCCTGGGTATCATACTAGACTCAGCCACCATGCAAGCTAGCCTGCCACGCCCAAGGTAGAAAACATTCTGATCAACATAATCTGATCATACATACAACTCGTTACTTGCAACCTCAAGAATTACAGTCTCTGCTTGGGTCACTGAATTTTGCCATTCGCATCATACCTCAAGGCCGGGCTTTCATCTCACAACTCCTTTACATGTTTCCCACTTTTAGACATGATGGACACAGGTCACCCCTGGATACCCAAGCCACGGCAGGCGTAATTATGTGGAGAAAATTTTTAACCACCTTGAATGGTAAAAGCATGTTCCTTCCAAAATTGTCTGACTCCTCACCTACCAGTTGGTCAGACGCGGCGTCTACCACAGGTTTTGCAGCATTTTTTTCAGGAACGAATGGCTTTGGGGCAGCTGGCCTTCAGAAGTTCAGGACCTGTAGGGTTTTTCCACTACCTCAGCTCTGTTTGAGATATATCCCATCGTGACGGTTGCCGTGGCATGGGTGCATTTATGGGCAGGTTCGTCTGTACGTTGCTACTCAGACAACCAAGTAACTTGTCACATTATAAACAAGGCCGATCCAAATCACTGCTTATTATGAGATTCTTGAGGAAACTCACTTGGCTGGCTGCATGTCATAATTTTCTCTTGTTTTGTATTCATGTTCCAGGTGTATGTAACACTGCTGCTGACAATTTGTCTTGCTTTAATTTCCAGGCTTTTCGTCAAATACTCCTGTCAGCCGCACTCACAGCCACGAACACCCCACTATTCCACCATCTAGTAATGGACTAGATGCTATTATGCAACATAGCAGAACATTGTCCCAATTAGCACTGTCTACTAATACCCGGGAAACTTACGATAGAGCTTTCATTTGATTTAAAGATTCCTTTCTGAACACAACATCTTACAACCTTTCATCGTGACATCCTGGTTGGGCTTTGCTTCTTTTTGCCACCTCAAACTCAAACTATCATACAACACAATCAAACCATATCTGACAGGCATCCAACATCACATGCTAACTTTACAACCAGACAAATCAAGTGTCCTTCCACCAATTAAGAACATCCTTAGGGGTATTCAGAGATCCGAACCCCCATGTACGGCCCAGAGGCTACCCATAGATTTCCATATTTTTAAAGACTTATACAATTCACTAGATTTAAACCCTTTGCCAACAACACAAACCTCATCGTTAAAA